>NC_133388.1:136556046-136862217 GCF_047511655.1 Castor canadensis
TCGACCAGGGAAGCTTTATGTTGGTTGTAGATTTGTACATATACTTAGCATTTCTGTTTTCTCTCCCCTTCAACTCAGGATTACTGTGCCAGTAAATTTGGAGTTGTGGGTTTTCACGAATCCCTGAGCCATGAGCTAAAGGCTGCGGAAAAGGATGGAATTAAAACTACCTTGGTTTGTCCTTACCTTGTAGACACTGGCATGTTCAGAGGCTGCCGAATCAGGTCAGTGGGAACATATCTTATTACTGTTAAAACAAAATAACATTGAGAGAATGTATAGAATTGGATCTGCATTTTAAATGTCATTTGACAATTAACCTGTAGTTTTCTTTGGTCAAGATTTATAAAATTAGTGTATAAGATTGATAAGCAAGGGACTGGTACCATACTGATATTAACTTACAGAAATTAATTTAGACACATCAAATAGGAATTGGCTTCTTTACACCTTCAAGGAGAAAATATAATACACAGGATTTTTCTTAGAAGCTGGGTCCTTAAGTTATTTTGTTTCTCTCATGTTGGTGAATAAGTGCTCCAGGAGAACAATGGTTGAGGTGCCTTTAGTTTGGACGTAAAACAAACAATATCATTGTCACAGAGGAGTAACATGTCTTTCTTCTAAAAGGACTTTGAATATCACTCTCCAGATTTGGAAACTTTTTGCAGCAAGTGTATTTAGCTAGATTCATCCTGACAGAATGAGAAGAATCATTTAGATTTACTAAAAATAAAATGGAATACTCACACCCTTAGAAAAGAGGCATATGGGAATACAAATGTCAAGTTACATCTGACTTGAGCTCCACAAAATAAACACAACCATGAATCATGAAGAGGATACTTATGAAGACATGCTGACTTTGAGATCTTTACTTGGTGCATTTGCAAGGCAAAGGGAAGATAACCCAACCCATTCTTAATTGGTTATGGGCCATTCTTTATACACACTGTACCAGGCAAATAGTGAAGTGGGATTTGAGTCATCCCAATCTCGGGCTGGTGCCAAGTCTGGTCTGAGAAATGAATTCTAAGGCCTGGGGATGTAGCTCAGTGGTGGAGTACATGCTTAGTATATACCAGGCCCTGGGTTCCATCTCCAGCACCAAAGACAGCGAGAAATGAACTGTAGCTCTGCCTCTTTATGTGTGTGCTTGTGCCCTACATGTGTCCCTGTGGCTGTTCATCTAGCTTGGCTTGTCCTTATGTGAGTAGAGCCAGTTGCTGAGGGTCCTGAGGAACTCTGCTTCCTATTGAGCGTGGTGACAGGTGCCAGCACCCAAAGCTATGGTGGGGCAATGAAGAGTAAAGGAATAAGTTGACTTTTTGTGTATTTAACATGGAACTTAATGAATTAAACTGAAGGCAGGAAGTCTGTGTGACCTTCAGAGGCTCCTGAGAATACACCTAAGTCTCCCTAATGAGGCATCCTAAAAAGTATGCACCTATTACTTCACTAGACCAGGTTATGCCAGTGTTTACTAACATCCTCCTAACTACACCCAATACTCTAAGGTTCACCTCTTATTGGGGTTTATTCAATGGAAAAAAATAGAAAAATAGTTTGAAATATATCTTAAGGCATCATAAAAACATGATTTTTTTCACTTTACAGAAAAGCAGGCCAATTTTGCTTATTTTCTCCTTGTTTTCCAGATTGTGCAAATAAAGTGTATGCACAGTAAGAAATTTGGGAAAAGTGCCATAAAGAAAACAAAATGTACCCCAAATCTTATCACTTAGATGACATCATAGCTAATATTTTGATATGTATTTTCAGTCTTCCTTATGCATTAATTTCTTAATTTCACTTGGAACATATATCTTTCAGAAAAGAAATTGAGCCATTTTTGCCCCCACTGAAGCCTGACTACTGTGTGAAGCAGGCCATGAAGGCCATCCTCACTGACCAGCCCATGGTCTGCACCCCCCGCCTCATGTACATCGTGACATTCATGAAGAGGTAACTGCAAGGGGCACCCTCATTGATTGGTTCCTTCCCTGCCTGCCCTGAGATCTTTGTGAACACAAGATTTGGGATTTGCTAATTGTGACTTTCCTTTTCAGCATCCTTCCATTCGAAGCAGTTGTGTGCATGTATCGGTTCCTAGGAGCAGACAAGTGTATGTACCCCTTTATTGCTCAAAGAAAACAAGCCTCAAACAATAATGAAGCAAAAAATGGAATCTAAGAATCTTTTTGTATGGAATATCATTTCTATCAGAAGATGATCAAGATGGTTCAGTTCAGTGCACATCAGCATTATGACAGTCTCTGAATTCTAACCCCATGTTGATTTTTTTTTTAATCAACTTTTTAAAAAAATAAAGTGTAATTAACTGACTAGAGTACATGGAAAATGTGATCAGTAAAAATGAGCTTAGGTTATTGCCAACAGGGTCCTTTTAGACAGGACCCTAGAACCAGTCCAGTCTTTAGACAAGCACTGTATGACATCTTTGGACTATCATTATTTTTTTAATGAAAAGAAAGTCTAGAAGTGATAACTACAGTGTGTTTCATGTGTATGATTTTTCTAAATTCCCATAGAGTTTATTCATTCTTGTCATTAAATTCTAGCCAACTGACATCCTTGCAACTTCAAGGACTGATAGTGCTATATTTTGTCATGTTTTCTAAGTTCCAGTTTTGTAAAGCCTTTTGCAAAGTGTGGCTTTTTCATGGGATTTGTATGTTCAGCTCTTTTAAAAAGGAATTTTGAGATCTCTATCAGTTTGAAGTGAATAAGGTCTGAGCATTACAATGAAGGTGACAAGGTCTCTTTCTTAAACGTGTAATGACTGAAGTATTGCTGACTTTTACATTTAATCTCTGAAATACTTCATTAAGTGTCTGGAGGCCTAACTATCCAAAAAGATCATACATTTTCTACCTATGAATTTTGCTGCATATACATATAGAAAGTGCCCTTTCCTCAGGAGTTGCTATCGTTCATGTTTTGGGGTGGACTCCTATCTAGAGTACATAGCAGCTCTGCAAAGAAACAGTTTCTAAAAGTGGGAGCTTCATTAAGAAGTCTCCATTTTTGTGCCAACTATGATTAGTGAGGGGAAAAAATCTTATGAAGTATGTAAGGAAGGGTATAAAGATTACTTTGGAAGGTTTATTCACATTATAGAACAGCAAATGACATTTTTACAGTATTTTTTTGTAAAACAAACTATTTTGTGCCTTGAATTTGGTATATGTGTATTAGTGAAACGTAAAAGTGAACTTCTACCTCTGTATCTAAATGTATACCATCCACTTGTAAATTACTATGAACTATTATGTGATTGCTTTTTTTTTTTTTTTTTTTTTTAGAATGTCTTGTTTAAATAGTGACCAATGTTTAAGGCTATTAAAACAAGCCAACTTTTACTAATTGGGAAGTTTTATAAAGGGCTGATTAAATTTAAAGAATTAACTTACATAACACTGGCTGTGTGATTTTTAGTTATCAGCAACTTGGAAGGAAAATCATTGTGTTCTTTCCATGTCATATCCTGCTTTAGTTAAAAATATTTGAATGGGGTAGCATTTGGGAACATATCACAATCAGGGCGGGGCACCATACACTCAATTTTCCAATGTTACCATCTACCTAAAACCAGATACTTTGGCAAGGAATTGCTTATATAGCAGGTAGGAAAACAAAGACACAGCTCATTACCTGTGTTAGCTTGGCTGCACCACAGATCAGAGCTGCACTGAATCCACATTTGGGAAAGGTCTTGGTTTGCTGCTAATGTTCCCAACACTGGTCTTGAGGAAGAGCTTCATTGTCTGGATTTCTCTTCATAAACGATAACTGCACCTTGAAGGCATCATAACAATGGAGGGACTGGCTGCCCCTTAATTTTCAATTATGGATTTAAATAAGTACTTTGAAGTAGTTTCATAACAATGTGACGTGTAGACAGCAGTTCTCAGGTTTTCCTGGTGTGCTTCCCAGCTAGCCTGGAGCACATACAAACCACCCTACGAAAATCTGTTTGAATTTAACGGCCCATTTATCAACCTTAAAACTAAGGAAAGTCTTCTTTACATTGATTTTATTCTCATGTGTTGGAATCTAAACTTACTATTACTATTTTTGTTTGTTATTGCCCTTATAAAATTGTCCATCTCCAAGTTCAATAAACCTAATTTCATTTAAGTTTTTTGTATAAGTCTGTCGTTCCCATGTCCAAGCCCAGTTTAATATCTTCTGGGGCTCTGCCTTCAATGTTGTGCAAATTCTCTTTAGCATCTTAAGCTGTGGAGTTTGGAAAGGGATAAAGTTCATCCAAATTTAGAACTGCAAGAATCTTCCTACATGTTGCATTTTTTTCATCTCGGTTTCATATTGTTAGCATAATACTAAGCTGATTTGTGGACATGCATGTGTCTGTACTGTTGTTTTATTCCTAAACATGAACTCTCTTCTAGTTGAGCCCACATACTTGTGTTGATCACTTATGTAATTGCAGGGTTGTCTCTGGCTGGTTGTTACCTGTACTGACTCCCCTGAACATACACCTTGACATTAATGCTGACTTTAAATTTGTTCTCTTCTCTGTCATCTGACCCATTCACTGGAGTGCTCAGGGATCCTGGGCTTTAGGCTGACCCCCAGGGAATCACTACTTCTATTCCCCTCCCCCACCCTCCAGCACTGACCTGTCCCTCTCTCTGACCTTTCATCCTGTTTAATGATAATCATATTGAGGGGGACCCAGAAATCAAAAGTTTCACAGCCAGCAAAGGTAAGTTCCAACTATTGTTTTCCTCCTTGGCCTACCAAGTCTGCTGCTCTGTCAGAAAAGATTAGATTAGTTTGACAGGATTGAACTACATAAAGCCAGGCTAGTTTTGTGTGTGTGTGTGTATGTGTCTGTGAGTATGTTTTAAGTATCCTGTTTCCTTGAAAGGCAATAGCTTTCAAATTTTTCCCAAGTTTAAAAAAAAAACCACCAAGTTAAATGTCTTTTTTAAAGTTTTTCTTTTCCAACTGGCAGAAAAAATTCTAAATTGATGTTGACCTGGAAATTTGCTTTTGCCTCCAACAAAATATAAAATCAGTGGGAGCTGGGGAAGGCAGTAGTTCTTTCCATGCCAAATTTATTGCTTGTGTCTGATTAAAATGAGGAGTAGGGAAAGCGAGGCTGTCGTGGGCCAGAAGTGGCTAGAACTCAGGGCTGGGGAACATAGAGTATTGTATTCATCCACAGGTTAGCAGATATACCAGGCTTCATTCACCAGAGTCTCAAACAGCTCACAGTTAATTGAAATAAAAAATATGTATATCTTTGATAAACACATGTGATAACTGAAGCCTCAGTGTGTCAAGGTCTCAGCAAGGGGGGAGGGGAGATGTAGCAGATGAGATAAGCCTGGAGATTGGGGATGCAACCAGTGGAGGTAGGAATGGGAATTTGGACATTCCAGGGAACAGATTCTCAGAAGAGGCCCAGAGGTCAAAAAAGGAGTATGTACTCCTGGTGGCTAAAACATAGCATATGGAAAGAGAATGACATCCTTTTCCTAAAGAGGCCCATCTTGAAAACAGCTTTCATTTCAGGATGAGGAATGGGTCCTTCATTTGTTACAGAAGTGGGAAGCCCTGTAAAACCTTTTAGCAAGAAAGCAATATGTTCAGAGTTGTGTGTTCATGGGATCCATGAAGCTGCAGTAAAGAATTTCAAGACTCAGGAAGCAGGGAGACTAGAAGGAGAGTAGATACTGCAGTAGTCCAGCTGATCAGTTATGAGGGCCTGCAAGGTGAGGAGCAGAAAGAACGGAGGGAGAACTCAGGGCGATCGGCTGACTGCACAGATTTAATTACTCAAGAGGGGCCAAGGTGAGAAAAATGGAATCCACCAACAGTCCAATTTAGAGATGCCGATTAGAAATGTTGCAGGACCATGTAACTGGCAAACAACTGGACATGGAACTCTGTCCTCAGGAAGGAGGTTGGTGCTACAATGCTGGAGTCACTGCATAGAAGCTGTGAAGTAAGCAAACCCCGGGAGGGGGTGTGGCATGGAGTTGAGAAGAGATCCAGGGACCCAACTTGGGCTCATAAATGAGCCCCAGCAGAAGTCATAAATGGTGACAGAGTAGAGTCAGGAGGGGGAACTTCCTCCTCCTGGGGAAAAACCAGACTAGAAACAAAGATCTCTTCTGCCTGGCCCTAATCCCCAGGCTGAGTCACACTTCAGAAACCTCAGTCTGGCCCAAGATAAAGAGTCTGTGTGGCCAACCCTAGGGCACAGGCCCAAAAGGTGAAGGGCAGTGCTAACAGATAGCACATGGAGTCTTTAACCTTGCACTCGGGTTTCTAGTAACTAAATCCATTGTTAAAAGGACCAAAAGAAATTTCTTCCTAAGTGAAACCTGGAAACTGTTGTTCTTTGGCAATTTTGTTTGCTTGGCCTCAGAAGCATGAATTGCTTAAATGCGAAGGCAATGTTTCATGAGAACCCTGGGGGAAAGCAAAATACATTTCAAGTATCACCAAATGGAAACATGTTAGTTCAAATGAGCTTTTTATGTGCCAAAAACATGAGCCAGGACAAGCTTCTATCAGTCTGCTCGAAGAGACGGTTCCTATCTGGTCCCTGAAGCACTGAACTCAGTTGGGCCAAGAACGGGTCAAGGTAAAGCCTAGGTCAAGATGGATCCCGTACCAACCTGTAAATATCACGGTAGAGCAGTGTGTAACCACATTTTAGCTATTACCTCTTAGGACTCTTCTCAGGCTTACCGTCCCTGTATCACAATAGCTATCTTAAAGCATTTACACATTTTATGACCTGAAGCTTTGAGGACATAGAATCAGACAGTCCTGAGAATCCTGCTGAGTAATTATTTTTCATTTAACTCACTCTATTTCCATAGAGAACTTACACATCTTCCAGGAACTCCTGACAAACTTTCTAGCTGTGACTATTGAAACCTTTCTTACCCCTAGCCAGAAGCAAGAGACTTGATTGGCAAGAAAAACAAAGCATCTTCAGCCCAGATTCCAACTGAGGCTTTCCTGTCAAGGTGATTGAAACCATGCTGCTGGGAGTGATGTGTGCGCATAGCAGCCATGAAAATGCCCCCCAGCCTTGCCCACATCCTGGGTGGTCCACCTGGCCTCCACTTGGCAGGTCTTGCCTCCCCCTATGGAGTTGCCGGAGCCTGGCTCCTCCATCCCAGCCTTCTGCCCGCATGTGCACTGTCTCCCTCCAGCCAGCTCATCCAGGGCCTGAGTGGTCCAGGTGGCTAATGGGCAGGTGGGGTCCTGGCTCAGACACAGACACACGTATGGATGTCAACCGTACAGCATTTTGTAGAGTTCCTGTTGAAGAGCTAGCTGAGCCTCGTGCACTGAATCATGTCCTCCCAAAAGATATATCCCAAACCCCCAGGCCTAGAAACGTGTTCTTGTTTGGAAATAGGGTCTTTGCAGATGTAATCGTGATGAGATCATATTGGAGCAGAGTGGGCCCTAAATCCAATCGCTGGTGCTCTTATAGGAAGAGACACAGAAGCACACAGGAGAAGACTCCACATAACAATCAAGGCAGAGATTAGAGTGACACAGCTACAAGCCAAGGAACACCAAGGTACCAGAAGCTAGGGGAGAAGTATGGAACAGATCCCAGCTTCCAGAAAGAAGCCGACCTGCTGACACCTCATTTTCACATTTCCAGTCTCTAGGCCTGTGAAAGAATAGATTTCTCTTCTTTTACGCCACCCACTTTGTGATACTTTGTTACTGCATCCCTAGCAAACTAATATACACAGAACCTGCTATCAGACAGCTGGAGCCCAACTCCAGCTCTGCCCTTCTGGCTGTACATACGGGGCCTTTGTCTCAGCCTTCACATGGTGCAGTCCTCACGTACAAACTAGACATGGCAACAAGGACCTATATCAAGAGAATTTTGAGGAATAGGAAAGGATTCACAGAAAGCACTCCAACTGTGCCTTCCACACCATAAGACGGCATTAGGCCAAATCATTTTTAAAAATGCCTTTATTCTAAACTGTTTGATCTACAAAAAGACAGTTTCTCATGATCCATCCCAACAGTCATGGGGAGGGACAACGATAGTAACCACACCGCAGTCCCTGTTTCCACTTCTCTTTTGTATTTCCAACAACACTTCTCAAATCTCTGATACCAGCTGAGTGTCCCACAATCCAATCGAATTTCCAACACTCCCCAGAATTAGCACAGACCCCATAGGGTAAGAGCCTCAATCCCATAAGACTTTCTCTTCTTCAGATGCCACAAGTGGGGGTCCCAGGCTACCTGCTGCTCTGCCAGGCTGACAACAAATTCAGGGGCTCCCATAACCCCCAACTCAGGTTTGATAACTCCCTAGAATGACCAAGAACTCAGGAAAACATTGCCATATGTCCAATTACAGTTTATTATAAAAGAGTAGAAATGAACAGCCAGAGTATGTAGAAAGGGGTGTGGAGATCCAGGCCCTCTCCACCTGCCCAACAGCTTTCCAAACCTCACTATTCAAGAATTTTTATCCAAGTTTTATACATAGACATGGTTGATCAAATCATTGGCCACTAGTGAATGAATTCCATCCTCATCCTTTCTTTTCTCCCCAGAGTACATGTGGGGGGAGGGCAGTGTTAATGTGTGAAAATTCCAACACCCTCTATGGGAAACTCTAAAGGCTCACCCTACCTGTCACCTCATTAGCATAAACTTGGGTATGATAGAGTCTCATTATAAATAACAAAAGACATTCTTACCATCCCAAAAAGTCTAAGTGTTTTAGGAGCTCTGTGCCAGAAACTGAGACGAAAGCCAAGTATTTTTTTTATAATACCACAAATATCTTCTGTGCTCCAGTTAGTTATTTATGCATCTGAAGACAAGGGTCCTAACACTTCTCTTACAGCCAAGAACACAGCAGCTGCTCAATAAATGCTGACCCATGTGACCTGTTGTGCTCTTCAAATACCTAGTAATCACCTCGTCTGTGAAATGGTAATATGTCAACTTCTGCCTTACCCATGAAAGGGATTTCCCCAAGTCAGTGCACTAAAGCATTTACTCGTATTTTTTCCTCTTCCATTGCTTGTTGCTTCTAAGGGGGCTGCGAGCGGGCTGTGAGGACAAAGGAATTTGCTAGTTATATGCCCTTGGAGCCTTGCTGTCTTCAACCTCACCTGTATGCAAAGGTACAGGAGGCCAGAGAATTGTTATGCAGCCCCATCCATCCTCCTCCATCCCAAATCAAACAGGGAGAGTGTTCCAAAGCCCTCAGACTACCTAGCCACTCTTGGAAAACTCAAGCACTGAAGCAGACGCAAAGAGAGAGAACTTTTATCTGACCCTATAAACACAGTTTTCTTCTGGCTTGAAGTGACAATGGAAATCTTGTCCTTTTAGGGGAAAAAAAAAAAAAGATGGAAGTCTATATTGTCCACAGGCTGCCCTCTCTTTCCTCCCCCTTTCTCTGACTGGATGGCAGGGTGTTTGAAAGGCCTCTGTTCATGGACCTGAGCCCCAGTCTCTGCCCTCTGCATTCCTGCAGCACAGGCCCTGGAGGTTTGAGAGCTGGGAAACACAGAACCTGGCCAGGGAGTGAAGAAATGAATATGCTGTCACGGAAGGAACTTGATGGAGCAAAAGCTGCATCCCAGGGGAGCTTCCCTAACCACAGTTCCTCCAGCTGCTCTGACTTCCTGCTCCTCCACCGCCTGGAGAATGTCCCTGAAGACCTTCCCGGGCCAGCTGAAAGCCCAGGAACCATTGCTCCTTACCTGCTGCAGATGTAGCAGGGAACACCAGGGCGTTCTCCTGGAGAAGAGGGTTCCGCCAGATTTCCCTCTCTGGGAATAAAAGTTTTATTCAAGCCTCTACGTTTTAGCTCAGTGAACCACAGAATTAAGAAGTTTACTCAAACTTATTTGTTCTTCTGGTTTATTCTCCACAAGGAAATGTCAGTTAATGATTTATCTTAGAGAGGAAGAAGTAGTAATTTTACAGAGGGCAAGGGGTTTAAGGAACTTGGAAGATAGGTTAAATGTCAGCAGAAAAGGAAAAGATGAGGTTTTGGTGGATAAGGGGGAAATGCAGAAAATCACCAGCAGCACTCACCAGGTCAGTCTGCTATGAGTTCCAGCAATGGAAGTTTGCAGGCCAAAGGAGATCCCATCTCTAGTACTATCTCCTTGTATCAGGTCCTAAATCAGATTCATTTGCAAGCAAACCCAGTTACAAAATTTAAAAAAAAAAAAAAAATGGGGAAGCAGGAAGATGAAAAAGAAAGGAAGAAGAAAAGGTCTGTGTTTTCAACTTCCTATTTAAGGAACACTTTCCAATAATCTTAGAATAGCTATTTAAAAGACTAGAATGCTTCTGAGCTGTTTGTGGAAATATAAGGTGGTGTAGCCCTTATGGAAAACAGTTCCTTAAAAAAATTAATATCAAGGTCTGGCAGCTAGGTGTGGTGGTACACCCTTGTAACCCTAGCACTCAGGAGGCTAAGGCAAGTGAGCTCAAGCTTGAAGCCAGCCTGGGCTACATAGTAAGACCCTTTTGTCCAAAAAAAAAAAAAAATTCATAACAGAATTTCCTGGCTGGAAGCATGGCTTAAGTGATATAGTGCTTGCCTAGCAAACTCAAGACACTGAGTTCAAAACCCCAGTACTAGCAAAAGAGCCTCAGAATTTCCATATGAACTAGAACTGAAAGGGTGTCAAAGCAATAATTTGATGGGCACATTTTTTTATGGGAAGGATGGTACTGGATTTTGAACTCTGGACTTAGCACTTGCTATGCAGGTGTTCCATGTGTCCAAAGTGATAATTCATACACCCATATTTTCACAGCATTATATGCAACAGCTAAAAGGTAAAAGCACAAATCCCTTGATGGATGAATGGGTAAACAAAATATGTATAAGAGCCGGGTGCCAGCGGCTCATGCCTGTAATCCTAGCTACTCAGAAGGCAGGGATCAGCAGGACTGTAGTTTGAAGCCAGCCCAGGCAAAATAGTTCATGAGATCCTATCTTGGAAAAAACCTTTCACAAAAAAGGGCTGATGGAGCGGCTCAAGGTGTAGGCCCTGAGTTCAAACCCCAGTACTGAAAAAAAATATATATATATATTTATATAACATACAACACACACACACACACATGCAATGGACATTATTCAGCCTTAGAAATGAAAGAAATGAGTCAGGTGCCCATTCTACTTGGGAGGCTGAGGCAGGAGAACCTCTCTTGAGCTCAGGAGTCTGAAACTAGCCTGGGCAAAACAGCAAAATAATTTTTAAAAAGAAAGAACCAGCACATGCTAAACATGGAGGAAACTTAAGGAGCTTTTTCTGAGTGAAATAAGCCCATCACAAAGGACAAATACTATATAATTATACATGAAGTACCTAGAATTTTCAAAAATCAGAGAGACAGAAAGTAGGATGATAGAGAACAGGTGAAGGGAAGAATTATTGTTTAGTTGGTACAGTGTTTTAATTTTGCAAGATGAAAACTGTTGGTTGCACAACACTGTGAAATAGACTTAACAACACTAAACTGTACTTTGGTAAATGTTACCAAGATGGTAAAATGTAAATTTTGCAATTTTTTTAATAGTTCTGGATTTGAACCCAGGACCTAAACCCAGCATGCTAAACACAGGCTCTACCACTGATCTACACCCTCAGCCCCAAACAAATATCATTTATTGTTTCTAAGAGAAGAGAGTCTCACTCTGTTGCCTGGGCTGTCCTTGAACTCCTACTTAGGTTTCCATCCATAAGTAGCCATAGCACATTTTCAATCCACCGTCATCCTTGCCTGTGATAAGAAAAGAAGAAATCTCAAGGCAAGCATACAGCTGAATGCCACTTGCTGGGCAATGAGGGCACAAAGATGATCACAGGACACAGATCCCCTGCTCTCAGGAAACCAAAAGCCAAAGCATTTGGGTGGAATAATTTCTCTATGACTAGAAGAAAGGTTTTTTTTCCATAGTGACCCTCACAGTGACTGTAAAATGCCTGCCCTGGGTTACCATGGCTTCTCCAGCTTTGCCAGTCACTCTCAGGCTGCCCCCAGACATAATATTGAGTGTATACAAGAGGCCAGAGACCCCATTTCTCCAGGGTGTCCCTTGGAACATTAGCTTCATGGGATGCTACTAAAAAAAAGTGCTCTAAGACCAGCACCATTAACACCCCTCAGTACTGATGGGTGCTCAGTTCTGTGTAATCCTGGGGAGGCGGCTGGGTTTTATGTTTCACAATTGTTTGATTCTGGCTGGAACACGTGTCTCCTTGAGCCAGGTCAAATCCTGGTTTTCTTCCTCCCACTGGAGTGATTGGCACTGCATAGGCCCTCAGGGCACGTGAGCTGTTGCCCTGCATGTCTTCCTGCCAGGCTTAAGGAATGTGCTTACCCGGTTGGGAGCTAGCTCTCTGACTGGCCTCTGGTACACAGAAATGAAGCTCCCTCCACCCAAAGTCTTCTGATCATCCATTTCGGTAGCAGATGCCCAACATATGATAAGAAACCATGAGGCCAAGGCACTGGTGGGCAACTCACAGCTTGCAGGCAGCTCCAGAGTGGCTGAGACCCCAGGGCAGGGAATGAGGTCACAAGTAATCCTGAGCTCTGCAAACCAGCCTAGAGGTTAACACAGATGCTCCCTGGAAGGAAGCAGGCCACCCCTGGGTGCCAAGGTCTTTGGATGCCTCTTCTCAGTCACACTCAACGCCTGAGCAATGATAGCACAACCACATGTGGAGGCACCCCCCTGCGACTGTGCTGATGGCCCATTTGGGCCCAGTTACTTCTGATGTTCCAGCCACTTACAGTCCTAGGGTGAAACTTCCTGTACATGGTCTTTGGTTTTCCTTTTGTAGCTTTAGCTTGTCAACGTTTCATTGTATACCACCTCATTCATAATTTTCTTCCCACTCACATGCCTTCCCCCACCTCCATTCTCAATATTCTGGATTCACTATCTCTCCTGGGCTCTAGCCAGCCATTCTTCCTGTTTCCTCAACTCCAACAATGGCTGCCAGTTTCACTCAGTTCCCATTTCCCCATGCCCAGCTCAGGTCTTACATGTGGCCAGAATTGCCAACCAGAGATGCTACCTCCTCATCTTACTACCTCCTCCTTCTCTGCACTGACTTCTCAGAGGGTGGGTCCCCCACGGTGAATTCTCATCCTTCACATGACAGCTGCAAGCCACCACAGGGCGGGAATCTTACCTTGTACGTCTTGGTATTTCTCCTCCCAAATGCCACAGCGCCACACCTGGCACATAATTTGTGCTCAGCAAATGTTAACTGAAAGAATATAAACAACTCAACCACAAAAGATCAGAGAGCCCAAAAATTAAAAGGTTGATGTAAGATTGAATAGACATTTCTCCAAAGAAGATACAAAAGGACCAACAGGTACCTGACAAGATATCCACACCTAGGCATCAGAGAAATGCCAATCAAAACTTAAATGACATAGCATTTCATATCCACTAGGATCACTATAGCAACAATATTTTCAAAACAGAAAATAAATTCTGGGGAAGATGTGGAGAAATTGGAAGACTGTACTTTGCTGGTGAGAATAAACAATGGTGCTGCTGCTATGGAAAACAGTTTGGAAGTTCCTCAAAAAATAAACATAGATTATCATGTGATCCAGCATTTCCACTTCTACATAGGTATAGATGCAAAAGAATTAAAACTAAGCTAGAGCCAAGCCTGGTGGTACATACCTGTAATCTCAGCACTTGGGAGCATGAGGCAAGAGGATAGAGAGTTAAAGGCAACATGTCTTGAATAATTTTTAAAAATAGATATTCAAGCAAAAATTTATACACAAATGTTCATGGCAGCACTATACCTGATAATTAAGAAATGGAATCAATCCAAACCCTATAAGTGGGTGAAATGAGTGAACAAAATGTGGTATATGCATACAGTGGTACATTGTCTGTCCTTATATAAAAAGGAGTAAAGTATTCCACATGCTACAGCCAGGACAGCCTTGAAAACACTGTGCTAAGTGAAAGAAGCCAGTCACGAGACCACATCCCATATGACTCCATTTGTGTAAAATGTCTGGAAGACAGAAAGTAGATCAATAGTTGCTTGGGAAGATGAGAAAGTGACAGCTAAAGGACAGAGTTTCTCTTTGGCATGATGAAATGATCTAAACATGACCATGGTGATGGTTGCACATGTCTGTGGATACACTAACAAACATGCACTAAATCATACCATTTTAGATGGATAAATTGTACAGCGTGTAAATTATAGTCCCATCGAGCTGTTTAAAAAAGAGTACATGAACATATTCAATAAACTTTTAATATTCGGGTGTTAGCATTCATGACTGAGAATATTCATGCAATAAATACCCACAAAGGTCCTTGACATGCCATCTTTTAAAATTTGCTGTGGTCCAGCCAAGGGCCAATGGCTCATGTTTATAATCCTAGCTCATAACTGAGGGAGCTCCTGGACCAAGTGGGGAGACTAGATGCCAGCCAAATCTTCCACTCATGTGGATGAGTTTTCTTTATAAATTAAGATTAAAGAGAAGTAGCTAGGCACTGGTGGCTCACGCCTGTAATCCTAGCTACTTGGGAAGCTGAAATGGGGAGGATTACAGTTCAAGGCCAGCCTGGGCAGATAGTTTGAGAGGCCCCCATCTCCAAAATAACCACCACAAAATGGAAGAGGTGTGGCTCATGTAGTAGAGTGCCTGCTTTGCAAGCACAAAGTCCTGAGTTCAAACCTCAGTCACACCCAAAAAAAAAAAAAAAGATAAAAGAGAAGCAGTAGAACCTCTAATGTCACTTTCATTCTTTGTGAAAAAAGTGAGCAAGGGCATGAAATCATTTGGTATAAAAAAGTGATGCTATTCAGTAGTTTAGAACACCATGAAAGCACCATAGGAAGTGCTGAGAGTCTTGTGTGCTGAGAACCCTAAGCTTTTGCAGAGGGGAGGAAGTCACCATCCATCCAAAGTCTGACAGTCTAGACTCACAGTGCTTATTCCACAAAGGTGACTCTAAAATGGTATTGGTACCAAATGAAACACACTGACCAGAGATAAAGACCTTTCCGTGCAGATACCAAGTCTTTGGGATCAAGGTAACCCAACCTTTGGTGAGCAAAGTTCACCTAAGACTTCAGGGCTAGCTCTGGAGGGTTAGGGGAGGGAACCTTGCTGGTGGGTGCAGTGCAGAACTGAGAAAAGGAGGAGTGGCAGGCAAGGTAATATAATGGCAATGGCAAATGGGTCTTCCTGCAGTTGTAGGCAACCACTGTCTATTTATGGTTAACAAACAAGTATTCTGGGGGCTGGGGTGTGGCCCAGTGCTAGAGCCCTTGCTTGGCTGGCCAGTGCAAGGTCCTGGGTTTATCCTCAGCACTTCAGAATGAAAAATAAACTGAACAAGTATTCTTTCTTGGTGTGGTTGTTGACACTATTAGCTCCTTCCTTTGTGTTTACATCCTCCCCTTTAAAACAATTGGGCTATCCCTGCTCATGACAGCAGAAGGGGAAGACCACTAACTAGAAAACCTTGCAGTAAAGGGTAATAAATAAACTTCACTAGTAATCAGAGATATGCAGTTTAAAACCATAAGGAGAGATATCATTTCATGCCTATCAGATTAGCAAAAGTGGAAAGTAAAAAATCTGACAATAAGAATGGCTGTCCAGGGTGTGAAGCAAGAAGAATTCTCATCATTGTTGGTGGGAGTATAAAACCTCCCACATTTTGCAAAATTAACCATGCATAGACTGCCTTACCCAACCACCCTACTCCTACAAAGAATGCCCAGAGAAATCCTCACACATGCACACCAGAGGCTATGAACCAGAGTGTCTCTCTAGAATGGTTGTATTGATTTATTGGAAACAATCTATTGGGAGAGTGGATTCACTGTGATATGTTCACTCAATGAATTATTACAAAGCAGTGAAAATAGGAATAAACTATTGCTATATGCATGACTGAATAAACCTCAAAATGTGTTGCTGAATTTAAAAAGTAAATGGCAAAAAATTGTTGTCATTTATTTATAATTCAAAGCATGCAAAACTTTTTTATGTATTGTGGATGCACACATTAAATAAAAGTACAAATGCACACATGAAATGCTAAGCACCAAATTGTAAATAGTGCTTACCTTCGTGGAGGGAAAGAGTAAGATCACATGATATGTGTACAGCCTCCAACAGCAAAATAGTCTTTGAAACAAATACAGCAAAATGCTAAACATATTGGGTGATAGATAACTGGGTGTTCTTTATATTATTATTATATTTTATTATTTTATGCATGCTTGAAATACCTCTTAGTTCCATAAAAGTAAAAAGGTGACCAAATAAAAAAGTAGGAGAGAAATAGAAACAAGGAAGTAGAGAAAAGATGGGAGGGAAGAGAGGCAAGGAAGGAAGGAAGGAAAGAAGACCTGGGAATCTTCCTGTGTTTACCTTCTAAAACCTTAAGGAAAAAAAAAAAAAAAAAACTCCTTGGTGGAAAGGAAAATCATAGACAAAGTTCTTGGATTTGTGGCACTTAAGAAAGACAAAATGGGGCCAGGCACCAGTGGCTCGTGCCTGTAATCCTGGCTACTCGGGAGGCAAATCAGGAGGATTTTGGTTCAAAGCCAGCTCCAGGCAAATAGTTCAAGAAACTCTGTCTCAAAAAAACCCATCACAAAAGGCTGGTGGAGTCGCTAAAGGTGTAGGCCCTGAGTTCAAGCCCGAGTACCACCAAAAAAAAGAAAGACAAAATAGTTCAAGCAGTAAGAGCACCTGCCTAGCAAGTGTCAACCCGAGTTCAAACCCCAGTGCTGCCAAAAAAGGAAAGACAAAGTAATCCCACTCAACCTCCCATTAAGAAAACACTCCTAGGGCTGGGGGCATGGAGAAGAAAGAAAAGACTTTGTGGTTCCTTGGTAAAGAGCCTTTGCAGAGTCCTGGGGAAGTGTCAACAGCCAAGACAAATTTTTGGAATTGGACTACGGAAGAGCTAAGCCCCTCTCTCAGAGACATATTTTGTACCTGGGTGCTGAGCTAGGCACTGAGGCAGTTGGTGAGTTCTGGGCCCCAGGTCTTCTTCCAGCATGACTTTGCATTCTGAGTGTGCAGCCAAACAAGCTAGTAGAGAAATGCAGAATCCAACTAGTCAGTAAATAGCTGAGTTGTGGTCCCACTAGACAGAAAGAATATGTGGAGTAGATTATGGAGGGCAAGTTCTGACCAGAATTAAGCAATAAATAAATAAAATGAAGCAATCTGGGAATAAGGAGACAGAGACTCAGTCCAGATGGGAGACTTAGGCACTGCGATACATTGAACCACAGGGATTCCAGCCCTTCCTCTTGTTCCAATGGTTCCACTTGTGTGTAAATGTCACCAGGAAAAATAGATCCCGTGGCCACAGCAAAATCTGTCATATCGCCTTAGTCCACTGCAAATTGCTTAGCTCAACTTAAGTGTTTCCTCTAAGAGTAAGTGTCTGTTGACCTTGGGAATGGCTCCAATGAAGTAAGAATTCTTTCCTACTAGATCTAACAACAAACTGAGTACATTGGGCATTTTGAGTGTTTGTAATGTTTAAGAGGAGTCAGTATTAAAGACTCTAATATATTAGCCTCATGATCCCACTTTAAAATGTGTAATTGAGTAATTGTTTAGATTTGTGATTTTACTAGGTTTGTAAACAACATTGGAATGTTTATGAGAACTTGAGATGCACTGTATTTTTAAGTGTAATATATATTCTTAGAATTGTTTAAGGGACTGCTCTGATTGTTAGGCATTTGAAGTGCTTATAAACTCAAATATGCTAAATTTATAAATGCAGCTTAAAATATAGAAGGGGATTTAATTAAGTAAGATGTTAAAAAGCCCCCTTAAAAATGATTGCTAAAATTTCGTAGGTTTATAAATAAAATGAAAGTTGTCAGTTGAAGCTAAAAGTGTAAAGAAAGTGAAAGAGGTTTTTTTCAATAGATTACTTAAATGAGTGGAATATACAATTTTTTAAAACTAAACCCAAAGTGTCTCTTGTTCCACCCAGGAAGCTACTCCCAAAGTACATTTAAAAAAAAAAAAAAAGTCACCTTGCACCGGCTACAGCACCTTCCAGATGTACCAAAGGGGCTGCCCAGAGCCCATGTGGGTGAGAAGAAAGGACAGCCACAAGACCACCAAAACAGCTGACATTATAGCCAAATGTTCCCCTCCCTGGTCCCCTGCTGCATAAGCTCAGAAACTCCCTGGATTTTTTTTTGTTTTTGTTTTTCAGTACTGGGGCTTCAATTCAGCCTTCACCTTGAGCCACTCCACCAGCCCTATTTTTGTGAAGGGTTTTTTGAGATAAAGTCTCGAGGAACCATTTGCTTGATCTGGCTTTGAACCGTGATCCTCCTGATCTCTGCCTCTGTGAGCCACTGGCACCTGGCTCATGGATTTTTTTTTTTTAGTTGGGATCTAAAACTCCAGCCAGGCTGGTTCCAAATTCTTGAGCTCAAGTGATTTTCTGCTTCAGCCCCTCCATTTTGGGCCTGACAGTTCATGCAGTTTCTTTCACCTTTTTATTATGGAATTTTTCTAATAATGAACCACATAGACTCAGTCAGTAGTTGCCAACTTTTTGTTGTAGTTGCTTTATTTACTTCTAGCTAGATCAACCAATCTCTCTCTCTCTCTCTCTCTCTAAGTAATTTGAAGATATGGTCAAAATGCTTCAATATACTCTGGGTGCCTATGACTCACTCCTGTAATCCTAGCTACTCAGGAGACAGAGATCGGGAGGATCGCGGTTTGAAGCCAGCCCGGGCAAATAGTTCTCAAGACCCTGTCTCAAAAAGAACTCAACGCAAAACAGGGCTGGTGGAGTGGCTCAGGGTGCAAGCCCTGAGTTCAAGCCCCGGTACCACAAAGAAAAGAAAAAAAAAAAAAACCACTTCAGTATGTGAATCTCCTGAAAGCAAGGATGCTGCTCACATAACCACACCACCACGTTCACTAACGGTTCCGTCATCTAAACCGCAGTCCACGTTCAAGTGCACCCAATGATGGGGAGTCTTTTTCTTTTGAGGTTGGGTTATTTCATTCATATTACATTTTTGAGATATATTTCTGGTGTGTGATCCAGTAGTCCATTTGGCTTTATTGCTGTGTAGTATTTCCTTACATTGTATACATATTTACGTGTCCATTGAGCGGACTATATACATTACTGGTTTTCTAGTTTTTGCCTATCCAAATGATGGTTTTTTAAACTACATTCCAAGCAAGAATCATGCACTTCATATCTCCTCATATTATTTTAATGCAGAACAGCCTATTTTGCCTTTAGAATTATTGTCATGAAACTAACGTGTTCATAGTGACTGGGTCAGTTGTCTTAAAGAATAGCCTAAATCCTGAATTTGTGTCTTTTTTCTTCGTGGCATTGTTTTAACCTGTTTCCCTAACTTCTTATCAACTAGATGTTGGGCCAAATGGCTCTTGAATGTTCAGGTTGAATATTTTTGGCAAGGATAATTCATAGGTGTTCTGTGTGCACAGGTGTGTCACATCAGGAGACACATAGTATCAGATTGTCCACGCTAACTTGGTTAAGGTAACAGTGTACTTGGTGTGTGGAGCATAGCAGATGCTAAATAAATATTATTTATTATTAACCCCATTTCCCAGATGAAGAAACTGAGATTCTCATGCTTTCAGTGACTTTCTCCAGATAACCAGGCTTTTGAGTGACAGAGACCCACTGATTGTGTATCCAGCCTTCTTTCCCTTCACTATCCAAAATTCTGGCTTCTTAAAGCTAAAAGATATATTACAAGTCATTCATTCATTCACTTATTATCCCAGTCAGCAAATGTTCAACGAAAACCTACTGAGGTGGTCAGACACTGATCCAGGCACTGAAGGTGGGTCTCACTGAGAAAGTAACACTTGAACATTTGCAGGAGGTGAGAGGGTGAGCCGTGGAGAAATCTGAGGACAGTGTTTTAAGCAAAGGAAACAATCAGTGCAAAGGTCCTGGGACAGGAACCTGGCATTCATACTTGAAGAACTTTGAGGTGTGGCCTCTTCAGCCCCCAATTCTGAGCCTATCTGATAGGGATATCCCATCATAGCTAACCCACTGATATCCTCCTTTGTTTCTTTAGGAGTCCACACATAGATCTTCACTCACACACTCACAGGTACATCTGTGCACCATCCATCCAACAAGTCCTCTTAAAGCCAAATCACAGAGTGTCATACCTCCCTCTAGAGATAGATTTTGGCCAAAGATGAAAGGAAGGAAGAGAACACTGTGTCCCAGTAGGACACAGTTGATGTGCAGAGATATGGAGGTTGAGAGTATGTGATCAGAGCTTTGGGGCTGATGGCAGGAGCTGGGCTGCCACCCCTTCCCTCTCCTCTCAGGCTTTCAGGCCTCCCTGGAGCCCCACCCTGGGCAATTTGCCCCAACTCAGCCTGCGACCTCTTATTGGTGATTCTTAGTAGGCAACATGAGGCAAACATAAGACTCGGCCTTCATCAGAAGTGGCAAGAGGTGCGGCTCAGAGGTCTGAAGCCTGAGTTTTCTGTCATTGTAGCCCTACAGCCCTGACTTCCCAAACTGGAGGCTGGTAGACATGGTTGAGCATCCCAGGAAGCAGCTCTGGTACTCCTCAGAGCAGAGTAGGAAATCTGAGCCTGTCTTGGGCCCATCGCAGAAGTGCCCAGAAAACTTCCTCCATTTGGCTTCAGTTCTGCAGGCTAGATTTCCACAAATCTGTTCATGGGCTGGACTCTCTTGGGTTCATGATAGGGAAGGATCACCAGCTGAGCCCTGGTAGCTCACACCTGTAACCCTAACTACTTGGGAGGCTGAGATCAGAAAGATCAGGTTTTGAGGCCAGCCCAGTAAAAAGTTCATAAGACTTCATCCATCTTCAAACTAACCAGAGCAAAATGGACTGGAGGCACGGCTCAAGCAAGTGCAAAGCCCTGAGTTCAAACCCCGCCACACCAAAATATATATATATATTTTTTTTTTTTAAATAAATAAATAAATATATATTTTAAATAAATATATATATATATATTTAAATAAGTAAGGATCTCCTTAAAGACCTATGAAGATGGCATGGCCCCATGCTAATCACAGAATGCACTCCTTAGAGACACTATGCAAACAAGGACCAGCTACAGGAAGATCTCGGATTTGAACAGAGCCCTGCTCACACGGCCTGGTAGAGCTCCTGGCTAGAAGGGACCCTGAGTGGCTAGCCTGTCCTATCATGAGCAGGACGAGCCCCAGAGGCTCCCCTTAGACCAGAATTGGGAGCACAGCAGTGGGTAGGTAGTTAGTTACCCTGTCCTCACACTTCATCCAGTAGGTGGCTTTTTGTCTGTGGCAAGACTGCTTTCCAATTGACTGGGGACGCAGTTCAATGGTAGAGCATTTGCCTAGCATGCGTGAGGCCCTGGGTTCCATCTCTAGCACTGCAAGAGAAAAAGGAAACACAGTGCTTTCCACCATCTCAAATGGTTTTGCTCATTGCAGCTAAGAAAAAAAAAAAAAAGGCTTCAAAGGAATAGTTCAAGCAGAAGTTCAAAGTGACTTTGTTGTGTTCCCCCAAATTAAGCACTTTCCTGCCTAAGATTTTCAAGATTCAAAGTGAAAACGTAAGAGAAGGTAACAGATGGGGTAGAGGAAGTCACCGTTGGGAAAGAACAAAGTGGATTTCTTTAGAGGAACTTTCTGGAGTGGTTGGGTTTGGCTGGCCAAGCCCCATGCCAAAGGGACTGGGACAGGGTTCAGAATCAGTGTGGGGAGGTGGAATCAGAAGGAGATGCAGGTTTTCCCCTCTGCCCTGTGGTGCTCAGGAAGCTGTGGCATGGAGACCAAGGTGGCCTTTCAAATTCTACTGCCATTCTGTGCTCCTGGCCCATGTCTGAAGATCAGAGGTGCTCCATTTATAAAGGGTTTCCTCAAAGGCTTGCCTGGACGCGCTAACCCACTACATGAGGCTGTCCTCCTTTCGCTCTGAAGACCGGCACAGACGGATAACAGGTACGAGGCCCGTATGTAGTTCAAACGGACGGCAGTCCATACAGAGCTGGGAGGAGGCTGGCTAGCAGAGCGGAAGAACAAACACGAGCTGGCAGCGCATGTCTGCTGGAAGCTGAAATCCTCAATTTCAAGGATAATAATAGCTGTCCCTTACTGAGTGCTGGGTTTTAGATATTAACTCATCTCATCTTCACAACAACCCAGTGAGCAGTTACTATTATTATACTCAGCCAGACAAGAAGCCCAGGCAGAGACCTTGACTCAGGCAGCCCAAGGTCATCGAGCTAGGCGGAGTGGAGGCGGCACTGGGACACCCATGATCTGGTTTCAGAATCTGAACTCTTACCTCCCCACGCTCATCTGCCCTCACTCTGAGTCAGGCCCCACTGCGCCTGATGACCGGAGGAGGGTGACCTCTAATTCCTGTGCCACACTTGGAGGTAGGACCGGGACAGCCAGTCCCAAACGTGGCAGTGAAGGGAAAAGCAAGAAGAGACGTTAAGTTCTCCAGATGTATTTTCCTGTTCAGAACAACCTCAGACAAACCAAGATCTCTGACTCCACAACATACAGTGTATGCAGAGATTCCCAGTCTCATTAGTCATTAGGGAAATGCAAATCAAAACCACAACAGGATTCCTTTTCACACCCACTAGATGGCTATAATTATAAAGTTAAAAAAAAAACCAAGTGTTACCAGGATGTAGAGAAATTGCAGCCATGTTGGACACAGTCTGGCAGTACCTCAAAAACTTGAATGTGGAATTACCATGTAGCCCAGCAATTCCACTCCAATTCCACCCAAAAGAATTTGAAGAGACGACACGATGGCTCAAGCCTGTAATCGTAGCTACTTGGGAGGCTGAGATTGGGAGGATCATGGTTCAAGGCTAGTCCAGGCATATAGTTCACATGACCCCACCTCTAAAATGACCAAAGCAAAATGGACTGGAGGAATAGCTCAAGTGGTAGAGCACCTGCTTTACAAGTGTGAAGCCCTGAGTCCAAACCCCAGTCACACACACACACACACACACACACACACACACACACACACACACAAAGGAATATAAAGAAAAGATAGTCAAACAAAACCGTGTTCAGTAGTCTTCCTTTATCAGCAGTGTCACTTTCTATTATTTTAGTTACTTGAGGTTGACTTTGATCCAAAAAGTTGAATGCAAAATTCCAGAAATAAACAATTTAGCAGTTTTAAATTACACACTTAGAAGTTTGAAGCTGTCATCCTCCTAGGATGTAAATCATTTCTTTGTCCCTTGTATCCATACTGTATATACTACTGGCCTGTTAATTGCTTTGTAGCTGTCTGGGTTATCAGTCCACTGTCAAGGCATCCCACAGCTTGTGTTTAAGTAACCCTTATGCAGTGGCCTCACCCATTCCTCTCGTCATTCCTCTCACCTCACCTCATCTTGCAGGCATTTTATCATCTCACATCATCACAAGAAAAGAAATGGGTGCCAGTGGCTCACATCTGTAATCTTAGCTACTCAGGAAGCAGAGATCAGGAGGATCGTGGTTTAAAGCCAACCTAGGCAAATAGTTCATGAGACCCTATCTCAAAAAACCCATCACAAAAAAAGGGAAGGTGGAGTAGCTCAAGGTGTGGACCCTGAGTTCAAACCTCATTACCACACACAAAAAAGAAGAAAAATGGGAGGACGCTTTAATAAGACATTTTGAGAGAGGAGAGACGGCACTTCACATAACTTTTATTACAGTATGTTGCTATAATTGTTAATCTCTCACTGTACCTAATTTATAAATGAAGCTTTAGGTATGTAAGTATAAGAAAACCATAATATAGAGAGAGTTCAGTACTATCCTTGGTTTAAGACAACCATTTGGAGTCCTGGAACTTCTCCCCTCTGGGTGGTGGAGGAGTGAGTACTGTAAAAAAAAAATTCACAACAGCACATGTCATCAGCAAGTGAATGCGTTAACCATATGTGATATAAACACATGATGGAATATGACTTAGCCATAAAAAGGAATAAACAGTTGACTTACTACAATGTGAATGAGCCTCAAAAACATGCTAAATGAAGACAGTCACAAATGGTAACAAATAGAATTGTATGATTCCACTTATGTGAAATACCCTGAACAAATAAACTCAGAGGGACAGAAAATAGATTAGTGCTTCCCAGGGGCTCAGGGGAGTGGAGGCTGGGCGATGACTTCTCAGTGGGCATAGGGTTTCCTTCCGGGATAATAAAAGAGCACTTTGGAACTAGATAGCAGTGATGGAATACTATGAATGTTCTAAATGCCACTGAGCTACATATTTTAAAATTTCATGGTATATGAGTTTTACCCAGTTTTTCTTTAAAAAGGCAAAAATGAAACATAAATTGAAGAGGACAGAGATGCTATTTTGACTCCTAAGCTTCTGAAAACCTGAATGTTCTGAGTGCAATTTAACATGAGCCACAGGCACAATCAGACTGTCAAGTTCAGGTTCACATACGGGGCTTCCTCCACCCAGGTGCTAATGCTTGGGTTTCCCGAGAATTGACCCATTTCCTCACCATAACCCAGAGAAGGCAAGGCCAGAAGGCTGTGCCACCAACTGTCCAGGAAGGAAGCAGCACAGCTGGGAGTCCACTTGACACCCTACTTTGGAGCCCATGGCCCAGCCAGGGAAGACCGCCTTGCTGTGGTGACAGTGGTCCTGTGCAGAGTCACTTAATGCATACCAGCTGTGTGTCAGGTAGGTGCAAAGTAGGTCATCCATGATCATCCCACAAATGCTAACAGAATACCTACTATATGCCAGTTGCTTCCCTGAGTGCTGGGCCACCTGTGCTCGTGAAGCTTTCTCTCTACAGGGCGACTCTTCCCCGCCCCCCCCCATAACTGTGACATCAGGCCAGGTTTGTGCAAACCTCTGCCAAGGAGCAAAGAGGGGTGAGGAGTGGCAGGACCAGCAGAAGGGGAGCAAAGAGGTGAATGTGAGGAAGTGAGGGAGAATGATCTGGAAGAACCTAGGGCAAGAGCAGCTCAGTGAGGACCCAGCAGATGTGCTGGGTCCTGGGTGAAAACGAGCTGAGAGGGGAGGCAGTGCCCATGTGGCTGCGTGGGAGATGGGGTGGGGGCGTCCAGGGAGCTCAAAGCCGAGCAAGAGTCAGCACACGGGGACCCACAGGCCACCAGGAGAAATGGGCATCATCAACATCTGATGAGAAGCCCTGCACTGTCCCCTTAACAGTCACAAACAACCCTGCTGGGAAATGCTATTGTGACCCCTGCATTATTGTTCCCCGAATTCGGTAACAATTCAAGGTTCTCCAACTATGATGTTTTGGGGGGTTTTTTGACGTTTTTATTAGTATATGATAATTATAGAGGGATGTGACATTTCCATATGTCAATATATTATACCCCTGTTTGGTTCATGCCCTCCATTAATCTCCCTCTTCTCCCCACTCCCCTTCTGGAAATGACTTTGACAGATGCCACTTCCTCTGGGCACATCCAGGCTCCCTGACTCCCTTCTGCCCACGTCAGGCTAACCCCTCAGAGCTTTCTTTCTGCCTAGCTTCAGCCCATTGCCTGTTGTCAATCCCTGCCAGGCTGCCTAGTACCTGATCATTCTCTCTTCTCCACACCCAGTGTCCCGTCCATGATTTCATTCTCACTCACTAACTGAGAATGCAAACATGGGCCCCACCCTTGGAGACTTACTTACCGGTCTTGTGTGCAGACAGATGAGTAGACCACTGAAATGTAGTGAATAAATCCACGAGAAAGGAAGGCACCTGATTATACTGTGGTGGGGGTAGGGGCGGACAGATAGATAATCGGAAGAAGTCAGGGAAGGCTTCCTGGAGGAAGTGATGTCTGAACTGAGACCTGAAATTCAGGCAGGACAGTGTACCTTAGCTAGGGACAATAGTCTCTAACAGCTAACTCGGAACTCTCTGCAGTTTGGCCCTGATATGTCACACCTCCCCATCCTAAGAATCCTGTGCTCTCCCCTACAGCTTTCATTCAAGTAGCCATTGGAAGAGCATGAAGCAAATGCATTGTGTGGTAGTCAGTGCTCCATGACTATAATGAACTACCTGAGATAACTTTTGAAGAGGAAAGGTTTATTTTGGCTCAGTTTTGGAGGTTCCAGGCCAAGATCAGGCAGATCTATGCTTTGGGCACACCAGGTGGCAGTGGCAGGGAGCTAATGGCAGAGCAAACTGCTCACCTTGGGGCCAGGAGGCAAAAAGTCCCTTAATCTCCATCAAGAGCATGCCCCCAGTGTTTAAGAACCTTCCTCTAGGCCCCATCTCCTAAGGGTCCCACCACCTCCCAATGGCGCCTCCCCAGGCCTTTAATGCATGGGCCTTTGGGGAACACCTCCAAGCCATGACACTTTGTATTAAGTGCCAAAAAAGTAAAAAAGAAATCATATGCCATCCAGGAGTTGACATTCCTTTCTTCTCTTCCCTTCCATCGCTCTAGCTGCTCTGTGAGTCACCCTCACATAGCTGAAGGATGACATGTCTGAGTTCCCACTAAATATCAGCTCCTGAGAACGGTGCTTGGAATTAATTCATTTTTAATCCCTCAGCATCCAGCTCACGGCCTTAGTTATCAAGGTTCTCATCCAGTGTTCATAAGATTGAAACATGGTCAGCCGGGCACCGGTGGCTCACGCCTGTAATCCTAGTTACTCAAGAGGCAGAGATCAGCTCAGGCAAATAGTTCCGTGAGATCCTATTTCAAAAAACCCAATCAAGGAAGGGGCTGACATAGTGGCTCAAGGTTTAGGCCCTGAGTTCAAACCCCAGTACTGCAAAAAAAAACCCCCAAAATTGAAATACAGTGTCAGGTGTGGAGGTGCACACCTGCTATCTCAAAAGTTACGAGGCTGAGGCAGAAGGATCATGAGTTCAAAGCCAGTCTGGCTACATAGTGAGACCCTGTCTCAAAAAAGAAAAAAATTGAAATATAGATCAAATCCTGTGGGTGGACATGAGGAGGAGGTGTCATCCTGGTCCTGGGTCACAACAAAGACAGGTCAGGTTGCAGCAGGGACCAGGACTCGGTCCCTGCAGCAAATGGGTAATGACCTAGGTCAAGTTCAGAAATGCTGGAACAGACAGGAGAGAGGAGGTGGAAATTTGAAAATAACTAACATACCTCACATGGTCTGACCTTGAAAAATGAGTCCTTTTGCTTCTCATTCAAAAATCTCCCACACATAGTAAATCCCCCAAAGAAGAAATTTAAAGTGACACTAAACATATGAAAAAAAATTCCTCCAAACTCACTGGAAGACAGAAATGAGATTAAAATAAGATATCAGATCTCAGAAGGGCAAGGCCAAAAAGCACTCTGTAAGTCCCATTGAAGAGTCTCTACCCTTTGCTGGCAGGATATGAATTGACACGATAGAATTTTGTGTGGATCCTTTCAATTCTACGATCTTACTTCAAGGAAATTCTTTTAAGGAATTATCAAATAAATGTGTGCTAGTAAGCACAAGAAGCATTTATTACATCATTGCCTATGCAAATAATGGCAAGCAGCTCAATATGTCCAATGATAAGGTGGTACGAATTAAATTATAGTGCATGCATATAATGGAATATTATGTAGCCATAAAAATGTGACATATTGAATCAGTTGCTTCAGCCCCTATAATAAGTTTAAAATTCTTTTAAAAAAAAGTGACATATCTGTATTTCTTAACACCAAAAGGTATTCATGATATAATAAAAGTGAAAAAATTAAGTTACAAAATGATATAATCCTATCTTTGCCTTTGCATATTGCTATAGGCAGAATGTGTTCTAACTCTAACCCCCATTCATCTGCTGAAATTCCAACCCTCAATATGATGGTGGCAGGAGGTAGGACATTGGGGAGGTGACTAGGTTTTGAGGGGAGTGCCCTTATGAGTAGGATCAGTACCAGAAAGATCCCCACCCCTCTTCCATGTGAAGTTACAATGAGAAGGTGGCTGTCTGCTGTAGTTTTGATCTTTTGGGGGGAAGGGAGTGGGACTTGGGTTTGAACTCAGGGCTTTGCATTTGCAAAACAGGTGCTCTAATGCTTGAGCCACACCTCTGGTCCATTTTGCTCTGGTTATTTTGGAGGTGGGGTCTCACAAACTCATTGCCTGGGCTGGCCTTAAACCATGAACCTCCTGATCAGTCTCCCAAGTAGCTAAGATTACAGGTATGAGCCACTGGTGTCTGGCTTGTAGTTTGATCTTGACTGTGTCCCTAAGGTCATGTGTTGAAGCTTGATGACCAGCCTGTGGAGCTACTGGGAGGTGGTGGACACTTTGGTAGGTGAAGTCTCATAGAAGGATGTTAGGTCACTATGGAAGTGCCCTAGAAGAGGATATAGGGACCCCAGCCTTCCTCTTTCTTTGTCTTTTCTTTACCCCCAGCTGCCATGAGGTGAACAGCTTCCTCTGCCTCACACTCCTGCTATGTGTGCTATGCCCCCACAGGCCAAAAGGCAATGACCCAAGCTACCATGAACTGAAACTTCTGAAACCATGAGCCAAAATAAACCTTTCCTCCTTACAAGCTGTTTATCTTGGGTGTTTTGTCACAGTGACGGGGAGCTGACTAACACACAGTCTATGAGGAAATGGGCCCTGACCAGACACTGAATCTGCTAGTGTCTTGATCTTGGACTTCCCAGCCTCCTGAACTGTGAAAAATAAGCTTCTGTTGTTTATAAGTCACCATGTCTATCATATCTTTGTGAAAGAAGCCCCAAAGAAGTAAGCTATATGTCATCTATGTACACATAGAGTGTGTTATACAACTTTAATTTTTTAAAAAATATTAATAAAACTATATTTCTTTTATTTATTTATTATTCATTTATTCACATGTGCGTACATTGTTTGGGTCTTTTCTCTTAATTTTTCTGTAGCAAAATAAATGTCTTCCATGTGGGCTGCAAGTGACCTAGCAGTTGGTGAGTCAGGTGTCTACCTCTCTTCATAGACACCTGGCTGCCCTACCCATGGCCTGTCTCCACCAGGATGTGAGTCTAAAGCCACTGCAAAGAAACACTTCCAGGCAGGGGCTGGCAGAGTGGTTCGAGTGGTAAAGTGTCTACCCAACAAGTGTGAGGCCCTGAGTTCAAACTCCAATACTGCCAAAAAGCAAAGAAAATAAATAGAAACTCTTCCAGGACCAGAGCAAATCAAAGAAAGAAGTGGCTTTTTTTCCCTCTCTTTGTGGGAGCAGAGAAAGGAAAGGCTGCTCCTCAGATGGATGAGTTTGTAAGGAAAAAAAAAGGGGTTGCTGTCCCCAGCAGCTGTGCTCTAGAGTTAGGTTGCACAGTTATAGGAACAGTGGGAACGCAAAGATCCTTCTCCACCAAGCAGAGTAGGTCATGGCTGGAGGATCCCCTCCCTCAGGGGGTCTCCAAGTCAAGACTTAATTGTCATAGCCAGTTCTTCAATGTTAAGAGTCCCTAAGCTCAGATAAGAGAAAGCTATTATCTCCTTAGATAGTAATGGGTATCAACAACCTTGAGCCAAGAGGTCCCAAAAAAGCTGGCTTCAGGCACTAAAGAGATTTGAAGTAAACCTGTGGGCATGAACTTGCCCCAGGCTGCAGGAAAAGTGGAGACCTCTCTAACTGAATGGGGGGAATCAAACAGAATGGAGTTTGAAGAAGTCAGGAAGACTATCTCTAGAGACAGGTCCTACTTCCTGTTATGGTTTGGATCCTAAATGTCTCCCAAAGGCCACATGTTGAAGGCTCGATTGCTAGCCTGTGGTACTGCTGGGAGGTAGAGGAACCTTTAGGAGGTGGGGCCTAATGGGACGAATTCAGGTCATTGTGGGGTGTGCCCCAAGGGGATATTAGGACTCTAGTCCTTTCCCCGCTCTGTTTCGCAGCTGCCATGAGGTGAATAGACTCCCCTGCCATGTCTTCCTGCCATGATGTTCTTCCTTGGCACAGGCCCAAAGCAATGTGCCAACCAGTCATTGGACTAAAACCTCTGAAACTATGAACCAAATAAAACTTCCTTCTCCTTAAGCTGATTATCTCGGGTAATTTGTCACAGACACAGAAATATGATTAATACATTCTCTGAGTCCCACATCTTTTTTTCTATTTTTCATTGACAGGTAATGCTTCCATCTTGCTGGCATTGCATTTCCATGCATTTTCACCTTTTTATGTCTTATCTACTGATGAGGCTGATCATGCCCTCAGAGGAGGGTCATTTTCACTTGTCTCCTTATCCCACTCCTTTCATACCAGCATGGTGCCTGGTGGACAAAGAATCATTCTTACAACAAAAGGTGTTTAGGGCCTATGATGTGTCAGGTACAGTTATGGACATTGGAGAGTCCGTAATTAACAGAGCACATAGGAATCCTAACTCACTGAATATACTGAATATACATTCTAGAAAATGAGCATCAGATACTTTACAAGCAAATAAACAAGAGAATGTGACACTACATGTCCCTTTGGTTTGCATGATTTCAACTATGTTTATTCAACAACATAAGAAAAAAATACAATGTAAATAAGGCAATGAGTTTCACCTGTCTACTCAATAACCCCACCTCCAAAAAGAACCTGCGATTGAAAAAGTGAATCTGCCATTCCCCCCCTGAATGTCTCACTGTGCTGGATGGGATTCTGATTTAATATATTTTCTCATAAAACACCACCCTTAAATAAGAGCCAACTGCTTTATCTGGTGTTGGACCAAAGGAAACAGTGATATGTTCCAACTTGGAGGAAATACGGTTCTGTCAAATTTACTGAGTGATGGTAAGCGGTTTTTCAACATGGCACCCCTCTGGGGAGGATTCAAGGTTTATACTGATTACATGTGATTTCCACAGCCATCGTGAACTGTAGAACCTCATCCTTGATGAGGGTGGATTCCCTTGTGTGTTATGCTATCCACTAGCTCGGTCTATGGCAACACCATTTGCTCAGAAATCCCTGCTCTATGTCAGTAACTATTCTATGCACTGAACCTGAGATGAATCCAAAGAAGCAGCCCTCTCAGAGGGAGCAATACCTTCTATGTGTGCAATGTGCATCTATCAAGCATTGTGTGACACCGATCCTGTTGTATATGTACGGCGTATCTCCAGCTTTTCTGGGATTACACCCCATTTTAGCTTGGGCTTCTGCAACAAAATACCATGGCTTAAACAACAGACATTTATTTCTCCGTTCTGAAGTCCAAGATCAAGTACAAGTACTAGAAACTTTGATTCTTGAAGAATCCTCTTCCCAGCATGTTGACAACTTCCTTTCATCTTGTTCTCGTCTGGTCTTTCCACAGAGCAGGTTAGGATATCTCAGTCGTCTAATTCTCACAGGACACCAATCTCATCATGAAGGTCCCCTCTTCATGACTGCGTCTAAACGTACTTACCGTCCAAACGTACTGCCCCAACTACCATCGCCTTGGGGTTAGGGCTTCAACCTATGAATGGAAGGCAGTTAAAAAAAAAAAGCAAAACCATTCCATTCACAACAACTTCTCTGAACCCATACTCTTAGGAAATGTTCTTTCTCATGCTACAGCCCTGTGTTTTGAGTGGCAGCTACCTTCATTTCTCTAGCTACTTCCCTGGCCACAGGTGATTGGCTAAAGAGGGGCAACCAGTCTCAATTTGAGTTGCTCATGTCGCTCACTCCTGTCCATACTGACCGGATGATGGAAGAGAACTCAGCCTCAATCTGGTCAATCAAAGTTTTCTCCAAGAAAAAATAAATAAATAAAATAAATAAAAAATAAAACCAAAATTTTTTCCAGGATTTGTCCAACTGTGTCTTAGTGTGTTTTCTGCTGATTTAACAAAGTATCTGAGAGTGTGTACTTTATAAAGAGGATCATTTGACTCATGGTTCTGGTGACTGTAAGGTCTAAACAGGGTGGTGCCAGCATCCCCACTAGGGCCTCTTGGCTGCATCAAAACATGGAGGAGAAAGTTGCTCCCCTCATGGTGGCCAGGAAGCAGAGAGGAAGAAATCATGCCTATGTTGGCAGGATTCCTCCTTCTGCTTTTGTTCCTTCAGAGGCCCCCGCCTAGTGACTGATGCCACCCACATTTGGGTCTTTTCCCACTTAGTTAATTCTCTCTGGAAACACCCTTACAGCCATTCCCAGAGGTGTGTTTTATGAGTCTCTTAGGTCTCTCTCAATTCAATCAAGATGTCAATCAAAATTAACCATCACAGAGGGTCTACACCACCATGGTAAAACCATAGCACATAGAAACTGATAGAAGAAAGACAGACTCCTGGGTGCTGTAGCTCTGAGCCCTGAGGTATGTGAATGGCAACTGACCATATCTCTAGCAAGACATGGCACCAATGCTCAGACAGGAACAGACATGGGAGAGAGGCTGGAGAGAGCCTCCCAGCAGCAACTTTCTGCCATCCCGAGGGCCACCAGATTCCTGTCTTTCCATGAGATTTCCTACAAATTCTCCCTTCCTAATCTGGTTCCCATCACTTGCAACTGTAATGCCCAAAGTATTCTTTTTCTATTTTTGGTGATACTTGGGTTTGAACTCAGGCCCTTGTGCTTGCTAGGCAGGTGCTCTGCCACTTGATCCATGCCCCCACCCTTTTTTGCTTTAGTATTTTCAAGGAGAGTCTTGAGTTTTGCCTTAGGGCTGACCTCAGACTGTGATTCTCCTACCTATGGCTTCTGCATAGCTGGATTTCAGGCAGAAGCCACCATACCTGGCTTATTGATTTAACAGGGACTCATAACTTTTTACCAAGACTGGTCTTAAACATCTCTCCTACTGATCTCCACCTGTCAAGTAGCTGGGATTACAGGTGTGAGCCATCCTATCTGGCCTAAGACCCTCTTTCTTAGACAGCTTTGCTTTTGGTCCTCAGCTTGAGGAAGGAACTCAGAACAGTTAATTGGGCTCTTCAATAATGAACCACTATAGAGAGAGCAACAAGAATTCAAATCCTGCTTTAGACATTGGCTCACATCCTGGACCCTTGAAAGACATTTCTCTGCTTCTCAGTTGGTCCCACTCACGTGTGTTTTCTGCACTCTCAGCATGCCTTCCGCAGCCCAGAGCTGCACATGCAATGTCTATGTTCCAATCCTCTCGTGACTCACTGCCACAGCAGAGTGCAAGCAGACTCTCCTCGGGACACACAGGCCCTTCAGGATCTGGCTTCATGCCTACCTTGCCTGCCCACACTCTCCTCCCTCTGGCTGTGATGGATGCTGGTATAGCTCCCTGCATGAGTCACATGCTGCTCCCTTAGCTGGGAGCCCTGGTTTGCCCACCTCAGAGTCCTGGCACATTCCTCCAGTCCCCAGCCAACCAGGAAGCCTCCCCCATGATCTCCCACCCCAGGCAGAGCCACGTAGACCTCCAAGCTGGCACCTGTCTTCTGCCTTCCAGAATGGAGGCTCACAGAGACAGGTTCAGTAAGTTCATCTCTCTCTAGACCCCCTGCACAATGCCTGCCACATAGGAAGCACTTGGTGTGCTGCTGAGGAGACAAGGAAACACACCCAGTATATGAAGGTCAATGCTGGCATCTGGAGTTCATATTTCTTTCATAACCAGCATCACTTTGGGAAGTCGACTGATGATGCTTCAAAGCCAGTGTTAGCTGAACGGGCAAATCTGAAATACCTCTTCAGAGATTCATCTGCGCTCGCTGTGCCCAATTAATGCTGAGCCATTAGTCCTTTCTGAAGCTGCCAGGATCTATTAAACCATTTAACTTATCCTCCCGCACTTCAGGATTGCTCCCAAGGGCATGTTTTCAGGCCTGGGCAGCCAAAGCATAAATGACTTAAGTGGGAAGCTTTCTGTCACTCCCCCTGGGAACCCATCCCACTGAAGCAGAGCTGTAATGGATTAAAAGCACAGTGAAGCAAGAAGCGCCTACAGTTCCTACTGGAATGGTCCCCTATCCTAAAGAAATGCTGTTCTACTGCCCTGGCTCAGCTCAAGGCTGACCTTCTGAATAAGTGGAGCAGGAAACCACCCTCTGTGGGTGATTGGAATGGTCCTAGGAAAGTCCCCAGGCCTAAGGGATGTCCCTCAGCCATTCACTGCAGTGCCCAAAACCCCCTCCATTAATCACTTAATAAATATTTACTGAGGACCTACTAGGCGCCAGGCACTTGGGGAATCTGGCTGGAATCCTTATAGGTCTGCAATTTTGAGCTGACTCAGGCTTTATGCTGAGCTCCAAAGCAAATATTCTAGCAGGGCATAGTGTTTCCTGCCTGTAATCCTAGCACTCAGGAGGCTGAGGCAGGAGGATGCAGAGTTTGAGGTTCCATACAGAGATGAGGTCCCAAACAAACAAACAACAGAAACAATTGCTCCTTCAAAGGTAAGCCACTAAGCATCATCAGTCTTTAAACCAGCCTTCCCAAGGAGACCCTTATGGAAGGGCAGAGCTATATGGGTGGGATCCATAGGACAGATAGAGATGCAAATTTTGTTCTGGGAATAAAGAAAAGGAGTGACACCTGTAGCATATAGGCTGACTCTACCAGAGGTGGTACCCCCAGGGATCAGGTGGCCATTCTCATCCTCCACCCCACTGCCCTAGGGAGCTGGTAGACTAGAGAAGCAAGCAGAATGAGTGTTAAATACACCTCCCTGCTGGGATTAGCTTGTTTTTCACGGTTGGGTCCTCTTTTTAATTCTATCAAGAGATGCTCTGAGCCAGGCTACCACTGGGTAGCACTGAGTAGACTGAGGCAGAAGGATCTTGAATTTGAGGTCAGGCTGGCTACATAGAGAATTCAAAGCTAGCCTGGGGTACACAGCAAGACTAGGAAAAACAAAACAAATAAACAAAAAAATCAATGCTCTGGATTTGCATGTGGAAGGTAGAAGCAGACCTTATGCTCTAGTTTGACCTCTGTGAGCAAAGCTTACTTAGCCAGAGCCAACTCTGCTCCAACAATTAAAATAATACAACAGCCATGGCACTCATTCATCAAATCCCTACTAACTGTCAGCTTTTCATGAGAACATTAACAGCATGCATTTTTAAGAGACCAAGGCATAGGGAGCTATTTGCTCAAGGTCACACAACTGGTCAGCAGATCAGATAGGACTGATATCCCTGCCTGTGCAACTCCAGGACCCATGTGTACACTGTTCCACTTTGTAATTCATGAACTGGGTAAAGTTCATTTTTAGTACCATCCCTTGTCTACCCTGAGAAGATAACATGAAGATACCATGGTTTAAATGTCTGTGTCCCCTCTAAAGTTCATGTTGAAACTTAATCCCAATGGCATAGTTTGAGAAGGCGGGGCCTTTGGGTGAGGTGGTGTCCTTTTTGCCCTCCTCCTTCCACCATGTGAAGACACAGGGAACAAGGCACCACCTTGGAAGTAGAGAGCAGCCCTCACCAGACACTAAACCTGCTGGAAACTTGATCTTGGACTTCCCAGCATCCAGAACTGTGGGAAATAAATTTCTATTGCTATTAATCACCCAGTCCATGATATTTTGTTATGGCAGTACAAATGCACTAGAGGATCTAGAGGAATGGGAGAACAGGTTTTCCCTCTGAGAGCTGATTTATAAAATAGAATAAGAAGAGTTGTCTAAAGAGATGGAGTGGCAAGAAGAAAGGAAAAAGCTGGGGGGTCAGTCAGGATTCACATAAGAAGTACAATCAGGGACAACCTGTGTACATTTCTGGCTTCTTAATACCAGAAAACGAAGTCACATGCAGTTGATAGGACAGTTTTCTCACCTCAGAGACAGATGCAGTGAAGATTTTCATAGCTTAATGTTATCAGTCACTCCTCTCTTCTAGATTCTTCTCCTCCCTTCTCAGGGCTGGTCCCCCACGTGACAGCACAGTGGCCACAGGTATCTCATTCTTGATGGTTACAGCTCGATGTCACTTAACAGACTGGAATTGGGAGTGTTTGTCCCCTCCATGAACTAGGCCCTGCTGCTTTCACTAGCAGTCCAGATCCTGGTTCACAGTGCCACCCCGTCGGCCTATCTGGGCTCAGCTGGCCTGCCCCAGGCTGACCCACATTCTTTTTCCAGGCCTTCTCCAGATAACCAGTGGCCTAGCCAACCCTTTCCCCCCTCAGGAATCCAGGCCCTTTGAGCTGGCCTCTGCTTGGCCTCCATTCTTTATGGAAACATAGGTACAACCTATTACCATAGGGTCTGGGTCCAGCATAAGTCTTTTCAGGTTTCTTCCCCATCCTCTTTGGACTCTGACTTCTAAAGTTTCATGTACCTTGACTGGGAAAACCAATCACATGATACCTTTCCCAGGAACTAAAATTTAAAAAATTGGGCTGCAGCTTTGGCTCAAGCAGTAGACTGTTGCCTAGCAAGTGTGGAGTCCTGAGTTCAAACCCCAGTACTGTGAAAAAAATAAAATTAAAAATCGCAGGACTGGGGGTAGAGCTCAGTGGCAGAGAACATGCTTGGCATGTGTCATGCCCTGGGTTCAATTCCCAACACCAATCTATCAATAAAATAAAATAGTTTCAGAGCCACCAGAATTCATTACAATTTATTATGACTATACAAAATGTATTTGATAACTATCATTATATATACCATATAATAGATAGGTTACAGATATTTTACATATTTTACTAATTAAATTCTAGAAGCTTTCAACATATAAAAAGTAGAGAGAACATAACAAATTTTGATACTCTCATTACCTCATTTTAACAATAATCAACACTTTATCAACCTAATGTCATCTATCTATCTGTCTGTCTATCTTTGCTTACTCCAAAAGCGTTTTAAACCATGTCCCAGAGCACGTACGATTTCACCCACAAATACTGGGTTATATGCCCCTAACAGATAAGCACATTTTAAAAAACATAACTGCCAAGTGTGGTGGCTCACTCTTATAATACTAGTTACTTGGGAGGCTGAGATTATGAGGATCATGGTTCGAGGCCAGCCAGGTAAATAGTTCAAGAGACCCCCCCATCTCCAATAATTAGAGCAAACTGGACTGGAGGTTTGGTTCAAGTGGTAGAGCACCTGCTTGGAAGTGTGAAGCCCTGAGTTAAACCCTAGGCCCACCAAGAAAAAAAAAGAAAAAGCATAACCATAATGCCTTTATTGCCCCTTACAAAATCAGCAATGCTCAAGTTCCCCAAATGTCTTCAAAAGTCTCTTTTTATAACTGGTTGCTCAGGAAACAATGAGGTTTATATATGGCTTCTGGTTGTGGTATCTATTTTAATTGAAAACCCTCTTCTCTCCATTTGTTCTAAAGCCATTTATTTGTTGTAGAAAGTAAGTCATTTGTCTGGAGAATTCCCCTGAATTTTGAACTTGGCATTGTTTAACTAGCTCCACTATGGCCAGAATTCTCTGGAAACTGTAAGTCATATTATCCTGCCAGGTACCGGCGGGGCTCATGCCTGTAATCCTAGCTACTCAGGAAGCACAGATCAGGAGGATCATGATTTTAAGTCAGCCCTAGGGAAGTAGTGCTCAAGACCCTATCTCAAAAAACCCACCACAAAAAAAGGACTGGTGGGGTGGCTCAAGTGGTAAGAGTGCCTGTCTAGCAAGTATAAAGTGTTGAGTTCAAACCCCAGTGCTGCCAAAAAAAACAAGCTAAGAGAAATAGGTGAACTATTTAAAAATTGTTTCAAGATGTGATTAATACAAAAAATTACAAATGCTATATTTTATATTTTTTTATTAGTCTTCAAAATGAGATTTGCACTTGCATGTTTAAAGCACAACTCAAGTGTTTCAAGTGTTTCTTTCAAGTGTTCAAGGGCCCCGCGTGGCTACCAGATTGAAGAGTATAGATCCAGAGGCTTAATTAGATTCTGTTTAAATAAATTTTATATGCAAAAAATACTTCATAGAGATTGCTGTTATTGAGGGTTTTTAAATTTTTTCTTTCCTTTTTAAGAGATGGATTCTTACTGTGTTGTCTAGGCTGGGGCTGAATTGGGCTCAAGAGATTCTCCTGCCTCAGCTGCTGTGTGGATGAGGATACAGACACACACCAGAGAACCTGGCCGAGGATGCAAAATATTTCCTGTTTTAAAGTTCCTTGTCACAGGGCATGGTGGCACACACTTGTAATTCGGCTACTCGGCAGGCTGAGACAGGAAGATCGCAAGTTAGGGGTCAGCCTGGGCACCATAGCAAAACTGTCTCAAAAAACTCAAACCAAAACAAAACAACAAAGAATAAAGTTTCCTGGCAACCTTCACCAAACAGTTTCAGCATCCACTAATGATCACTTCTAAATCCGTTATTTTGTTAGATTGCAAAATCATGATTTTTTTGTTGTTGTTGCTTTGGTTTTTTGAGATAGCATCTCACTATGTAGCCCAGGCTGTCCTCACACTCACAATCTTCCTGTGTCAGCCTTCTGCATCCTGGGATTACAGTCCTGCTACACCACGCCTGACTTGGAATTCTTATATAAAGATGAACTCCACTCTAACAACTCTTTGGTCACTCTGAGATACAGTTCACATAGGAATGGTGGAATCTAGGCTCTGACAATTTTCAGAGAAATGACTTAGTGTCCAAACAACCTGTAACGGTGACCAGTGATGAGGTCTCATCAGCATGAACTCAGATTTCTACATTTTTGGTGGTACTGGGATTTGAACTCAGGGCCTCACCTTGCTAGGCAGGCACTCTACCACTTGAGCCATTCCAACAGCACTGTTTTGTGCTGGGTTTTTTCAAGATAGGGTCTCCAGAACTATTTGACCAGGGCTGGCTTTGAACCATAATCCTCCTGATCTCTGCCTCCTGAGTAGCTAGGATTACAGGCATGAGCCACCAGTGCCCTGCTCATTATTCTTTTTGATGTTAAAAACTCCCCCATCTTTGCCCAGTAGGACTCTCCAGCAGGTTCAAAGGCCAGTTTTTGATAGCGTCTTTGACGTCTGGCACAGGTGCAAGTCAGCCTCGTCATGGGCAGAATCATCTGCCTTCCCCAAAAGAGCCCTTGTTCCTTTCAGTGTTCTAGGCATCTCTAAATGATACCATAGCCCAGAAGAATGCAAGAAGAAGGATTAGAAGCACCAAGATGAGTTCCTAGGACAAAGCTTTCTTCTTTTGGTGGGGAAAAGGGTAGCGGAGAGGTGAGAGGAAGAGCTCAGAGGTGCTTGCATGACCCTACCTGTCCTACTGTCCCTTCCTCTACCTCTCTGCTGTCCCTACCACAGCCTTAGGACTAGAGCTGCTACGGTCAGTAAGGGCAGGTCAAAGTTCAACCAACTGGGAGCCCCACCTTACCTCCCTTTGTGAAGAGCCCAGTGCCTTTGTCCAAAGCTGCATCCCTTCCCACCCAGCCCTTCCTGAGCCAACTCCCTCATGTCTCCTGGAGAACACAGTCACCTCATCCCCATGACATCAGGGAAACTCCTATTTCCAGCAGCTTCTCCTTCAGCTGAAAAAATGTGCAGCGGTAGAGCAGGCGTGGGCTTTTGAAGTCTCTGCAGGAAGCAGAGTTGTTTTCCCAGCACCACATCTGAGCACATCTTCCAAGGGGGCCGCCTGCGTGAGAGTTGCAGGAACCCAGCTGGGATGAGCCTTTCCACCCCTCCTCTGTGCTCTACCGCCATGCCCACACCATGTGGTGGGCCAGCACAGAGGCAGGTGAGGGGGATGCTTGACAAGTTTGCCTGGCTGTTCTTTGCTTCTCACATCCCCTGTTCAAAAGGTGATCGATCTCACTGCGATTAAACTGAGGTCAGTTTAAGAGAGCCCCCAGGTGCCTGCCATACTCTACCAGTGTGGCTATTTATGTAATGGCAGTGGACCCCTGGCACTGCCATTCAGAAAGGCTGTTTGTCCTCACAACTCCCTCTCTGAAGCCCTTATTCCCAGAAAACCCAGCTGAGCAGCACCAAGATGACTGCAAATGCTGGCACACAGCTCTAAACGTAGGCTCTTCAGTTGTGGTCTGTGCTGTGGACCTGGCTTGGTGCCCATGGGTTTTGTTTGATCTTCTCCATAGTCTAGGGATAGACATCATCGTCTCTATGGTCTCAATGAGACGTCGAGAATCCCTGTAAGTGATGTCATTGGCCCAAACAGGTGGCTGGCAAGGGGCAAAGTCAAGACTCTGGGGTCAGGTTTCTGAGACCAGGCTTCATTCCCCTCCCCCATCTCCCAGGGCCACCTGATCCAATGAACCTCTTACTTGGGACTAAGATGTTTGTAATAAAGGATTTCCTTTCCTTTTAAGGAATAAGAAATTAGGTAATTTTCACTGGGATTGCAGCATTAGCTGTGATATGGCCAATAGGATCCAGTCAAAATGGAGTAAATCAGATGACATCCCTCCACTCAAAAACCCTCAAATGTCTTCTCTTCTCAAGGTTCTAGTCAAGCTTCTTAGAACTGCTTTCAAGGAGCCAGACATGGTGATGCACACCTATAATCCCAGCACTCAGGAAGCTGAGGCAGAAGGACTACAAGTTTGAGGCCAACCTGGGCTACATAGAAAGACCCTGTCCGAGTGATGGGTGGGGAGGGAGGGAGGAGAAAGGAAAGAAAGAGAGAGAGAGGAAAAGAGAAAGAAAAGGAAGGAAGAAAGGAAGGAAGGAGGGAGGGAGGGAAGGAAGGAAGGGAAAGAAAAGAGTTGCCTTCAACGTATGTTCTCCCTCATATGTGGACATTAGATCAAGAGCAAACACAACAAGGGGATTGGACTTTGAGCACATGATAAAAGCAAGAGCACACAAGGAAGGGGTGAGGATAGGTAAGACACCTAAAAAACTAGCTAGCATTTGTTGCCCTTAACGCAGAGAAACTAAAGCAGATACCTTAAAGCAACTGAGGCCAATAGGAAAAGGGGACCAGGAACTAGAGAAAAGGTTAGATCAAAAAGAATTAACCTAGAAGGTAACACCCACGCACAGGAAATTAATGTGAGTCAATGCCCTGTATAGCTATCCTTATCTCAACCAGCAAAAACCCTTGTTCCTTCCTATTATTGCTTATATTCTCTCTACAACAAAATTAGAAATAAGGGCAAAATAGTTTCTGCTGGGTATTGAGGGGGGGGAGAGGGAGGGGGTGGAGTGGGTGGTAAGGGAGGGGGTGGGGGCAGGGGGGAGAAATGAACCAAGCCTTGTATGCACATATGAATAATAAAAGAAAAATGAAAAAAAAAAAAAAGAGTTGCCTTCAAGGCTTCGCATTTTTCTCCCAGCCTTCATCTGCCTGACCCAGCTCCCACCAGTTGGTGGGGGGACAGCTAGTCATCATGGTTTCCATAAGCACCAGGGTCCTCAGAGCACGAGATCCTTCAACAACATCCCCACCCCCACCCCCACCCCAGAACAAGTTTCCTTGCTGTCCCCTGACTCCTCAGCCAAACTCCTGCGCCAGAGCCTTTGCACTGGTTTCAGCACTGTCATGCTATGGAAAGCAAGATTGAAACCCAGGCACCGGGTCAGGGTCCACACCCTTCACCATTTCTTTTCCCATTCTGGGGGGGTTGTCATTGACTTTTGCCTTTTCTCTTTGCAGAAAGGATACCCAATATTTGACCTTACTTACTTGTTGGTTTCAGCATGAGAATGAAGCCCCTCCTACTGCTTCTCTGATAATAAAGGAAGCACTCAAAGGCAGGTGCCTCCCAAGGGACTCCTATGGTTTCATATCTGTGAGCCATTTCCTTTCCTCAACAACCCTGGCCTTTGCATTACTTGACACCTCTTACAAAAGGTTGTTGAGTTGACTTTTGTTTATTGATTTGCAGCTAAGCAAGTGCTCTCCCCCTGGGCTATCCACAGCCCTTGTTTTTTTGAGACAGGGTCTTGCTATATTGAACTCCTTTTTTTTTTTTTTTTTTTTACTCAGGGCCTCATGCTTGCAAGCGCTCTTACTGCTTGAGCCACTCCACAGCCCTCTTTTGTAATGGGTTTTTTCCAGATAGGATCTTGAGAACTAGCTAGGCAGCCTTGCACTCTTGATCCTCTCACTTGAGCCTTCTGAGTGCTGGGATCACAGATGTGTACCACTACAACCAGCTGAGTTTTCTTTTAATCTTCAGAAGGCTCTGCAGGAACAGGTGGCTCTACCCCACTGTTGGCTAGGGTCTGTCTGCACTTAGCTGGGTCTTACATCTACAGTTGCATCAAAGGCCATGCTTGCTGCCGTAGGTGTGGCTACTTCACATCCACCAGGCCCTTTGCATCTACTATTTCATTTCATCTTTGCTTCCACTTTGTAAAGGGGCTCCATTTAAAAATGAGGACTCTTGTCTAATGTCACTAAAAGGTGTTTTCCATTGTGCCACTCTACCTTTCAAAAAGTAGGTGATTTTTCCACCCCTCTCAACTCCTCATTGCTGGATCTGTGGCACATTAAGTGCATAAAAATGCAAAGACAAATGACAGTTTCTCCATGTCTGAATAGTAATCAGACCATGTTAGCCTCAGACACCTCCCCCGTGGAAGACTTGAGTCTAGGATCCAATATGGTTCAATGTTTATGTGAGCATTTTAGATGATAGGCAACATTTTCAACTTTTAAACAATTAGCACATCGAGCCCATTATATAAGATATTAAGTAGCTCATGCCTCTAATCCTAGCTATTCAGGAGGCAGAGATCAGGAGGATCGAGATTGAAGCCAGGCCTGGAGACCCTATCAAAAACACCCAACACAAAGAAAGGGCTGGAATGACTCCAGTGGTACAGTGCATGCCTAGCAAGCATGAGGCCCTGAGTTCAAACCCCAGTCCTACCAAAAAGAAAAAAAAAAAAGTAGTATAAAGCTATGTCAATGAAAAGAGTCATTAAAAACAATAAGAAACCAATTATGCACAGATTTTTTGGCAAAAATCAAGAGCGTAGATGGCAAGTATGAGAAATGTGTACACTCCATGTGTCATGAGCAAAGAATCCTCCTATCCTTTTCATACCTGGGCTGTGCAGAGATTTTCTAGAAAAGGGAAGTGATTGGGAAATAGCACTGGTCCCCTAGCTAGACTTGACCACTGCTTGTTTTTGTCACAAACTAAAAAATTGGACCATGGTTTCCTTTCCTCTGGCACATTAAACATCAAGAATGTAAAATACACGACTTTTTTTCTCCTTTGTGTAGTAGATACCTGATGAGATTTACCAAAAACCTACCTTAGGGCTGCAAGAGCTTATGGGAAACAGTGACCCACCCCTAGAGTAAACAGCACAGGGAATGCTGATTTTCTAGGAAGCCTTGTCTGGCTGGGGCAGCGGCAATGAGCTAAGAGGTTTCTTGGCAGTAGGGAGGCCATTGAGAACTGTGAACTGTGATGAAGAAAACACTCATCCGGTTATCTCCGTGGGAGTGCCTTCTGGGAGGCACGAGGGAGTCTGCTTTCTTTGGGGATTTCCTCTGGCATTACAGAAAATGATGCAGGAGAACCTCCGTTCCCCAGAATGGGAGGCCAGAGGCCACCTGAGTGGTGACTGTGGGGTCAGGATTCTCACTCACAGTCTCGCTGATGTTGGCTCAGTAACAGGGCAGAATGATTCACTTGCTGCCCCAGAGCAGTTTAGGGGGGCAGCTTGGATCTGAGTTTTGAAAGCTGAGTCCAAGAGAGACACACTCTTGTTCTCTCCCTTCCTAAGTAAAGACCAGGCAAAGAAAGAAAGCACAGTGATCCACGAAATCTCTAAAAAAAAAAAAAAAACCAAGTTTCTCCATATCCACAGACAGTTGTACACAGGTTGTGTACACAGTTTGTGCTTCACAACAGCAAAATTTGGAGACAGCTACCTGTTCACAAGGGAAAGACTGGCTCGGGAGATGTGGTATGTCTGATATGTGCTATGATGAAATACAACACAGCTATTTTCAAATTCATTCCATCTATGTGAGTGGACAGTGAAATATCCAGTTTATTTAAATGGAAAAGATAAACCACTGAAAGACCTGTAGAATAAGACCCCCTTATTGTGCACAATCTATACATATGTGTGTCAGTGCCTACAAAAAGATCTGGGAGGAAACCCGCCTTCAGGAGGGGAAGCAGGATGGCTTGGTGAACTCAGACATGGGGTGAGAGTGATTTCCTCTCCTTTCTCCACTTTACTATTCTGTAAGAGGGAGACCCTTGTCCGAATAGTAGAGGATGAGTGGGTAGCTGGGCATGTTCCCAGGACTTCTTGGGGAAGCCTGCCTTTTGGGGCCCGTTCTTGGACCCCCAAGTGGTCACTGTCTTTGGAAGGGGTTAGGCTCACTGCACCCTGAGGGCCAGGCAGCCAAGGGTGAAACGCAAGAGGGTAGGGCCTATCCCATTTTGTCCCTTCCCAGGGCCAGGACTGCTTCCTGGTCTTTCTTCCCCACCATCCTCCTGGGGGTTTTCCCCTCTCTGTATCTTTCACCTTATCCCTCCAAACCTTGCTCTCTGGGAAAGAACCAGTAAACAAATTCCAAGCCTTTCTGCCCTGCAATACATTTGCATTTTAACTGGGATTTTTCTGGGAAAAACTTACTGGAAACAAAGCTATTGTTTCTGTCAACATGTAATCTGTAAGCACCACATCAGGACAGGTACTGGGAATAAACCCAAGCCCTAGAGATGGAGGACAGCTATCCTGCAGGGTTGGGTTCTCAAAGAGGTAGATGCAAAGACATTTAGGGGAAACAAGTTTCCTCAATAGGATCGCAAGCAGACTCAACATCTGAGGAAAGGTGTGTCCTGGGAGCAAGCAAAGGATGGGAGAAGGAGAAGGGATTTAGGAAAGAAGAGATTGACTCAAATCTTGTCTCTACTACCTACCTACTGGATGAACTTAGGCAAATCAAGTCTTTATTTCCTCATGCCTAAACAAGGGATGAAAACTGTGCTTTCATCTTACTTCATGGGATTCTTGGTGGTACTGGAGGTTGAACTCAGGGCCTTGTACTTGTATGCTTGTTAGGCAGGTGCTCTACCACTTGAGCCATACCTCTAGCCCATCCATGGGATTGTTATCATACTGAATTGCTATAATTTACTTTCCACATCACAATGTCCCAGCTGAACTTTATCATTAAGATGTCTTAATAACCAGAGGCAGCAATGTGGCCTGTGGTTGGTCCCTTAAGGGACCAGCTCCGTGACACAGAAGGGTACAGTGGTCAAATACACAAGCTCTCCCCGTTCTCCTTCCCTTCATTTCCTTTTCTTTTCTTTGGCCACTCAGCCACACTGTACCCAGAACCAAAAAAAAAACAGGGTTTGTCCTTTGCTGAATTTGGGCACACAAGGAGGCTCCAAAAGAGGGAAAGGCTGTCCTCATCCAGACTTCACACAGGCTAGTGCTGCTGTCCTCTAGCTAATCCTCTCATTGACACCCTGAAGGAGGAAGGCCCTTAGAGGTGGGAAGGTGGGAAGGTGGGAATTTCATCTCAACATAGGCTGAGGAGGCGAGTGGGGAGCTTTTTTACGTTTTTGTTTTTGTAACATGTCAGGAGTTAATGTTGCAAAGAGTAATTTATATCTTCACTTTCTGGAGACACTTGAATTTAGGATCTACATATCTGTGACAAGCAGGAGTGGCAGAGGCCATCAGGCTGCCACTTCCCATCCACCATCTTCCCATGGGTCTGGAAGATTTGAGACACAAGGCAACAACCTGCCAAACCCCTCTGTTCGTCCCATACTTTTCCAGGGTTGGTCCTTGAAAATGATCTTTGGATGGCAAACAGAAGGTTCACATGCCTCAACTCTGGTAAGGGTCAGATTTCTCTTCGCCATCCTAAACCTGGGAGCAAATGAACTACCAATAGGTTGCCTAGCCCTGGTCCAGCCTGGATCCCGGGACTCAGATGGAGGTGCTGAGCCCATGTGTCAAAGTTGTTCAATGTTTTTGTTTTGTTCCATTATAGCTCTTTCCCCCCCTTTTTCTGATGATTGACTAACAAAAGAAAGTAAGGGGCTCAGGAAGCCCTGGAAGTGGGGAAGGAGGAGCAAGAAGACATTTAGAGAGGGTGGGGAGGGTTGCCAAAAACCTGGGTAGAGTGGCCTGGATCATCCGGTGCCCTTCTGAATGGGAACCCCAAAGTACTTCTTGTGTAGAAGGATCCTTAGAGTCTCCCCAAACTTCACCTTCTCCTCCAGCCATGTTGATAGCCGAGGCAGAGAAGAGAATTCACAGCCTGTTTCTTGCTAGAAGAAAGCGTGTCATCTGGCTTTGCAGTGAAGGCTCCACTGTACACTTGTAGTACGTTATCTATACCATGTACTAGGATATCACATTTAAAAGGACAAAAAAATGTAAAATACTTCAATGAGTTTGTATTATAAATTTAATATTATTGAGAATATCTGCTTTCCAGGCTAAAATGATTTGTTATTCTAGTACTGCTTTAGTATTTTGTAATTTGTGGTCATTATGCTTTTCTTTTTAATACAAAAATATATAAAAATAAACATTTGAGGAAGCAAAAAAAAAGCACAAGCTCTGAGGTTAGGCAACCAGGGTCCTATTCTATGACCTTGGACAGGTTACTTAACTTCTTAGGACCTCAAGTTTTCTTTTTTTTAAATGAAGGCAATAATAGAACTCTCTACAGAGACATGTTGAGAAATTCAGTACTTGTAAAAGTAGGTGAACATAGTGAGATCCTGTCTCAAAATGAATGAATGAATAAATAAAATTGGGGGGCAGAGGGGAGTGACCTACTGGCAGGGATCACTGAGGAAGAGCAAAGTTTGCTAGAATCATCTTCTAGGAAGAGCACATGTCATGGAGGCTGGATGTTCCTATTCCATTGATTCTCTGATTCTAGCATTAGTCACAGATAAAAATGGTCAGATCCCTGGTTATGATGCTTTGCTTTTCTCCCCTGAAATAAAAGTGGTGTCTCAATCATAAAACTAACCATAAACAAAGTTAGGGACTTCTAGAACCACTTTTCAGGATAAATAAAATCCAGTGCACGACTACTACCCACAAATGAATTAAATATATGAAACTACGGAATTCTGTGAAACTGAATGTCTTGCTGATGATCTGGGCTGGGGGATGGAGGAGTTCCAGGAATACTAGGGGCTTCCAGTACCTTTCAAGTGGCATTGACATCACATGGAGTCATGTTGGTCCTAGGTACAGATGGGGATGAAGGGAGCAAGAAGTTGACATCACCTACATTGCAGCCTCAGCAAGGAGGGGTGTGCTGAGCAATGATTGAGGGTACAGCAATAAAGCCTCTGGGATTTCAGAGGAGATGGTAAGTGTGAGGCCTGGGATGAGTAAGGAAGGATTGCAGGAAGGAGCTGGCTCTGAGTCAGATAGATTGATGACAAAGGAATCTTCTTTCTGAGAAGATCTTTGGTACCAAAAGAGCATCCATTTCAAAACTCTTTAAATTTGGCATGAGATAGGCTAGAAAGGAGAGAGAAAAGGGAAATATTAAATTAGGAAGGGACTCACATGGCAGATAATTAGAGGACAAGGGTCTTTCAGTCAGCATGGAACCATGATCTGCTTCCAGGTACCCACTTCGAGGTGTCCGCTTCAAGGCCAGAGGTCTCAGACCTCAGACCACCTTGCCTATAGTGAAGTACAAAGTCAGACAAAGGGTTTCAGGTATAAATATATGCTGTGGGCCAGGACTTGATTTATTTTCCAAAAATAATTTTTCAGATGTTCCAACACCATTGAATGTCCTATAACCTTGAGGATAGTTCAAAACATACAGCAAAACCCCTTCGTGGGGTGTTTGTGTGATCAACAGGAGAATATTATTTATAGACTTGTGACACAGCCTCAAGTCTTTGAACTTTTCCCTTTCTTTCTTTCTTTCTTTCTTTCTTTATTCTTTCTTTCCTCCCTCCCTCCCTCCTTTCCTTCCTCCCTCCCTTCCTTCCTTCCTTCCTTCCTGGTTTTCTTCCTTTTCCACAAAGTGTGAATATTCATTCCTAGCCTCCAAAGAGAGGAAAAACAAAATATTAGAGACATTTGCAGTTTCAGGTGTGTCTGTGATTCCAGGGGTGGGGTGGGACGGCAGAGGGAGCAGAGCACAGCTCCTATGCAGCTCCCAATGACTCCTTGTTCAAGTTTAATCCGTTTAATCCTGTGTCATTAGTGGGTTCAAAGCACCCACTGAGACAGAACTGTTTCACTCAGTCATTCACCATGAAGCCTAGGATTGAATGATCCTCAAAGATATGTCCGCTCAGAACCTGTAAATTAATCTTACTTGGAAGATGTGTATTTGTAGATGTAATTAAGCCTCTTGAGATGAGCTCATCCTGAATTACAGTGGCCCCTAAATTCAATGTCAAATGTCCTTAAAAGAGATGAGAAGGTGATGAAGAACAAGGTAGAGATTGGAGTTGTGCAATGACAAGCCAAGGAATACCAAGGATTGTCGTAAGTTACTTACCAGAAGCTGGAAGAAGCAAAGAAGGATTCTCCTCCAGAGACTTTGAAGGGAGTGAGGCCCATTTGATACCTTGATTTTGGACATCTGGCTTCCAGAACATTCATGTGTGTGCGCCCGTGTTTCAGTCAATGATGAATCACATATACCTCAGTGGTCCCATAGGAACGTATTGCCTACTGACATCATAGGCATCTCAGTTTGTGTCAGCACATTCTCTGATGCTCACCAAATGATGAAATTGCCTAATAATACATTTCTCCATATGTATCCTCAACCCGTGGATGACTGTAAATTTGTTTTAAACCATGCAGTATGTGGCCATTCGTTACTGGTTGCTGTGTTTTTTCTTTATATGGCATCCAATAGAAAGTGTCTATTCAAAGGGGTTCTTCTGTTTTTAAAGGAAGCTCCCCACCTCTATTTAAATTTACCAGCATCAGGGTCAGAAAACACTGGGCTGAGGAAGGGCCAGAGCAGGAAGAGGTGGTTCTGAAGTTAGAAGCCAAAGGTGACTCGGAGTAGTGTACCTGGGGGAGTCACTTCAGTGCTGGGTCAACTGTCAGATGAGAATCCAATGATGATCATATGTCATGGGACTGTATCATGTCATGCATAGGGTTGGCTGGGCCCCACTGATAACAGACAACAGGACTTTGTGGCATGGAAACAGTAGAAATGAGACCAAGTCACATATTATAACAAGACAAGCAAGTCTCCTTTATTGAGACCTCAACCCAAGTCAGCCAAATCAAGCCAAGGGAGCTAGCACTTGATGAGAACGCACAAGAGCAATGTAGAAGAAATTTCTATCCTTGCCAACAGGCAATAGGCCAAGCTAGCCCTGTGCTATGTCTCGGACAAAACATTTCTCAACAGATCAACCTATCTACATGTAGAGCTGAGTAAAGCCTGACTCAAAGGTTTAAGCAGCAAACGGGGCAGACATGTGAAGATAGAGATGCCTAAACTTTTAACTCATTTTAGTTGTCCATCAGATAGCTATAGGTTCTGGTAAAGAATCTGTTTTCTTTAGCAAAACAACCTTCAAGTTTCTGCAAAGTAACCTAAGCAACTTTTCACAATTCACACATCAAAGGTATTATCTTACAGCAAACTAGTGGGCAGCTAATAAAGTATTGCTCAGCTGTGTGACCTCTAAAATTCGTGATTTTTAAGTCAACTAAGAGTAAGTGAAGCTGGTGGGCTTATTTAGGTTGTTCTTTGGTAACAGTTCCCCCTCATCTTTGTCATTTGTGTAGCCATTTTGAACTCCACTAGTGTTTAAGCTAGTTGAGTCATAACGGGTTCCTACTCTGTAAATATTCTGGCCTGGTGACCTAATCTGGCATTTTGTTGAGAGAGTACAAGGATGGAGGCAGACAAAAGCACCATCATATTTTTAATGGATAACAAGTTAAAGTCTTAGAGTTGACTTGCCTTTTGTCCCCTTGTAGTGGTCCACAGTTGTCTCACCACCATCCCTCTCCTCCTCAGTGAACCTGTTAGGAAAAGCCTTCATGTTGAAGTTGAAGATACAATGGCGGGTCATTGAGGTAATGTGAGCTCTATATTCAGCCTGCCTTCATTCCATGTTCTATAGCTTTGGGACCTTGGGCAAGCTCCTTCCCTGAGTCTCCACTCTTCACTCACACAGTAATGATGATATTATTTCCTAGCCAATAGCACCAGTCACTGGTTGGTTGTGAGGAACAAGGAACTTAGTATGTGGAAGGCTGTGGTTTAGCCTAATGCTTAGCTCATGGGAAGCTCTGAAGTCACCTGCCTTCATGTCATCATGAATGGTTTGATAATGAAAGCTCCAAGTAGAGGTCTCAGTGCTAAAAAGCCATCATCCTCCCGGGCCGAGGGCTCCAACTTTGGCCATTACCCATTATATCCTTCATTTGTTACAGCTAAAGCTGCAAACATCATCAACAAATGAAGGAGAAAAACAACAATGTCTTCCTTTATTAATGAAGGAGTCTGACATCTTCATTATTTCACTAATGAAGAGGAATCTTTTCAGGTTAATAGCTTTGTTATCAAAAATCTGTTAGCTAAAGCTTGGCAATACTTTCTGTCACATTTCCTTCTGTTCAATTTTCCCAAAATTAAAATCTTTTTTTTTAATTTCTTTTTTTTTTCTTTTATTATTCATATGTGCATACAATGCTTGGGTCATTTCACCCCCCCTGCCCCCACCCCCTCCCTTACCACCCACTCCGCCCCTCCCTCTCCCCCTCATCCCTTCAATACCCAGCAGAAACTATTTTGCCCTTATCTCTAATTTTGTTGTAGAGAGAGTATAAGCAATAATAGGAAGGAACAAGGGTTTTTGCTGGTTGAGATAAGGATAGCTATACAGGGCATTGACTCACATTGATTTCCTGTGCGTGGGTGTTACCTTCTAGGTTAATTCTATTTGATCTAACCTTTTCTCTAGTTCCTGGTCCCCTTGTCCTATTGGCCTCAGTTGCTTTTAAGGTATCTGCTTTAGTTTCTCTGCGTTAAGGGCAACAAATGCTAGCTAATTTTTTAGGTGTCTTACCTATCCTCACCCCTCCCTTGTGTGCTAAAGCTTTTATCATGTGCTCATAGTCTAATCCCCTTGTTGTGTTTGCCCTTGATCTAATGTCCACATATGAGGGAGAACATACGATTTTTGGTCTTTTGGGCCAGCTAACCTCACTCAGAATGATGTTCTCCAATTCCATCCATTTACCAGCAAATGATAACATTTCGTTCTTCTTCATGGCTGCATAAAATTCCATTGTGTATAGATACCACATTTTCTTAATCCATTCGTCAGTGGTGGGGCATCTTGGCTGTTTCCATAACTTGGCTATTGTGAATAGTGCTGCCATAAACATGGGTGTGCAGGTGCCTCTGGAGTAACCTGTGTCACAGTCTTTTGGGTATATCCCCAAGAGTGGTATTGCTGGATCAAATAGTAGATCAATGTTCAGCTTTTTAAGTAGCCTCCAAATTTTTTTCCAGAGTGGTTGCACTAGTTTACATTCCTACCAACAGTGTAAGAGGGTTCCTTTTTCCCCGCATCCTCGCCAACACCTGTTGTTGGTGGTGTTGCTGATGATGGCTATTCTAACAGGGGTGAGGTGGAATCTTAGCGTGGTTTTAATTTGCATTTCCTTTATTGCTAGAGATGGTGAGCATTTTTTCATGTGTTTTTTGGCCATTTGAATTTCTTCTTTTGAGAAAGTTCTGTTTAGTTCACTTGCCCATTTCTTTATTGGTTCATTAGTTTTGGGAGAATTTGGTTTTTTAAGTTCCCTATATATTCTGGTTATCAGTCCTTTGTCTGATGTATAGTTGGCAAATATTTTCTCCCACTTTGTGGGTGTTCTCTTCAGTTTAGAGACTATTTCTTTTGATGAACAGAAGCTTTTTAGCTTTATGAGGTCCCATTTATCTATGCTATCTCTTAGTTGCTGTGCTGTTGGGGTTTCATTGAGAAAGTTCTTACCTATACCTACTAACTCCAGAGTATTTCCTATTCTTTCCTGTATCAACTTTAGAGTTTGAGGTCTGATATTAAGATCCTTGATCCATTTTCAGTTAATCTTGGTATTGGTATAGGGTGATATACATGGATCTAGTTTCAGTTTTTTGCAGACTGCTAACCAGTTTTCCCAGCAGTTTTTGTTGAAGAGGCTGCTATTTCTCCATCGTATAATTTTAGCTCCTTTGTCAAAGACAAGTTGTTTATAGTTGTGTGGCTTCATATCTGGGTCCCCTATTCTGTTCCACTGGTCTTCATGTCTGTTTTTATGCCAGTACCATGCTGTTTTTATTGTTATTGCTTTGTAATATAGTTTGAAGTCAGGTATTGTGATACCTCCTGCATTGTTCTTTTGACTGAGTACCAAAATTAAAATCTTAACTTAAAAAGCCTATGTATTGATTAATACAATTGAAAAATGATTTTGTGAAGTTTGTCTATCTGGCTATGCAGGTTTTCTTCCTCTGGTTCTATATATCTAAATGCATAAACAGATGTCTGTAATAATGTTCAGTAAAGTTGACAGGGTCATGCTTATGATGGAATTTTCTTTTGCCTTTTTCCCCATTGTTCTTTTCTATGCTCCTTGAGCATACATAAAAATGCATGTATTATTTTCATAAAAATAACATTATTTTCTTTTTTCTTTCTCTCTTTTTATCTCCTTTTTTGTTCTTTTCTTTATTCTTTTAGTAATTATTTTTAAATGTATCTGCTGATAACTAGAACAGGCAAAATTCATAGAGACAGAAAGTAGACTAGAGGTTCCCGGGAGATGGGGAGGAAGGATTGAGGAGATACTATTTAATACATAAAGAGGTTTTGTGAGAAAATGAAAAGGTTCTGAAAATGGATAGTGGTAATGGTTTCACAATGCATTGACCCGCCTTAATAACACTAAATTATACACTTGAAATGGTTAAAATGATAAATTTTATCATAGGTACATTTTATCAGAGTGTCAATAAAATTGAAAAATGTGTCACTGGCTTTTCCACCTCGGTGGCACTGTGACAATAGATGGCTAGGAAGCCAATATGGCGGACGAGCCAAGGGCTGGCTTCTCTAGCTCAGTACTTGTGCAAATGGAGCCTTAACGATTTAACTCCAAGAAAAGATTAATTTGGGAATTTCAGGACCTTCAGCAGGACCCAGGGAAGAAAAAGTTGCTAAGTGACTTTGAACAGAGGAGGGAGTCAAGTTGGAAAAATACTTTCTTTACCCTTGAAAGTCCAGCAGGTAGGTGGGGATTTTCTTTTCCTTTTCCTTTCAAAACTGGCCAAAAAATTCTGAAACTTGTCAATGCTGTTAGATCCCTCTTTATTTTATATCCTCCCATTCAGCTAAGTGTCTCATGTTTGGCCCAGTGATCAATAACCAGTTCCAAGTCTTCATCTGCTTGTCTGGCCTGGAGACTGTCGACATCTAAAGAAGTGCAATCCACTCATTTGCTCTCTCAGGAAGCAAATTGTGGGCTGGGGACAGAAATCCAGGTCCCACCTCTGGCCTGTCTATTCCAAGCTCCTTGGAATCTTTGTTGTACCTTGCTGCCATGGTGATGGCTGGGGACAACACCTGGTCAATCAGGAGCCTGCCAAAGCCCACTGTAGCGACAGCAAGGGACGAAGAGGGTATTTCCAAGACAGAAAGTAAGCAATTAAAAGACAAGGGCCAGATCTGAGCCAGCCAGACTGAACAGTCTGAAAGTGTCTGGCCTACAGTTTAAAATACAGAGGCTGAATATATAATTTTTAAAAATCAATATAATTGTTCTAGGTGCTAAATGCCAAAGGACTTTTGATAAATTACTTTCTGATTCTTTATTCTGGGGTATGATGACCAGTAAGAATGTTGGCCTCCATCCCTGGCCTTTTTTGGGGTTTGTAATTGCAGCAGATCCACAGAGAGCTCCCAAACACCCTGGGCAGGCCAAGGAGAGACCAGCTGTTTGCACACAAACCTCAGAAAGAGCACAGACTGTAGACAGTAAACATGTTCTCAGATTAGCGTCTTTCTCACGAGCACTGCCCCTTCCCTGTTAACACGGTCCGAGGAGTTAAAGTGGCTTCCCTGTGTGTTTCTTCTCTCTACCCCTCTTTAAAAAAAAAAAATCATAAAAAAACATGGAGTTTTAAACTTCACGTACTGTGATCTAACTTCCCATTTCCCACTCACAAACAAATGACATCTGGCCACTCTCAACAATAAACTTGGAAAGATGAGACATTTCCTGTTAGTTCTCCATGTAACCCCTGCCTAAACTTTCAAATTCCTGAAAGAATTGCCTGAAAAACAAATGGATCATTAAAAAGTGAGGAAAAGCGGGGAGAGGGAGGCCTAAGGAACCTGTTACAAGAAGTGAATGCTGGTAAAGTTTTACCAGTATTCTAGCATTTTTTCAAAACCATGTTTTAGCTTTGAAAGATCAAGACAGGTTTGTTATTCTACCTTATAGAAATCTCACCTGGAAGAATCTTCCACCAGGCTACTGGATCCCACATCATAGCTAATACTATTTTAGAGTCCTCGTCTGTTTTTTTAGTACCCTGCTTATTTAACCAGTTAATTCTTAAGAAAATTGTACATGGCCTCACAATCTCAAGAGTTAGACAGCACCAGTATCTTTCAAATCTACATTTCTAAGCCAGAATTTTCTTCTTTGTCACCAACTGCTAGCTGGACATTTTTTCTTGAAGCTCTGTGCTTACTTGCCATTCATTATTACTAAGGTTGGCCCTGACTCACCAGACTCTCAAAGCCCAGTTCCCTTCTCCATTCTTTCTCCTTCTATCACTGATACCAGTTTTCTTCAAGATCCAGGCTCAAAGAGTGGCATCATCTGGAGGGCTCGGACTGTTCCCCCTTTCAACCCATAGAGACAGTGGTCCATTCTACCACACTACACATTCCTCCTTCTTATTCCTGCAACCACCAACCTTTTGACCACATGCTGACAAGTCCAAAGATTCCACTTCCTGTTCCCAGAAAGGCGTCTGACAGCCAATCTCTCATGGATTGTTACCTCTTATACACACAAAGCAAACTTAATAGGTGCTATAGTTTGGATCTTGAATGTCCTGCAAACCAGGTAAGCAGCCAGTGTACAGCACCAAATTCAGACTGCTTAGTTGGGCATCAAGAACTGTTCCGAGTTGGCTGACTGTCTCTCTAGTCTAACAAGTACATCTTCCCATCCACCCTCCAACTCTGCCACTCATACTGCTAATTTATTGTAACTAGAATACATGCTCAATCTTGCTTCCACTCCTTTCTCCATCCAGTTCTTCTTTCCATTCATGCCTTTCCTTGTATGTCTGTCTGTCTCTCTCTCTCCTTTCAATCCTGCTCATATTTTAATATCCTCAACCCTCATGATCTCTTTCCATACCCTGTTCCCCTGACGATGAAGGTTGGTTGCATCGGGCTTTTATATGTTTGTCTTTCTATTAAACCTCTTTATATTACCTGAGTCTTGTCTTCTGAACCCAAAATTTGGGTTTGGAGAGTGTGCCTTATGTTTCAGAGCCATCCCTCCAGCACCTTGCAAGGTGCAGGGTTAAGAAAAAACTGATCAACTATTTCTCCCCTGTCTCTAATGAGGGTGTTACCATGTCTACACCTTAGAGATGAGTAACTTATAAATAAAGTAGGTTAAAATTTACTCACAGTGTAGAAAAATGAAAACAGTCACTGTGCACTTCAATAAGTATTTATTGAATGCCTGCTTTGTGCAGAACCTGTTCCATTCTAAGCAACAGAGAGCAGCTAGTAGAGTGGTCACTAGCAAAAGATCTGCAACCAGTTTTCACAGTTCCAGTATCATCCCTTAACAGCAGTGTGATCTTGTACAAGTCAACTTCTCTGTACCATAGTTTTTCCATCTGAGAAATGGGATGACATATGAATTTTTGTTCAGGCACCAAAAGAAATAAATTAAATTGGACTTCATGAAAATTAAAAACTCTTTTTTTTTTCTTTTTCAGTACTCTGGTTTGAACTCAGGGCCTACTCCCTGAGCCACTCCACCAGCCCTTTCTTGTGATAGGTTTTTCCAGATAGGATCTCCCGAATTATTTAACCTGGCGATCCTCCTGAGTAGCTAGGATTACAGGTGTGAGCCACCAGCACCCAGTGGTGCTGTGCTTTTGGATGGGGTTTTTAAAGACAATATATCAGTTATTAAACTACTCGGAGGAAATTTTTTTAGTGTATATTCTAAAAAGTTTAAATTTTTTCCCAAGAAGTTCTTGCTAGCTCAAGTCAGTATCAAGCCACAGAGGAAGAAAACTGTGCTCTTATCTTCATGAGTGTTTGCTGAGTACCAGGCGGTCCTGGCATTACCGGTATGGAGCATAAAGGCATGAAAGACAGAGCCTGGGCTTTCAAGGAACTTCCAAGCCCACAGGGCCAGAGGATTAATACTCACTGAGAAGAAAAGGAAGAAGGGTGTAGGGGAGAAGGAACAGAGGGCTGAATTATTGGAGTAGCTTGGATAGTTCGACCTTCATAAACGTGCCAAAGGCTCCCATCTTGCTGTGAGGAAAAGCCAAAATCCTTCAAGGGCCTCTGAGGCCCTGTCCCATTTGCTTGGCTTCTTTCCTCCCTGGCCTCGTCTTTTCCTCTTCACCTGTTCTTTCTCTTCCTCCCTCTCTTCTACCAACCACCCGGCTTTCAGCCAGGCACAGCAGCCTCGGGGGGCTTTGAGCTTACTGTTGCCCTGGACCGCCCCTTCCAGAGAGATGCTCAAGATATTCCCATCTGCTTCAGGCCCCCACTCAGCTGCCACCTTCTCTGCAAGGCTCTTCCCACCCCTATCCACCTCCCACCTGCCACAACACACTGTTACTCTTGCCTGTGTCACAAACCTCCCCAAAGCATGTGGGGATCCTCAGAGGTCCAGGGGCCCCAGTTTGAGAACTGCTGCATTAGCATTCCCTGGGAGGCTGGTTAAAATCCACTCCCCAGCCCAATCCCTGATTCTGTTGTGGCTCTGGAAAGACACCTGGAACTCTGCATTTAAAAAAAGCAGCTCAGGCCATTCTAATGAGATGGTCCAAAAGCAATGAAAAGCCAGTGAAAGGTTTTAAATAAAACCTAGAGGATGGGATGTAGCTCAGAGGTAGGATACGTGCCTAGCATGGGCAAGGCCCTGAGTTTGATCCCCAGCACCATATACACACAAAAAAAGGTGACAAATTAGCTCAAGCCCTTAGGGACCCCTGGGGTCCATAGTCCAGGGAAACAGAAGTCTCAAGCAGAGAGAGACAATAACTACATTCTGGTGGTTGATATCCTATCCTCCACCTGCTTTTGTAAATAAAGTTTTATTGGAACATGGCCAAACACACACACCCATGTTACCTGTGGAACCCAGGGCCTAAGGTGGGCTAGGGGACAGTCTCTCACTGAGCCACACCCCTACCCCACACCCATTTCTGTACAACCTACAGCTAGAATTGCAAAATTGGATCTCCAGCCATGGGTACATCTGACCTCAGATCAAAACCATTTGGAAAAAAATGAATCTGTACTGAACATGTCCAGACCTTTTTCTCATGTCACTATTCCCTAAACAATACAGGATAACAACTATGTACACATTTACATTGTATTCGGTATTATAAGTCATCTAGAGATGATTTAAAATGTGCGGGAAGTTGCATGCAAATTCTGCACCATTTTATATAAGGGATTTGAACACCACAGATTTTGGTATGGGGTAGGGAGGCCCTGGAACCAATCCTCTTCCCCAGACCAAGGGATGACTAGTTGTGATAAAGACTATAATGATTTGCAAAATTATTTACTATGTGACACTTTTCAAAAAAATTTTTGCTGATTTCTGGCCTAAATCAAGAGCAGAAAGGCAGAAGAAAAAATGATAGATTTTTTTTTTCTGCTTATGTGCCAATACCATGCTGTTTTTATTATTATGGTTCTGTAGTATAGTTTGAAGTCGGGTATTGTGATGCTTCCAGCATTGAACTTTTTGCTCAGAATTGTTTTGGCTGTTTGAGGTCTTTTGTGTTTCCATATGCATTTCAAGATTGACATTTCTATTTCTGTGCAGAATGTCACTGGAATTTTGATAGGGATTTCATTGAATGTGTAGATTGCTTTTGGTAGTGTGGCCATTTTCACAATGTTGATTCTACCAATCCAAGAGCATGGAAGATCTTTCCATCTTCTGATAAGATGATAGATATTTAGGGACAAGATTAGGGAGTAGGTGAGGTGAAGTGGGGGTGGAAAAGGGAAGCCAGACACCCTGAAAGTGCACCCTGACACCAGCAGATGGGACACAGGCTGGGAGAAGCCCAGAGTGGGCAGCCCAACAAGGACAGCAAATGTGTTTGGGGACACATGTTCCATATCTTTCTTGTCCCACTGAGGGTTTCCTATAGTTTGTCTCTATGGGGTTGCTATTTGCTCTCAGAAATAAGACTAACAGCTGTAGCAGAAGAGGCGCAGACACTAAATTGAAAGGCATTATCTATTTAATCCCAATAACCCAACAAGAAGGTACAATGCACTTTTTTTGAGATAGGGATTTTATTTGCCCACAGCTGGCTTTGAACCATGATCCTCCTGATCTCTGCCTCCTGAGTAAGTAGTATTACAGGCGTGAGCCACCAACACCAGGCTCCACAGAGTACCTAACAGTGCCTTACAAACTTGAAGAGCGCCTGTGTACTTTGTATGGCTTACACGTGTGATTTTAAATTGGCCCCTCCCAGTTTCTTACAGGTAATAAAAGATTCTTTTTTTTTTTTTTCTTTTTGCCATACAGGGGCTTGAACTCAGGGCCTACACCTTGAGCCACTCCACCAGTCCTTTTTTGTGGTAGGTATTTTCAAGATAGGGTCAGTCTCAAGAACTATTTGCCTGGGCTGGCTTCGAACTGCAATCCTCCTGATCTCTGCCTCTGGATTAGCCACCAGTGCCTGGCTAGAGGATTATTGTTTGTGTGTTTCTACCCATTTCTCTCTCGCCTTTGCTTCAGGTTTCCAAGTCTGCTCCAGATCCACAACAAAGCGTTGCACTTAATCCTGTCTCTGCCAACAGAATATTTTTATTACCAATTGATCAAGATTTTTGATAAGCTAAATGAAATAAACCACATCTGTTGGTAATTTATTCATGCTGAGTGATACCTTCAGAGCTGGAGCAGGTGAGCCTGTACTGGAGCGATAGAATGTTCAACAATCAAGATCCAGTTCATGAGTGCTCCCCCATCCCACACTATTCTGAGGGGGAATACTTTAAAGAGGAGACTAAACTCCCCATGAACTGACGATGGTCCCCTGAGTTTTAGCAGAAAGTCAACTTTCGTCACATTAGGGGCTGAGTCTATTTCACAGACAAAAGAGAAGCAAATCTTTACTCAGTCACTCTACTTCTTTTCCCCATTAGCTAACAGCATTGTGAAACTGCCCCCACAAACAGTCAAAAACAAAGAGAACCAGGAGTTTTACCAACTTATTCTAAGAAAGGCAATGTAATAATTTTTTGCTAGCCTGGGATTATTTTCATACAGAGATTGAGATTGAAAAGAAAGAAAAAACCCCAGCAATGTATTTAAACACACAGTAAATGATAGTTCTAGAAGACATCCACCTCCAAATTCGTGACTGTGACTGTTCAGAACCTGCTCCAGTACCTAGCTCTGCCTTTATCTCCTGCCTTTCTGGTCCCTAATCCCAAATACAAAATAAAACCTGAATTCTGTACTGTGGCCTGGAATCCTTCAGAGTCTTCACACTGGCTTCTGCAGGGTCCTCAAAGCCACACTCTCTCACCTCAAGCCTTTGGTCCTCGGGCGTCTGTCTGGAACACTCCCCTTGCTATTCATCCTCCAGGTCTGGGTCCAATTTCACTCCAGAGAGGTTGTCCAGGAATGCCCAATCTCTCTCTCAGTGTCCTGTGTTTTCTTCCTTCCTAGCTTCTGTGACACTCAGGATAGAGTTGTCCCTTATCCATAGATTCAACCAATCGCAATTGGAAAAGACTTGGAAAAAAATTGCAGGTGGGGTAAGGTGTGTTGGTACATGCCTGTAATCCCAAATATTTGATAAGCAGAGACAGGAGGAGCTTGAGTTCAATCCCCAGTATCATCCAAAAAAAAAAAACAAATTACAGCTGTACAGAGTTTTTGATCATTATATCTTTACAATACAGTATTACAACTGTGTACACAACGTTCACACAGTATTAAGTATTATAAATAATGTAGCGATGACTTGAGGTATACAGGAGGATGAACATAGAGCACAAGGGACTTAAGCATCCTCAGATCTTGGTACCCAGGAAGGGCCAATGCACTAGAGATGTGAAGACAGAGGGACCTCATGGGAAGAAGGTGAATGGTTTCTAGAAGCTGAGAGATGGTCCTAGCTACAGCCATCAAGAGGATGGAACTTCAGTCTTGCAACCACAAGAAGCTGAATTCTGTCAGTGGCCTGATGGCAGTCTGAAAGCAGTTCTTTTCCTGAGCTCAGAATAAGCTCAGCCAACTTCTTGATTTCATGATATCCAGTGGTGGCCACCTGGCCTTCTCACCCACAGAGCTGTGTGCTGATAAATGGATTATCTGAACAACAAAAATCAAGACGTAAAACTTGGGTAACAGGTCAAGGCTATGTTTTCCTGGGATGGGTCTTCTACCCACATGTTAGGGACGGGGTAACCCATGCCTCCATTCTGGCTCTGATTGTTTTCTTTTGATTTAAGTTTGAGGTTCACAACTGGTGTGTATTTTGGGGTTTAGGAGTGCTGACTTCCCAGGGCTAGTTAAAATCCTATGTAGGAAAACCAAATATTCGTAGGCATTTGAGACTGTCACAGTGACTGTGGGGGTGGGGGGGGGAGTCTCTCTCCTGCCATTTACTGTGAGCAATGAAGATGCTAAACCCTGACCACACTACAGCACAGGGTGCATGTGGCCCCATGAGCTATCCTGCCCATTGAGAAATGTTGGCTTTACATGGACTTCACATGTGCAAAATGTCTACAGATCGACTTCTTTTTAATCTACAAATCTGTATTTGGCTGGTACGAGATCATGACACATTTCCATTTCCACAGAGGCATCTCTTCTGTGCAGTCCAGGCCTCATCACAACCCAAGACTCAATGATGGCTGAACCCAGCTTCCCCAAACCCCTAATCAACAGGGGGCAGAGGAGGAGCTAGTGCCATTGATAGCCCACAGATTACAGCCCTGTTGGCTTGTGGGTTGGTTCAAATTTATGAGGAAGGCCACAGGCAGGACCTGAAGCAATGGACTGGTGGGGTGACAGGTCGCTGTTGAACACTGGTTATTGGGGATGGAAACTGGAGTCTGAAGAAGGCACCACAGTGTCCTGGGGTGCCGGGCAGTGTGTGTTGGCAGACGAATCTCAGCCCCACAATAACTCAGCCCTCACAGGCAGTGGGGCGAGAGAGATTTATGGACCCCAAGGAACGAGTGAGAGCAAGGCTGCTCAAAGGAAGGCAATACATCGTGCGATGCTGACTGTCAAATAACATGTTGGGTTTCTTCAGTGGTCCCAAGACTCAGAGATTACATCTTTAACACATCAATAACTTAGCCTCTGGTAGGCAGCGCTCACTGGGGCATGACTAATCAGCGGATGAAAGTGTCTTTGTGGGGATTAACTTTAATGAAAAGAAAAGGGATAGTTATTTGGGGAGTTTGAAATCTTCCATAAATCAAAGGAAACACTGACAAAGCAGGTTCATAAGGTAAGAATGAAGCCATTGTGGGGAAAATTAAGGGACAGCTACTTTTTATATAAATCACAGGTCAGGGCTCCATTGGCCGTGGATTCCATGGGAACAGGACTACTCAACTTCTTCAGGTGTAAAGGAATGATATTTAGGGAGGCCAAGCCATCTTTAAGGAAAACCAGATGTCCTGGGTCCCCATTAACCCTTTCCCACTGCCTTCCAGGATGTCTGGCAAGTGGCTTACTGACTCTTTGAGGGAGGGGTCCCCACTTACTCCAAATGTAGCTTGCAAAGTACATTCTGAACCTATGGTTTACCAAAGGGCCCAGTGATTCAGAGTCTAGTCAGGAAACCATTGGATGACTCTGTGCAGCCTGTGGACCTGTAAGAACAATGTTATCTACACACACCCAACACACACACACCCAACACACACACACCCAACACACACACACCAAGAGCTTAGGCGTCAGACTCATAAGGAGCTAGAGGTGGGCTCTACTTACTAAGTGATCAAGTCACACCCTCCCGTCGTGACACTCTCAGAGGATAGTTCACTGATGTTATGCCTAAACTGCATAACCTGAATCTAGTCATGAGGAAACTGCCAGATTGTGATAAAGTCCACTGAATAACCGGCTTAATGTCTTTTTTCAAAAATGTGACTCTCAGGCCAGGTACAGTGACTTATGCCTATAACACCAGCTACTCAGGAAGCAGAGATGGGAAGGATCAAGGTTCCAGGCCAGTCAGGGTAAAAAGCTAGTGAGATCCCCATCTCAACAAATACAGTGGTGGGTATTAATCCAGCTACTCAGGAGGTATAAGTAGGTGAATGACAAATCAAGGATGGCCTTAGACAAAAAACATGAGACTGTATTCAAAAAAGCAAAAAAGGGCTGGGGGTGTGACTGAAAAGGTAAAGCACTTGTCCAGCAAGTGTGAGGCCCTGAGTTCAAACCCCACTATCACCGAAAAAAAAAAATTGTCAATCTCAAACCAGATGTTGTGGTTCATGCCTATAATACCAGCACACAGGGGGTAGAGACAGGATGATCACAAGTTCAAGGACAGCTTGGGCTACATAGCAAGACCCTGTGTCAAAAAACAAACAAAAAGTCAACCTTATAAAAGACAAAGAAAGAGGTATGCCCCATGTTCTAGCAAACAGTTCTGCAGCAGTGTGACATTATCCTGAATGTTGTAACTATTTAGTAGTTACGCGAGAAACTGCCCTTGTTTCTAAGGGACACAAAGGGAAATATTTGTGGTAAAGTTCATGGTATCTGCAACTTAGTCTCCAAAGGCTCAGAAATGTTTCTCACATAGCCAGTGTGTCAGTCAGACTTTTTTTGTCTTGGTGGCAAAATACCTGACAGAACCACTTATGCGAAGGACTCACTCTGGCTCACAGTTTCAGTACATCTGGAGGGGAAGGTGTGGCAGAGCAGCTCTCATCCCGGAAGGAGAAAAGAGAATGCCTGTATTCCAGGTTTGCTCCTTGTCCTCCTTTTACTCCATCTGGGACCCCAGAGTATGACAGGAGCTGCATTTGGGGCAGGGTCTTCCCCATCAGTTAATCCTCTCTGGAAATGCCATCAAAGCCACACCCAGAGGTGAGCTTCACCAATCTAGGAGCATCTTGATCCAATCAAGTTGACAATCAAGATTTATATCACATCCAGAGAGAGGGAGAACTGTAGGAAAACATTAAAAATTGATGGTTTCAGATGAAAGAATGATAAGAGTTAATTATGATTATCACAACTTTTATGTGAGTTTGAAACCTCTTCAAAATAAAAAGTAACAAAAATGAACCAGATATATCTTCAGCACAGTAAATGGAGGGAGGAATTGCACATAATCCCCCAAACAGAAGAAGTTCTAGCTGAGTTCTAGTTGTTGCAGTCAGTCACAGTCGGCCAGACATCAAAGAAAGGTTCGAAGCATATCCATTAGGAATTCTTCTGACTTCAAGTTTCACACAACTCAACTTGTAAAAATATGGGTCTCCATTTCTCACACTAACCATTCTGGAGCGGGTGAGGAAGCTCCCAGGCTCCTACCTTTTCATTATATCATCTTTAGCTTTGCGTCTCATAGATGCAAGATGGCTGCAGCACATCCAGGCATCAAGACTCCCTTACCATGAGGAAGAAGGTGGAAGAAGAAAGACAGAGCAGCACCTGTTTAGAAAAGTGAAAGTTGTTCCAGAAACCTCCATAATGCAATTACAGGTAAATGTTCTCCAAATATGTCTATTCTCCAGTTACTTCTTCCTACCACCATGAAATTATGGATAGTCAAATATCTGACAAAGTGTAACAATGAGGAGCTGGAAGCTTGGGATCAGGCTGGTTCTGTTTTTCATAGATGGCTTTCTGGGCCAGCCACAGTTTCCTCATTATAAAATAACAGCTTTAAACTGGATTATCTCAAGTTCCCTTCCAGCAATAACAATCTCCATTCTCAAGTCTTTTCTTCTGTGTAAGGGTGTGTTTGTTCGAGGTGCAGTAATCTCTGACTTAAACTGGCTCACACAATTAGATACTTTTTTATCTCCTGAAAGAGGAAGGCTGGGTAGACCAGGATTCAGCACATCTGATTTGACTCCTTAGCAGCACCAACCTTCAGCAAAGCATCTGCTAAGCTGGCTTCCTCATCAAGCTGCAGACCAGCGTTCCTGATGGAAAATCCAGATAGGACGAGACGTGTAGGAAGAAGAAACACTGTCGCCATTCCATTCTCTCCTAGACATCAGCTTCCCCCGGGGCCTCCTGGCAGCCTTCCTCTTCCGTCTCATCGGACAGAAGTATTTGTGTGGGTCCTGAACCATCACTAGCGAGGAAGACAGGATAACCCCTGGTTTGAGACTAAGTGGCTGTGTGTCTAGTAGACATTGAATAGTCACCCATAACGTACCTTTACTTATCATGGGGAATAGCTTTGGGAAATAACCTTCCTTCCAGATACCACAGGAAGGTTCCCACATACCAAAGGCTCACATGTATCTGTCTAAGGCCCCTAACACCCCATTAGCCACTTTCACCCTATCCAGTGATCTAGCTCCCTCCCTCCCTGCTCTAAGAAAGAGTAGAGAAGGCAATTCCCACCCGGCCTCAGGCGTTGTGGTGCCTCTAGAGTTTGTTCACTTGAGGGATGGTTTGTCCATTCATTCACATGCATGTTCTAACTCCGCAAATATTTCCTGATTACCTACACTATTCCAGGCACTGACAGAAAGCCATAGTCTTTGTTCTTAAAGAATCTGCACTCTGGTGCTCAGTTCAGCAGCACATATACAAAAATTGGAACGATACAGAGAAGATTAGCACGGCCCCTGCGCAAGGATGACATGCAAATTTGTGAAGCGTTCCATATTTAAAAAAAAAAAAAAGAATTTGCACTCTGGCCAGTGCCATGACTCATGCCTGTAATCCTAGCTACACAGGAGCAGAGATCAGTAGGATCGTGGTTTAAAACCAGCCTGGGCAAATAGACCCTATATAGGGCGTGGGGGGTGGGGGGATGGGGGAGCCATAACAATAAAAGACTGGAAGAGTGGCTCAAGTGGTAGAGTGCCTGACTAGCAAGTGTAAGGCCCTGCATGCAAACCCCAGTGCCACCACAAAAAGAAAAAAGGAAATTACACTGTGGCAGTGACATAGAGACATTAATGGCAAGAGTCAGGAGGAAGGAATATTTATACACTGGGTGACATCACAAAGGAAAATTAAAACTGACTCTTACTTAGAATTCTCATTATATTAATCATGCAATAACATGTATGTGTTGAGGATATCATCTCCCTTTCTCTTAATCCATTTTTGAGACTGGGTCTCGCTAGTTTGCCCAGGCTGGACTTGAATTCTTTAACTAAAGTAATCCTTTCACTCAGCCTCTGAGTGCTGGAATATACTATCTTTATCTAAGATTTTTTAAAAATGAAAAACTTAGAATCCAGTGGCTCACACCTGTAATCCTAGCTCCTCAGGAGGTAGAGATCAGGAGGATCATGGTTCAAAACCAGCCTGGGGCAAATTTGAGACTCTATCTCAAAAAAAAAAAAAATCACAAAATAAAAGGCTGGTGAGGGGCTCAAGGTGTAGACCCTGAATTCAAATCCCAATACCACAGAAAAACAACAAAAACCCTTATTTGTATTCATTTGCATTTTTAAAAGTCTATTTCTTTTCAAGTAGAAAGCTACTTCATTTCGGCTCTGATTCCTTCTTCTCTAAGAGTCTTATATCCCAGAAACTCATTATTTCCTAGGCCTATAGATTTTCTACATCCAATTCCAGTGGCCAGTGTTCACAGTTAAAAGGGACTCTTTAATTAGTAACATTCTAACACACAAGACTGACTATGTACCAGACATGAAATAGTTAATACTCATTTCTTGCAGCAGCCCTCTGATTTAATCTAAAGGATTATAAAGTTTCTTAAATACATAGAACTAGTAAGTGATTTAGATAGGACTTTTTTTCAAGTTGGTCCTGGGGATGGCCTGAGGGTGTGGATTTGACCTTGGCACTGCAAAAAACAGTTGATTTGCTTTTTCAATCCATGCTGGTACCCTGGGGTGTGCTGCCTTTAGCAGTGACCTACAACCCTAGAAACTGAGCCTCAAGGCAGAATCGTTTCTACCCCATACACTGTTACTCACCTCATTGTTTCTTAAAACCTCTTGTGCCAAGTAGCTATGAAGGCAAAATTGAGGTTACTTATAAAACATAACTTTCCTCCCTTGAAATCTGATGAAATACATAGTAAAATACCAAATAATCATGCCAGGATGCATAATCAACGTACGTATGTGTGAGCTTCATCACCAAGCATTCTAGGCTACATTTCCATAACCTTACCATGAGCAAGGAAAACATCTGACATCATAGGCTCTTAAGATTCCAAACATTTTCACACATTTTATATAGTTTTCTGTTCATTTATAGTTCTAGTTAGGGGAATAAACAAAATAAAATAAGGCAAGAATAATAATCCACCTATGGTTTGGAAAATGGCCCATTGGGAAGGTAAAGAGAGCATGCCTCCTGGCTCTGCTAGCCAGTGAGGAGGTTAGAAATGACCACACAGCCTTCCCAAGAGCTTCTGGGGGACAAGTCAGAGTCCCTGGGACTGAATCCCTGTCCTGCAATTCTCTGCTCCTCTCCTGCACATGTGAACAACTCTCTCACCTGTGCAGATAAGAAGCCACTTACAAAGGAGAGGGGAGAGGCACCCAGCCATGCCCACACTAGTGAGCCTGTGGCAGCCCTCACAATGCAAAGTCACCATTAAATTCCAAGACACAAAGCATGCTATACTCTCGGTGCTGTGCCACCAGTCCTCATCCATGTGTGCTGACTATTTTGCGGGGGCCGGGGGGAGGTGACAGAAAGTTTTTGGTAGTGACAGAGTCTCACATGCTATGAAGGTGCTTTATCATTGATCTACTCTCCCCAGCTCAAGAGAAATAATTTGCAAACAGAAAAACTTTTTTCTCACAATTCTGGAGGCCAGAAGTCCCAGATCAAGATGCCTAAAGGTTCGCTGTTTGCTGGAAGTGCCTCTTCTCATATATGGTACCATTTAAACCCTGATATGTAGAAGGGACAGAAAGGGCAAAAGGGGATGGACGCTGTGCCCTTACTGCTTAACCTTGGGAGTTAGATTATAACATATGAATTCGAGAGGTTGCCATGGTCTGAGTGTGTCCTCCAAATTCATGTGATGAAACACAATGGACATTGTAACCAGATTAAGAGGTGGGGCCTTTAGGAAGTGATTAGGTCATGGGGTAGAACCCTTAGGAATGAGATCAGTGCCCTTCTAAAAGAGACTCCAAGACTGGAGGTATGGCTCAAGTGGTATAGCACCTGCCTTGCAAGCGTGAAACCCTGAGTTCAAAACCCACTCTCACCAAAAAATAAACCAATTAAAAGAGACCCCATGAGGGCACGGTCAGCATGCAACTCAGGAGCCATCTCTCACCAGGCTCAATTATGCTGACACCCTGATCTTGGATGCCAGCTCCAGAACTGTTAGAAATCAGTTTCCGCTGTTTATAAACCACCCAGTCTATGGTATTTTGTTACAGTAGCCCAGATAGACTAAGGCAGGGTGAGTGTGGGGCAATAACAATGTTTATTTTCATTTCCTTAATCTTATCTGATCTTATTCCTACATACCATTCCTTCTGCACACTTATGATAAGGGTTACACATTTGCCTTGAACATTAATGCTGACTCCTTCAGGTCATCCCATCACTATGAATCTCCCCCTTACCTCAATAAGTTTTCTTAGTTTAGCCACTCTCTGCATAATCAAGAAACAAGTGTATTCTAGGGAAATTTGGGGATCTTCTCCCTTGGCAATGACCTTCCTCATAGCCTAATCAGTATTTTATTTCTACATGGTTCTGATACTCAAGAGTAGTTCATGATTTGGGGTTTTCCATTTGCTAAGTGGGCTTCAAAATGTCAAACTTTACAGTCTTGTGGTAAGGGTCATATGTAGTGATGTTTGTGAAAGTACATTGTAAACTCTAAAATTATATATTTATATCATCCATTGGGAAAGGACTTAGTTTGGACAAGTGTAAAGCCCAATGGACCAAGGGCTACAATGATGCCAGGAATAAGAAACATAGGTGCTACTTTCACGAACACATAATGGACAAGAAAATCCATTCGGTAAAGAAAATGGCTCCCATTAGTCTCACTGTTTAGCATTATTTAGCCTACGTCTTGGTTATTTTCATATGAAAAACTCTGTTTCAGGTATGCATTTTTATACTGTAGTTTTTGGTATATTTGTGGTAGGCATTTTGGAAAGAGGCATCAACAATAGGGCCTGCTACAAATGGGAAGGGCAAGTTAGGAAAGAAGTAGGGAGAGAAACTTAGGTGCCAGAGTGCATCCATGAAGAAAAGTTTTCTCTTGAAGAAATGTTACTCAGGTTAGGCCAACAGGATTCCCAAAGGACACCATCAATCAATTAACTCGGTCAAAATCATAGTCACATAAGAAGGTAAACCACCATGAGTGAGATTAACCATAAACAATAAACAATAGATTTTAGGCCCCAGAGATTAAAGATATCAGAATCATCAAATATGTATAAAATGATTTTTCTCTTTTTAAAAAGTATTTTTAGAAATAAACAATGCAGGACTAGAGGTGTGGCTCAGGCGGTAGAGTGCCTGCTTTGTAAGCATGAAAGCCCTGAGTACAAACCCTAGCCCCAGTCCACCTACCCCCCAAAATCTACAAATAGAAGTAAACAATGCAGTCACAAAAATGAGTAAGTAATAATAGTTATCAGGAACAAGCAGGCAGATTTGAAACAAATATGGAACTTTTAGAAATTAAAAACATAAAACTTGAAATATAAAACCTAAAGGATGGATTAAATATCAGATTAGGTGTGCTGAAGAGAGAATTTGTGAACTTGAGGATACACAAGAAGAAATTTCTCAGAATGCAAGGCAAAGGAAGATTGTCAGACTGAATTTAAAATGCAAAATGTAGCCAGGGACCAGTGGATCACACCTGAGATTGGGAGGATTGTGGTTAGAGGTCAACCTGGACAAATAGTTAGCAAGTCACCATCTCAACCAATAGTTGGGCTCAGGGCACATGTCTAGGCAGGAGGCTGAGATGGAGGATAATGGTTCTAGGCCAACCCTGGGCAAAAAAGTTCATGAGAACCCCATCTCAACAGAAAAAAAAGCTGTAATGTGATGCATTTGTTATCCCAGCTACAATGTTACTCTTAAAAAATAGGAGGATCACAGTCCAGGCCAACCTGAGCAAAACGTGAGACCCCATCTCCAAAATCACCAGAGAAAAAAGGACTGAAGGCATGACTCAAGTGGTAGACTGCCTATCTAGCAAGCACAAAGTCCTGGGTTCAAACTCTAGTACTGCCAAACAGTGCATGATACAACCATATGATGCATTTAAAGGGCAGACTTCAAATATGAAAATACAAATAATTTGAAAGGAAATGGAAGGAAATATATATAACCATGTAAAGAGTAAGCATAAGAAAGTTGTAGTGTAGTATTAATATGAGACACAACATAACTTGACAGGAAATATTATGAGTGACAACAAAGAACACTATTGATAAAAGTGTAAATGCACCAGGAAGGTACAATTATATATAATACACAACTAAAAATAAATCCCCAAATGCATGGGCAAAAGCTCTCAGAATTGAAAAGAAAAAGAGACACTAAAATTATAGTTATAAGCCTGGAATGATTACATCGTAATCAAAATACTTGGGAGGTTGAGACAGGGGATTGAAAGTTTAAGTCTTGCCTGGACTACATAGAAAGACCCTATCTCAAAGAAAACAAACCCCCCAAAATTATATATTATAGATATATATCTTAAGACCACCCTTTTATTAATTTATAGACTAACTAGACAGAAAATCAGTAAGTATGTAGAAAACTTGGATAATACCATCAGCAAACTTGATCTGATACTTATAGAAAACACCAATGTGGAAGAATATACAGTATTTTAAAATACTGTATATATTCTATATAGAATATTCTTCATAGAAAATATGATGAGCCATCAAATAAGTCTCAATAAGTTTAAAATGTTTTAAACTATAAAAACATGTTTGCTGACCAAAGCAAGATTAAATTAGAAATCAGCAGCATAAGATAATTTGGAATATCTCTCTAACATTTGGAAAGCAAAGAACACACTTTTAATATCAGTGGATCAAAAAAGAAATCACAAGGGAAATTAGAAAGTATCTTGAATCTAATCAAATTGACAACACACTGTATCAAAATTTTGGTTGTAGCTAGAGTTGGCAGAAGGGTAATTGATCAGTTTGAACACTAAATTCTGAAAGGATGAAAATATAATATTAGCAAAATAATCTTTTGCTTCAAAGGGCTCTGGGAAAAAAACCAATTCAAACACAAAAATCAGTACAACTAAGAAACAAAAAGTTCAAAGAAAAAATTAAAAAGAAAAGGGAAAAATAATGGAAGAAATCAATAAAACCAAAAAGCTTTTTAAAAAAACAAAGAAAACTCTTCAAAATGGATAAGCCTTTCAACAGACAAAGGAAAAAAAAAGAGAGAGAGAAGATACAAAATAGCAAAACTGGAAATTGAAAGGCTGATGAACACTTTTATGCAAACAAAATAGATAATTTAGATGAAATGGTAAATTCCTAGAATGACACAATTTACTAAAACAAATTCAAGAAGAATTTTTTTAAAACCTTAATAAATCTACAGTACAGAAATGGAATTAGCAATTTAAAAATCCGACACAGAGCAACACACATACCCAAATGACTTTATTGGTAAAATTTATGAAGCACTTAAAAAAAAAAGTACTAGTACTACACAAAATCTTTCAAAAATGTAGCAGAGGGAAGAGTTTCTAACAAATTCATTGATGGCAATATTAACTGATGCTAAAACCTGATAAAGACATCACAAGAAAAAAAAAACCTTTTATTAAATTGGGGATTCTAACCAGTGCAATAAGACAAGGGAAATAAATTAAAGGACTATAGTTTAGAAAAGAAGAGGCAAAATTATCTTTTGTGTGTGTGTTGACATTCAAATGGAAATACAAAGATCTTAAAGTAGTCAAAGTATTCCAAAAATTTCAAGTTGCATTTCAAAACTTCCACTCAAGCCAGGTTCCAATGGCTCACACCTGTAATCCTAGCTACTTAGGAGGCAGAGATCTGGAGGATTGAGGTTTAAAGCCAGCCCTGGGCAAATAGCTCAAGAGACCCTAACTTGAAAAGACCCATCACAAAAAAAGAGCTGACAGAGTGGCTCAAGTGATAAATGCCTAGCAAGTGTGAGGCCTTGGGTTCAAACCCCAGTGCCAAAAAAAAAAAAAGCAACACAATTATGTGGTAAATTAGGCACTGTACCATATCTGTCATTCCAGCTATGAGGGAGGCTAAGATCAGGAGGATTTTTTTTTCTTTTTCTTTTATTATTCATATGTGCATACAAGGCTTGGTTCATTTCTCCCCCCTGCCCCCACCCCCTCCCTTACCACCCACTCCGCCCCTTCCCTCTCCCCCCCACCCCTTCAATACTCAGCAGAAACTATTTTGCCCTTATTTCTAATTTTGTTGTAGAGAGAGTATAAGCAATAATAGGAAGGAACAAGGGTTTTTGCTGGTTGAGATAAGGACAGCTATACAGGGCATTGACTCACATTGATTTCCTGTGCATGGGTGTTACCTTCTAGGTTAATTCTTTTTGATCTAACCTTTTCTCTAGTACCTGTTCCCCTTTTCCTATTGGCCTCAGTTGCTTTTAAGGTATCTGCTTTAGTTTCTCTGCATTGAGGGCAACAAATGCTAGCTAGTTTTTTAGGTGTCTTACCTATCCTCACCCCTCCCTTGTGTGCTCTCGCTTTTATCATGTGCTCATAGTCTAATCCCATTGTTGTGTTTGCCCTTGATCTAATGTCCACATATGAGGGAGAACATACGATTTTTGGTCTTTTGGGCCAGGCTAAACTCACTCAGAATGATGTTCTCCAATTCCATCCATTTACCAGCGAATGATAACATTTCATTCTTCTTCATGGCTGCATAAAATTCCATTGTGTATAGATACCACATTTTCTTAATCCATTCGTCAGTGGTGGGGCATCTTGGCTGTTTCCATAACTTGGCTATTGTGAATAGTGCTGCCATAAACATGGGTGTGCAGGTGCCTCTGGAGTAACCTGTGTCACAGTCTTTTGGGTATATCCCCAAGAGTGGTATTGCTGGATCAAACGGTAGATCGATGTCTAGCTTTTTAAGTAGCCTCCAAATTTTTTCCAGAGTAGTTGTACTAGTCTACATCCCCACCAACAGTGTAAGAGGGTTCCTTTTTCCCCGCATCCTCACCAACACTTGTTGGTGGTGTTGCTGATGATGGCTATTCTAACAGGGATGAGGTGGAATCTTAGCATGGTTTTAATTTGCATTTCCTTTATTGCTAGAGATGGTGAGCATTTTTTCATGTGTTTTTTGGCCATTTGAATTTCTTCTTTTGAGAAAGTTCTGTTTAGTTCACTTGCGCATTTCTTTATTGGTTCATTAGTTTTGGGAGAATTTAGTTTTTTAAGTTCCCTGTATATTCTGGTTATCAGTCCTTTGTCTGATGTATAGTTGGTAAATATTTTCTCCCACTCTGTGGGTGTTCTCTTCAGTTTAGAGACCATTTCTTTTGATGAACAGAAGCTTTTTAGCTTTGTGAGGTCCCATTTATCTATGCTATCTCTTAGTTGCTGTGCTGCTGGGGTTTCATTGAGAAAGTTCTTACCTATACCTACTAACTCCAGAGTAGTTCCTACTCTTTCCTGTATCAACTTAAGAGTTTGGGGTCTGATATTAAGATCCTTGATCCATTTTGAGTTAATCTTGGTATAGGGTGAGATACATGGATCTAGTTTCAGTTTTTTGCAGACTGCTAACCAGTTTTCCCAGCAGTTTTTGTTGAAGAGGCTGCTATTTCTCCATCGTATATTTTTAGCTCCTTTGTCAAAGACAAGTTGGTTATAGTTGTGTGGCTTCATGTCTGGATCCTCTATTCTGTTCCACTGGTCTTCATGTCTGTTTTTGTGCCAGTACCATGCTGTTTTTATTGTTATTGCTTTGTAATATAGTTTGAAGTCAGGTATTGTGATACCTCCTGCATTGTTCTTTTGACTGAGTATTGCCTTGGCTATTCGTGGCCTCTTGTGTTTCCATATAAATTTAACAGTAGATTTTTCAATCTCTTTAATGAATGTCATTGGAATTTTGATGGGAATTGCATTAAACATGTAGATTACTTTTGGGAGTAAGATCAGGAGGATTGTGGTTCTAGGCTAGCCCAGGCAAAAAATAAGTTCACAAGAACATGAAATCAACAGAAAAAAACTGGATGTGGTAGGGTACACCTGTCATCCCAGCTACCTCTGAAAGCATGACTACAAGGACTGTGGTCAAGTCAGCCTGGATATAACTGCAAGACCCTATTTCAAAAATAAGCAGAGCAAAGGAGGACTGGAAGCATGGCTAACAAGCACTAACAAGCATGAAACCCTGCATTCAAACACCAGTATTGCCAATAAATAAATACATACAAGAACATGTGATATTGGCATGAGCATGAACACGTGAATATAAGAAGCCTTCACCTTTCTGCTCAATTATTTCTCAAAAAGCATCAAAGCAATTCAAGGAGAAAGGAAAATTGGCTATCTAAATGCAAAAAGATTAATTTAGACCATTACTTCACATACTTTTAAATTATATTAAAACAGATCATGTACTCAAATGTAAGAGCTAAATCTATAAAACTTCCAGAATACCTTGGGTTTACCAAAGATTTACTTAAATATGATTCCAAAAATATGATCTAGCTGTTAAATCAATGAGTTAAATTAAACAAGTAAATAAACAAACAGAGCCATAAAAGAAAAATTGGTAACTTGGACTACATCCAGAATTTATAAAGAACTCTTAAAACTCAACAAGGGCTGGGAGTGCAGCTCAGTGATAGAACACTTGCCTAGCATGTGCAAGGCCCCAGATTTGATCCCCAGCACCACAAAAACAAACAAGAAAACTCAACAAGAGGAAGCAACCCAGGTGTGCACTGATGGAGGATAGAGTAAACAAAATGGAGTACAGACATACAATGGACTATTAGCCTTAAAAACAAAGGAAGTTCAGACATATCCTACAATATGGATGAGCCTTAAAGACATTATAAGCCAGTTCCCAAAGGACAAATATTGTGTTGCACTTATAATGAGATTCTTAGAGCAGTCAAATTCATAGAGGCAGAAAGTGGTGGTCAGCCAGGAACTGGGTATAGCAGAGAGTAAGGAGTTAGTATTCAACAGGTACAGAATTTCCACTAGGAATGATGGAAAGCTTCTTCAGGATGGTGATGGGGGTTGCACAACAATGTGGCTGTTACTTAATGACACAGGATTGTACGCTCAGAAATGTACTTAAAATGGTAACATTTACATTATGAATAGTTTACCACAATTTTCAAAATTTGAAAACAATAGTAAGAGAATGAATAACCCAATTTTTAAATTTTCAAAACACTTAAGCAGGGTGGGGGCTTACATGGGAGAGGGCTTACCTAGCATGCTTGAGGCCCTGGGTTCAATTCCTAGAACTTAAAAAAATATATACAAATAGACATTCACCAGACATATACAAATGACCAACAGGTGCAGGAAAAGATGCTGGATTTGATTAACCATTACAGAAATGAGATGATAAGTAAAAGCAATTAAAAAAGAAAAAGAAAAAACCAAAAGAAAACAGAAATAAAAAGAAAACAGCATATACCCTCTATAATGGGTATAATTAAAAAGATTAACATTTCTAAGTGTTGGTGAATGTAGAGAAACTGGAACTTTGATATATTATTCATGGGAAAATAGAATTACATAACTTGACAATTTTAAAAAATTTAAATATATGCTCGCTAAATAACACAGCAAGTTCATTATTAATCATACCTGGCTGTAATAATGAAACTGCAGAATACCAAAGACAAGTAGAAGATCTTAAGAACAACCAGAAAATAGGACAGATTATTCACAAAGGAATGACATTTAAAATAATGGCAGAAATAAGCAACAACAATAGTCAAAAGGCAGTTGAATAATTTCTTTAAAGGTTTGAGAAAAAATGAATTTTAACTTACATTTGAGTACTCAGCAAAACTATCTTTTGAGATTAAGGATAAATTAGGATATTTTCCAAGAGAGTATAGAAACATCTAAATCTAAAGGCTTGTGCTTCAGTACAGAGAGATAACTCATAATGATCTTGAGAAGGAATGAATGCTGAGGAAATAAAATGGAAACGTGTTTGTAAAGGTAACAGCAACAACAGTCATAACACGTCTAATCTGTTTGGTTAGAAGGATAGACTAAAATGCCACAAATATAGTTCAAATTGGGATAAACAGAGGAAAAATGATCTAAGATGCCTGCATCAATTTATGAGAATAAGATAGAATGTAACTTTAGAATTTGTTAACAAAAATGACCATTGGAATATTCCTAGAGAAACCACTAAGGGCATAGCAAAGGAATGTACAAGTTCCAAACTAATAAGGAGAAGAAAAAGTGGAAGAAGAAAAAGGAAAGAACCAAAATAATTTTTAAAAATACATTTAATTCAATAAAGAAGAACAAAGAGCAATAAAAAAACCTAAGAATTATAGAACTTAAAAGGCAAGAGAAACAAGTCCAAGCACATTAATAATCACAGTAATGGGAAAAGATGTATTTACCAAGTTAAAAAAAATAGAATTGTCCAATTGGATTAAGAATAATCCAATAAGTAAAAAACAACAATCCACTAATAATACTAATACTAATGTAATAATACAAACAATATACATCCTGTTTATGAGATGCTCCTAAAATAAAAAAAATTTAAATAAAACAATGAAAAAAAGATACACTAGGTAGATGTTAACCAAAAAAAAAAAAGGACCAGGGCAACCATATCCATAATATCAAGAAAAATATTCTCAGCACAAAAACCATTTTAAAGTGTAAATGACAATGATAATGACATTCTAAACTTATGTAAACCAGTCTCAACACACATAAGCAAAAATCAGTAGAGCTATAAGAAATTTATAAATTTACCATTCAATATGTTTCTTAATTCTTGATCAAGACAAAATGTGAGTATATATATGAAAGAGGAACAACTCATTTCAAGAAATGAAAGGAACACACAAATAATCATTTATTAGCTCATAACACAAGTCTCAATGATTGCCAAAGAATTTTCTTTCTTTTTCCTCATTGCAATTAATCGATAGGTACAAGATAAAAAGATGAAAAATGCTAAGATCTAAACAAATTAATAAGAATAGCACATGTCAGATTTTGCAGAATGTAGTGAAAGCTTTACTTTGTGGAACATTTATATCTTAAATATTTGTATTAGAAAAGTAGTGTCTAAATTAAGAACAAAATTAACTCAAATAAAATGGGAAGATGATAAAGATAAAAATAAAATAAAAAGTAAAGGCAGGCTGTTAAGTATCACGAAAGACAAAGTGATTGCCTGATTCCTGTGTTAAAATCCAAAACCTAAGGAAGTGGAGACCAAGGAATGATTAGGTAGGAGAACCCATGAATGGGATTAGTGTCCCTAGAAAAGGCATCCCAGAGAGAACAATTGAGAAGCCACAACCCACAACACAGAAGACGGCCCTCAGCAGGATCTAATCATGGGGGGACCCTGACCTCAAAACTCTGAGAAATAAATTTCTATCTGTTTAAGACTCCCAGTGTAGGGCATTTTGTTAGTGCAACCTGAATGGATTTCTTGTTACTTGTCAGGAGATGTCACGTGTCAAGACCTGTCAAGAAGAAAAAGGCAGAAGAGTTGAAAGTAATGAAAAGTGGAACACAGCAGCAAATGGGAAAGAAATACTATGGACCACTTTAGGAAAATAAATTAGAACCAGGAAAAATGGACAAATTAACAAGAAACCAAAAACAATGACTCAAGAAAAATTAGAAAATATGAAGAGTCTAGGAATTGAATCTAGGACTTGAATCAATAGTTAAAATCTTTCTTGTTGGAAGATAGAATTCTAATAAAATATCTTTTCCATGATTGGTTTCATCAACAAAAGAATTCTGAGGAGAGACAGAGAATATGTAAACTGAAACTTAATTGACATAGCAAATAAATCCCAAATGCAATCACAGAATCTTTTTTGTTTTGTTTTTTGAGACTGTGTCTCACTGTATAACCTGGGCTGGCCTCAAACTCAAAATCCTCCTTTTTCAGCCTCCCAAGTGGTGGGATTACAGGTGTGTACCAAAAAGTATGGATAATTTAGGGAATTTGGGCACTAGATATTTGATGATATGAAGAATTATTGCTTTTTTTGATATATTAATATTTTGGTTATATTCTATGTACCATTATTTTTAAGAAATCCATACTGAAATATTTATGAAGGAAATGATATGACTTCTAAGATATGTTTCAACGTAATTCAATGGGGAGGGACTTGTAAGAAATGGTGAAAACAAGATTGTCATGATTGATCATCACTGAAGGAGGAGATGGTTTATATGGGGTTCAATATTAGATTCCCTTTACTTTTTTTATATAATTGAAATGTTTTATAATATTCCATATGTGTAGCTTTCATGTATTTATAGAGGTACATGCATACATACATATCTGATATTAAAGAGAAGAAGTAAGAGTGTAAAAAAATAGGATGATGGAACCATATTCATCATATTTTAAGCTTTACAATGTAAATTCATGTGATTGATATATATATATATACACACACATACACACTTATGTAACAATATTTTAAGATAATTTTTTTAAATAATAAAAATTCTGTAATGCCACAACATATCTGTCCTTAAGGGATTGTCCTTCCTTTCCACTGAGCTGCATTCCATCTCTTAGTAAACACGGGCTGTGTGCACAGGATTTTGACTTCTCAGTTATTCTGTGGGTTTGAAACACAGCCCTCTGGTACCTCTGATGGCTCTTTCTCACTGCTCATTTCACTCAGTTGTTATTTTTTCCCTGCTGTATTCAGTGGCTTTATAATGTTCCAGAATTTTCCATGAAGGTAATTTCCAGAAGAGTGAGCCATTGGGTTTGGATAGCAAACCATCTTCACTTCCTTTAGCTGGGTCTTGGCCTCACCAAGTTCTATCCTTGGACAACATATTAGTCAGCTTTCCATCTCTATGACACAAAACCTGAGAAAATCAACTTATAAAGAGGAAGAATTTATTTTGGCTCATGGTTCAGAGGATCCAGTTAGTGGTTGCTTAATGTGTTGTGTTGGGGCCTGTGGTGGAAGCATGTGAACAGAGGAATCTGTTCATCCCTATGACTGGGAAGAAAGGAAAAGGCCCAGTCCTGCTATCCTCTTCAAGGGTACAGCCTCAGGGATCTAACTTCCTTACATTAGGCCCACCATCTAACAATTCCACTACCTCCCAATTGGGCCACGGGTTAGCAAGAAAACCTTTAGTACATGGGACTTTAGGAAATACTTAAGATTCAAACTATAATAGTTAGCATGCAGCAGGGCCTTCTGGGCTCTCCACACACCCCTGTGAGGGGTTAAAGGGCAACATACACAACACAGGCCTGGCCTGGATCTGTGTCCTAGACTGAATCTTACTCCAGAGCAGGACCCTAGTCCAACACCTAAATCTGGCCCTTCACTTACTTTTTTGTAAATAAAGTTTTATTGGAACATAGCCACATTCATTCACTCATCTATCACCTGTGGCTACATTCATATTATAATGGCACCAAGCCATTTAGTATTTGGCCCTTTACAGACCCAGTTTGCTAACCTTCTGCACTACTTCCTAGTGCCCAGGACTCCATGAGGAGGATCCCTCCATATTGTCTGAACTGTCAACTGACAGGAGGCAAAAGGTGGCATGGGGTGGGGGTATCATAAATGCCTGTCACTGCCTTGGCTTTCTAAAGATCTAGGTTTGGGTTCCTAGATTGACAGATCACTGAATTTGTCTCTGGTTCGATCTGCCCAGTTGGTGGATAGAAAAGACAATCCTTGCCCATTCCTCTTCTCCTAGTAAGGATGAGATGAATACTGTCTGTCTGAGTTTCTCAAACTGATAAGCACAGAGTGTGGAGCAGCAGTTCTCAAATGTTAGCAGGCACTGGAGTCACCTAGAGGGCTTCTTAGAAGCAGAGAACTGGGCTCCTGCCTCAGAGCTGTGCATTCAGAAGTTCCAGAATGACAATTACATTTCTTCCAACCGTCCAGGTTGTGAGGCCACTGCTAGCCTGGCTTCTGCGTTTTGAGAACCTGTGCTCTAGGGAGTGATTCTCCACCAATGCTGCCTATTACACTGGAAAGCTTTAAAACGCCAAACACAGGCTGGCAGAGTGGCTCCAGTGGTACAGCACCTACCTAGCAAGTGTGACGCCCTGAGTCCAAAAAAAAGATGCTAAAACTCCAGACACCCAGGTCACTGCCCAGAATAATTAAAGACAGAACCTTTGGGAAGGGTCTAGGCGCCAGCATCTACTGAAGTTCCCAAGGCTTCCCGAGAGAGTTCAGAGCACAGAGAAGGTTGAGAACCATTGGCAGAGAGAATTAGTCAGTGACAATAGTGTGAATATTTGGGTCTTTTTCTAGTTCAAGTGTTACATACATTTAAAAAAAAATTAGAATGAAGACATCATTATGGAATAGAATGTAAAATCCATATGAATTTTCAGACATTTCTGTTTGCAATAATGGCTTCAGGTTTCATCCTGCTACTAAAGGAAGCTGTCATTTACCTGAGAGCCTCTTGCATTTTGGAAGAAGCTGAGATCAAGCCCTTCTTACCACCTAATCTAAGGCAGGTGCCCCCAACCCAAGTAACACTCTGTCTCACCTCCTCTTTCACTTGGTCCCTTAATAAGAATTCACACCATTTGCAATGGCTGGATTTTCCTTTTCTTTCTTTTTTTGCCCATCTACACCTAAATTCCTTTAGGAAAAAGACATTTCGTTTCCCATTGTTTCCCTAGAACAAAACACTAGATTCAGTCAATATTTATTTAGTTTATCATTACTATCAGCCAACCTTGACTTCTCTCTCTTGTCACATAAGCAACATGGCATGCAAGGATGAATACCCTTGACCACAGGGCAACCTGGGGGACAAGAATGAATGAGAGTCAAGGCCTCTGAGGGGGTGGCTACCACTCACTCCTGCCAAACGTAATTGTGTGTAGGCCCATGGTTGCCAGATCTTCCAACATTTTGAGAGACGCAGACAATCCAGATTTGATGTGATTTTAAAATCTTGGCAACTAAACTGAACTTTAAAAAAACAACCCTTTTGAGAGGCCAAACAAAACACATAACACATCTGTGTGCTGGATCCCACCCGAGGCCTGCCAGTTTGCAACCTCTACCGAAATCCAGATGGACCGAATCTAAAGCTCCCCTCTGATCCACCAGCCCAGTTACCCTATCAAAGGAGGAATGAGGTTAGATGTGGTTTGGATTATCAATGTTTCCTAAGAAAAGATAGTCCTTTGAACCATGAATTCAACTCTGTACTTAAAGGCCTGTAGGCCTGGGGATGAAGCGAGCTCAGCCAGCCTGTCATTCAGTAAACATTCCTGCATACCTGGCCTGTGCCAAGAATGGGACAACTCTTTGGGCAATGGCTGAAGATCAAAGTCTTAAGCCATGCTGCCTGCAATCATTCTCCTAGCTAGCCCCTGGCTCCCTCTGCCCTCCCCACCGAGCGCCCTTGGAGCCCCACCTCCAGTTCTGACCCTATCCTTCCCATCAGAAGCAAAACTCACTACAGCCACCCTCCCCCCTTATTATCCCCCTCATGGCTCCCTCGGTATCTGCTCACCCCTAAAGACACCAAGGACACTGCTTCTTCTTCTACAGCTTTGTCAGAGGAGTTGTTCATCTTTCCAGCTCCCCCTTCTCTGGAGTGGTAGCCTTGAAGGTAAGCACAGTGGCCCACGTAGAGGCTGTGTGTGTGTATGGGGGGTTGGTGGTGTCAATACTGGCTGTTTTGTTTTGTTTGTTTTACCACTTATCTATCTGTTCACCCCTCAAAACATTTTTTTCCTGATGTATTTCAAAGTAAATTTCAAACATCAGTGTTCGCAACATTCACACTGTTGGTATATTTGGATTTTTCTATTTCTTTTGAGATAAAATTTGCCTTCACTGAAATGAACAAGTCCTAAGTGGATGGTTGCTGAGTTCTGGCAAATGCATACTCCTAGGTAACTCAACCCCCTTATGAAGACGCACAAGCTAACCATCACCCCAGAGAGTTCCCTTAGCCTCTATCCCACCCCACCCCAGGAAGCCAGCACACTTCTGATATGTTTTCACCATGAGTTTTGCCTGCTCCAAAATGTCATAGCCACGAAATCTCCAGTCTACACTATTTTGTGCAAGACTTCATGGGGTATAATGCATTTGAGGGGCATCTATGGTATTGAATTTATTGATAGGTTTATCCTGTTTATTGGTAAGTAGTGTGATCCAGGGAATATTTGTCTGTTTTCCTATTTATAAGCATGTGGGCTGTTTCCAGTTTGGAGCTATTGTAAATAAAGTGATCATTCTTGTACAGACATTCTGTGTTCCTTTCTGTTGGTAAACACTTGGGTGCAGAATTTCTGGGTCACGGAGTAAGTAGATGCATGCCATCTGGCTTTGGTCAGGGTTTCTGTTTGAGCAAGTGATATCACCAGTTATGACTGACTTTCTTCTATTTGCTGGACCTGTGGACCTGCTTAGATACATCCAGAAGAGACAGAAATCACCCTCCCAGGAGTCTGCAGTCTAGAGAGGAGGACAAATGAGCATATGTGGCTATTTAAAATAACACACAGGGCATGGGGCGCTCCATTTGCTAAGGAGACAATGAATGGGGCACCCTGGGTTCCAGTCCAGGAGTGGTCTGAGCATCCAGGAAGGCTTCTTGCTAAAAGTAAAATCTGAACTGCATTTGAAAATGCAGGTGGGGACAGAGCAGGGGGAAGGAAGATGTATTAGTCTGGGGGAGAGGAGGAAAACCTGGACACAGAACAAGACCAGGTACTTTCAGAAGACTAAAACCAGACAATTGGCTTGGCCTGTAAGAGCCTGGGGAAAGACACAGCCTAAAATTGGGCTGCTGGATATCAGGGGTCCAATCTGTGCATATTAGGCCAAAGAGCTTCCGGTTTTGGGGCACAATAAACTGGCTTATCAGTAATTTCAGCCAGAAAAACAATTCCAAAAAAAATCCAGACACAGCCACAGAATTTTAAAGCACCTTAGCATTTCCAGGTGCAGAAAAATTGAATCTGTCATCCCAACACTGCTCCTGTGACATTTCAGTTTTACTCCCTAGTGTTTTAGGTAGGTGGTTAAGTATCACAAGAACTGGCCAGAGTGGGGAACGTCTTGGGTTCAAGGAATTCCTATTGCGTCTTAAACTCCCCCAATTTGTGGTTTACTTTCCTCCTCTCATCCCCATGCTGTCTACACTTCTGAACATTGGAAAAGCAGGATTTGGGCCAAGGTAATTAAAATAGAAAACCTTCAGTGCTCGTGTTCTATTCTCAGTGAACTGCTCCTCAAAACATGCTCCAAATGGTCATCATCTTGAGGCTCCCAGGTGACAAGGACAAGGCTATCCTTCATGCTTTTTTGCATTCTTTCCTGGTAGCACAAACCATCTCTGGGCAAAGCCCAAAGTCTTCGCTCCTTTTAATTTGTGTGTCTTTTCCAGACTTAACAAAGGAACTGCTCTCAGCTAAACCTAGGTCTCTGACTCAGAACCATGTAAAGATATGCAGATGGCCTCGGGGAGGAGAAAAATCTGTTGACCAGCTCTTGCAGCTCTTACAACACAGTTGGGTTGCCAAGGCGCCAAACTGGCCCTTTGATGTGATTTCCAGGTCACGTAAGGTGGGACACGCTCTAAGAAGAAATAGAGGCTGGCGGTGTGAAGAATGTAGGCTCTTGTAGACTTTCACACACCATCACTTTTTCTTTGGCACTTGAAGATACAACTTCCTGGAAAGGCCCAAATAAGTTTCCTGGGTTCAAATCTCAGATGCAATCATGTTGGATAGGGCAGAGAACAAATGTCTGAATCTCCTGAGGTGGATAGCCCATAATTAGAGACGTACTTGTGTAGATTGTTCCAGAATGCTTGGACTTGCCAGCTCTGGCACTAGAAGCCCCAGGAAACCCCTCAGTCCTGGGCAAATTGGGGTGGTCTGTTAACCCTGTAAATGGCTTTGATCCTATGGAGCACTTTTCTCTAAGTAAAGTTGGGTTTTCTAAAATACTGGTTATGTGGGTACCCAAATATTCCAGTGCCATTTATTGAACCTGCCTTTTCTTTTTCCATTCAATTGGACAGTCCACAATATTGAAATATATCTGTGCAGGTAGAGGATATATAACAATATATATTGAAAGCTGTTGAATAATGGGGGATGGGAGGGAAGGGATAAGGGAGAGAAATGGAAGGGGTTGAACTAACCAAAGTAAAGTATATTCACAGTGGGGATAGACTGAGACATCCTTTGAATATGGAGTTTGGAATTAATAATGAAAGACAGAACTGTAAAATAAGTAGTGTGTTGGTGGGTACTTGTGGGAGGGGGAGGGTGAATGGAGGAGATGAAAGTGAGGGAATATGGTTGATGGGCTTCATATAGATATATGAAATAGAACTATGAAACCTCTTTACATGGGATTGGGAGGGTATTGAATGGGGGAAATGGTAAGGATGATCTAAGCAATGTATAAAGTGAGGCTATTTAGAATTGTCACAATGAAACCCACCCCCTGCCCCATACAATGAGTATGGGAAAAAATCTTAAATTAAAAAAAAAAGGACTGGTTAAAAGAAGAATTTTTTTCCACCATCCCAATTCAGAGCCACCCAGTAGGGGTAGCCAAATGGAACATGGAAAATTCTCCTCTTCCAGCCAGACTCTTGGTGATATGGGTCCTATAAGTTCTGGCAGATGTGGCCAGTGGTCATGGGGAAGAGTCAAGGCCCTTGATTTCAGCACCAGAGATAGTTTGTACATCAGTTTCCATGGTCTTTGATGAGGGCAATAGATCTTACATGGCTGTTCTATCTGCAGATTTTAGAAGGAGCAAATGATACTCTCAAGCAAGCCTGGCCATGACCTGGGGGTTGGAGGTCATTCACTGTAAGCCTTGGGAGGGTTTGGTTCCATGTCAAGTAGGGGAATTTGTCCCCTCTCCCACCTAGAAGAAAGAGGACATGGCTTTGGGGAGAGATTTGTTGCACTCTGCAGGGTTAAAAGGAGTGGCCTTAGCTATGTAGCTTTTATCTCTAGAAGGTCATTCTTTTATAGACTTGTTCTTCTCCACTAGATTGAAGGATCTGAGACTCTTGCCTGCATGGAAGCCATTTTTCTCCTTCACATTTGCGAATGCTGCTCCAGTGGGCTCTGCACGATCAGTCTCTTGGGCCCCTGTCTTTCTGAGTTGCCATGGAAGGTTGGGGAATCAAATTGTTCTATGGATATTGGGCCATGGATCTGAAACAGGTCTCCTAGTCTAAATATACCCTTGCCAGAAACAGCGTTCTTGAGGGTCCCTCCCACCTCCGTCTTTCCCTACCTGGTGTTGCAACAATGCACCATGAACAATATCACTGATTGTCCCTTGAGGACGTGTGGCTGAGCTCAGTGCCCACAACTCTCACACAATTGTGGGTATCTGTCCTCTATTGCCTATGCCAGCCAAGACATACAAGGTGTTCTTCATTACAGACGAGGCAGGGGGTCTGAATTACAAGGAAATCATTCAATCTAGTGGCTGGGGTGACATTGCCAACTCAAAGAACAATTTATGAGATCATCTAAACCTGGACGTGAAGTTAATTCCATAACGAGATAACTCACTACAGACCACCTTGTTTAAATTTCTGTTTCTTAGTAATAGGGTCTTCCTGCGATCATTTATGTTCCAGACAGTGTAAAAACAATACAAGCATTATGCTAGAAATTCTTTGAAGTCTGAAATGCAAAGAGTTATAACAATGATGTGACCTTGAAGCAAATTTTGCCTGTTGTAAATGAATTCACTTGATTTGAAAAGTCTAAGCACATTTATTAACTATTATCACAGTCTAGCAAGAAAAGTGAAATTGTGACCAGGGTAAGGGAACCAGAACTTTCTGAGGTACTCCTGTTTCTAGTTTAAAACCCTGGTCCTAGAACCAAATTCCCTTAGTGAACTGGAATTTTTTCTGGACTCCCATGAAACAAAAAGGAAGGTTTTTCAGGCTTTTCTTGTTCCTTCCTGGCCTGCCATGAAAGGTTCAGGATACAAAATGAGTGAAGACCCTGCCCTGGAGATGAAAGCCTCGGAGATCTTGAGTGTGTTTGGAGCAGGCTACAGGCTTAAGCAGGGCTCACAGTGTCTGGGAGGCCACAAAGACTTGAATTGACTGTACTAAATAAAGCCACAACCACACAATTACTGCGACCAAGTGTCATATCATGTTGCTAAAATTGGCATTCTATGCAAGACAGAAGGGGAACGTAGTCATCTGGTCCTCTCCTGGGAAAACCGACTGAACAAAGCAAATGACTTCTATGTTCATCTCTCTGTGTAGAAATGGGCCTGGCCCCAAAGGCTCTGACAACTCATTTGGAAAAGTCCTTCTCTCTCCCTAGGTGGATTTCCCAGTCTCCTGTGGCCTCTGTCTTACAACCTTAGGCATTCATTCCACTGTACACACCTATAAGGAGATAGGCAAAAAGAATTCCCACCTTTTTGCGGTAGCTGAAAGGAATCATGGGAAGAATTCTGTGTAGCTGAGATGGAAGCTCATAGTTGTGTGTGTCAATTACACCAGTGATTAGGTTGAAGTTGTACAGAACACACGAATGAAAACTGTTCTAGTTATCTATGGTTAATAACAAACCACCCAAACTTGTGACTGAAACAGCAACTCTTGTAATACTTCTCATATCTGTGGGCTGACTGGGTTCAGCTGGGTGGTATTTCTGCTCCTTGTGATACTGACTGGGGCTGTGGTCATCCCAGGCTTTACTGGGCTCAAACATCCAAAATGGCCCACTCACACAGCTGGCAGTTGATGCTTCCTGTGGCTTTGGAGCACAGCGAGGCAGGTGAACAACATGACTACGTGTGGCTGCTTTGGGTGTTTTGGGTTTCTCACAGCCTAGTGGGTGAGTTCCGAGAGAGAGAGAGAGAGAGAGAGAGAGAGAGAGAGAGAGAGAGAGAGTCAGAAAGGGGAGTAGTTGCATAGGGAGGAAGCAGGAGGCTAGATCCAGAAAGCTAGACCTGAAGAACAGAGGCTGGCACCAGACTCTACTGATTTTAGCTATTACATGACCAGATTCAAGGGGAGGAGAAACAGACTCCACTTTTTAATGGAGAGAGTGATTATTAGCAGTCATCCTTAATCCACCACAATAATCAAAATATGGACTTTCTGTATTAGTGTCTCTTAGTCTATGCCACACAAGTCCCCTTCTTATCAACTATATATCCCATATCATTGATCCCCATACCAAGCTGACTTCCAGTGGAGTTTTCGCCCCCTGATTCATGGGTCTTCTTTTAAAGTAGAAACCCTGTCCTCAGAAGGCACCTCAAATAGGCATAGCTAAGACCACGAGCCTACACATGCAAAGGACATGCAAGGGACAATTTATTGTCCAGGAAGGAAGGGGCCTCTGCCTCAGAACTATGGGTAGCACCCATAGGCTGGCTGTGCACCACTCATCAGCAGTCATCACCTCCAGAGGCACAACCCAGAGTCACTAGTTTTTGAGTTCCCATGGGCACTGGCTCCTTTTGCCTCACTGGCAACACCAGAGCAGGTATCATTCCTGAGTGGAGAAGAGCAGGGTTTCTTCACTAAATAGTTGGATACACCTTGTGCTCTAGGAAAGGTGTACTTCTTTGTAGTCTGTATGCCTAGAGCGCTAGCATATCTGGTACTTATAGCCCTTTCTATCTGGGCACTGGCATAGCTGGTCTCTAGAAGACAATGGACTTGGGACTTTGTGGAATCGCTGTCTAGCTCCTCAAGAATCAGGTTCCCTTCTTTGCATCCTCCTCCACGGCCTTCCCAAACAGGTCATGACGCCAGTGGCGATGGGCTCTCTTCCTACCTTCTCTCGCACTTACTTCCTCACTGAGATATCAACACTCCTGACCACCCCCAGCCATCGTTTTCTTACTACTCAAATTCCTTCAGTTGCATCTCTTCAGCCTACCCTTTAAATGTTGGTGCTTTCCAGAGTTTGTCTTTGGCCTTTTGCTCTTTGATTATAGGATCCGGCTGGAGGACTTAACTTAAATGTCTTTGAATGTCACCCAGGTACTTATTGCTCAATTCCTTCTCTTCAACTTCAACATTGCTCCTATTCTTTAATGCAGACTCCATCTGCTGTTACCAATTGAAGATCTTTCTTTGAATGTCCTACTCACATGTCAGACCCAATAAGCCCAGAACTGAGCCACTGCCAATTCTTTCTTTCCCTGTATTCCCTGTCTGAATAGCGTGCCCCTACATCCATGTGGTGTTAAGGCCTGTCCAGTCTGCCTTCTTTATACACCCAGCTCTTCCTGTTCTTCCTCCTACTTCTACTGCCTTCATTCACCTCAACCCTACTGACAGTAACTTTTTATTTAATACTGGGTAAGACCTCCCATGTCTCCACTTCTTTCTCAGAGTGATGTACTGAGAAACAATGTAAAAGTACCACAGTAGTTAGTGGTGGCATGGTTTGTAACCATGATTTGTAAAAAGGGATAAATAAGCTGCCTTTCCCCTACTGTCCAGGACAGACTTGGCTGCCAGTTTTTTTCATTCCCTCCAAGAAACACCAACAAACACTAGGTCCAACCTGGACCTGGCATTTCAGAGGCTCCTCACCAGCTTTGGCTTCCCTGACTATGCATGCCTTTCTGGATCACTGTTCATTTCTTCTACCACCTTCCCTTGGCTCCCCAAGGACTCTAGATGATGAAGTACAGCAGGGGGAATATGGAGAATGTGGGACCCCTTTGTGAGAAACAGTTTTTCATCTCAGGCCATTCTTACCCCAAGGCCCAAGAGACCTGGGGAACCACAGATATTTGGCTTTGTGGAGAAGGCATTCGAAGATTATCCTAAGGTCTGAGAGGCCCAGTGGAGCTTTCTGCAGGTGCTCCCAGGCCATGGTTTCTGAGAACATTCCATTTGGGGTAAGATTTATTTGTATGCATATTTTATAATTATCATCACAAAAGCAAAATTCCACGTTACAGAATGGGGCTGTGCTTTATTCATCTCTGCACCTTTCTCTTCTCAGCACCTATTTGTAGTTTCTGGCACATGATAGTTGATCAATACTTATTGATTAATTCGCTGATGTCTCTTGGTCAATCATTACTCATGTTTATGAGTGCTTACTCTGTGCCACATATGGTTCAAAACACTTTAGATGTATTGACTCATAGAACTAATTTATTTAATCTATGTAACCATTGCCAGCCTCATTTTATAGCCAAAGAGAGTGAGGTTGAGAGAAGTTAAGGTCACTTAACACATATAGGGAGTGAGTGGGAAGACCAAGGTTGAACATGGGCAGATTGACTTTGGACTCCCAACCCCCCACCCAACACTACTTGATTGGTGACAGGTGGAGACGGATTAGGCGCCAGCAGTTGGGGAGGTTGGAGGTGGAGTGGTGTCAGCAGAGGGGACGTTGCTCGTAAAATCTCAACCATCATGGGAATTTACCCCAGAAAAAAGGAAATATAAAAACTGGATTCCTACAGTACCTTGGTTATAGTTGGCCATCTCAGGTTACTAGATTAAGAAGAGCAGAAATCCAGGGTAGATCTTCTTTTCAATACTAAAACCTGGGCAATTGTCCTGACTGCCCCACTCCCCTCCTCTACACACATCCATCCTTCTCAGAAGCAATGCAGGAGTGGGAGAAGCTGAACTCAGTTTCTGTCTTCTTGCACTTTCTCTTAGAATCTTGTTTCTATTTCATTTTCCCTATCAGACTTAACACCTTTGAGGCGTAAGGCTTCATTTGATTTCTCACAGTGACTGACTCAAGAATGGAGACTCAGTACATATTTGTTGATTGATTAATAGACCAGAATTTAGCTAAGACTGGAAACTAGAGGGCAAGATATGTTTGCCAGGCATTTCCAGCCTCGTAGCTTCTACTTCTAAGACAGAGGCAGTGGTCATAGTGGGGTTGCATGCATGAACAGCTGTTGTATATTAAGCTGAGATGACTGTGGAAGCAACTTGGTTTCAGGCCAAGACAACAACGACAACAACAAAAGGTTCTGAGATTCCCTGATATCAGAAATTCAGAGACAACCCATTGGCTACATTCTCCTTGGAGTTCACATCCAGTCCTGGTCTTTGCCAAAGCTGGAAGCTTAGTAATCATCTTAAGTTCATGAAGAGAGATCATGTTCCTTCTTCTGCACTCAGAGAATGAGGAAGGACCAGTGGCCAAAAGCAATTCTAGAAAATGAGTATGATGTATAAGATTTGGGGGCAGGCTCACGAGGAGTTGGAAGATGTTGGCTGCTCATTCTGAAGCCAAGGAGAAGGTGTTCAGCAGGGAACACCTACTCGGTGCCCATCGGAGTATTCTCCAGAAATTCCCATTCATTTGCTCTCCTTCAAGGCAGCATGGCTTCCTCAGCCACTTTTGGTTTTCAACCCAAATTCTTTCCATTGTCTCCCACCTACCCAAATAACCAAGTCTCCTCCCTTGTTTAGGCCCTCTTCAATACTGATGAGCAAAATGTGAAAGAAAATGTGGCCAAGATTGCCTAGTCTCTCCTGAACTCAGTTCTAAGACTCAGATGGGAATTCAGAAAATAACTTCACTCTAAAGACTTCCCATTCTAGCTAGTGAAAAAAACTGGTAAGGAAATGAACTTGAATAATTGCGTGGTTGTACTCAAAATTCGACAGCTAGTGGTTCACCTTGTCTCTTTCAGTCAGTCACTTATTTATTCCCTCACTCATGTTCCTATTCCTTGGGCACTATATTACATTTTCTGGTGACACTGTCAAATGAGCCATGTCTGTTTTCAAGGAGATAAGATGTAGTAATGCCTCTTAGCTCTCCCCCATCATACCCCAAACATTCACTGCCCCCTGAACCATGTGTACTTACATGAGGGTGAAAACTTTAAATCTCACCAACATTCAAAAGCCCACCAACCCAATTAATTCCTCATTGTATCTCCTGGAAGTGCTCACCTCAATAGAATCAGTACTCACTAACTGTTTGTGGAATAAATGACAAAGTGAAACACTGTGTTGTGATGGTTTCCCCACTTCATTGCATCAATGGTGACCTGGATGGAAAAGTCTGGCCTATCGGATGGAGCCTCTTACCTGGAAATAAATTTCTAGTTCTTGTTCTGTTAGTATGTAGCTTTGTTGAAGTCATTTACCATCTTCAAGTTTCAGCTTTTCATCCAAAATCCAGGGATCAGAATATGCATAAATACATGGACTTTTAAAAAGTGTGCACATGTTGTAAAAGTAAGTGCAGTACTTCAGTCCATCAGTGGCGATCAGGGAAAGAGCACTGGTCTAGGAGGCTGGTCTAGGAGGCTAGTCCAGGAGGCTGGTTCAGACACAGCTGTGTTCTTGACAAGGGGTATGGCTTCCTGGGCCTCAGCTTTCCTATGCATAAAATGATGGTCTCTAAACTTATCTTCCCATAAAGCATAGTTGTATGCTTACATTCAAATTTTGTCCCTCTTAAATGTCAAGTTTTTAATAAAAAAACCTGGAAGGAGGGCTGGCAGAGTGGCTCAAGTAGAAGACTGCCTGACTAGCAAGTGTGAGACCCTGAGTTCAAACCCTAGCACCACAAAAAAAAAAAAAAAAAAAGAAAACCTGGAAGAAAAATACCTCTCTTCCATCCATGAGGGCATCCTTTTTGTTATAAGTTATGAAAATCGTTAAATTTCCAGAAACGGAAAATTTGCTACAAAGCCAGAAGGTTGTTTAACAGAAATACAGAAAAGAAAAGAAAAAAGAGGAATTTCTCCCCTCTCAATTTTCCATTATCTCTCTCGCCAAACTAGGTCCTGCTTCTCAAATGCACACATCAGACAACATGGCTACCAATAGAACCCAAGTTTTTGGACATGTGAAGTAACGCTGACTTTTTTTTTTATTTCATGCCCACAGTCTTAGGAAGCTATCTCTGATTGACCATCTTGAACCAGGTGTTCACCACCGGCCCACATTGCACGGATATGGCCGTCCCCGGTTTATCCCTAGGGAGCAGGGTTGAGTCGTCATCCATGAAAACCCAATCGCTGTTTAGGGAGACAGCCCGACAGATAGCTGTCTCACTACCTCTCAGATTCTTCAGGACTGGAGCAGACCTCATTATGATCATGTGTTAGCTTTTACTCTCAACTTAAGAAGCAGGGAAGGTTCAATAACTGAGTAACATTCTCCCAAATGTCATAGATTGGTTTCAAGTTTGTAAAGTCTGTAGCATTCTGTTTGGTTTTATTTAATCCTTTCAGTCTTTAGTTTCAAAAATCTGATGAACTACAAAAGTATCCTGAATGACTCATAAAACTACCTAGAGTAAAATATAAAAACTTTGCAGTGCTCCCAAATTAGTATCTTGTAAATAATCCTCCGTCCCTTTAGCATGCATAAATAATGAAAAAAAAAAAGGCAGTAGAGTTGTCATTCGTGACCTGATTTCTACAGACCAGGAAAACCAAAGGCCATTTCCCTGCTTCTTGTTACTATCTCTCAGCTAGTTCCAATAGTTACTATCTCTCAGATAGTAACTCAGACAGTCCGAGGAGCTCCCAATGATCTCAATTATGTTAAGCGATTAGAACCTGAAGGGCCAGGTGTGGTGTTTTACATCTGTAATTCCAGTTATGCAGGAATCAAGGTAAGGAGGATTGAGGTCCATGGCTTCCAGAAAAATCTGAGACCCTATATAGAAAATAACTAAAGCAACAAGGGAGGGATGGCTCGAGTGATAGAGACCCTGCCTAGCAAGTGCAAGGCCCTGAGTTCAAACCCTGAGAAAGAGCCATGGGGGAGGGTGGGGGGGTGGGAAAGAATTTCCTCAATGAGGGATTTATGAGTCTTGTAAGGTTGTTGGAACTCAGATGGTGTTTTCCAGAAACAGACAGTTGGGTTTGACCAGGTCTAAGGAAGTCTGTGCTTTGAACTAGATATTAAAAAGTTTTATCTCACTGGACACCAGTGGCTCACGCCTGCAATCCTAGTACTCAGGAGGCAGAGATCAGGAGGATTGCAGTTCAAAGCCACCATGAGCAACTACTCTGTGAGACCCTGTCTCAAAGAAAACCATCACAAAAAGGGCTGTGGAGTGGCTCAAGGTGTAGGCCCTGAGTTCAAAACCCGGTACTGCAAAAAAAAAAAAAAAAGTCTTATCTCGTGAAGAAATACACGAAATTGCAGAAACACAGGAATGCGTGTGGGGATGGGGACTGGAATGCTGCCTGCTATTCTAGGGGAGGAATTTAAGTGCAGAAATGGGAAATGGGGAAGGACAGTCCCAGGAGTCCAAAGGCCTCTGAGGAGTTTTGGACTTGCCATGTTCTTGATTTAAAAACTCTCAGTCCTCCTGGGGTTGGGGGCAAATATCAAGTATTCACCAAGTGCTTATATCAGGATGGCTTAGGCTCTGAGATACTCAAAGACAAATTTACACCTGGTTTTGCATTCATGATTTACCAGGTCCATGTGCAAAACTGTCAAGTTCTTTATCATTCTTGTCTATAATGGTAACAGTGGCTTTTGGAAACTGAAAGGTTCAAAACAAAGCCTGGGTAGTTACAGTGCTCACTCACCTGAGCAGGACTTAAACACCAGTCATCGAGTCTGGACCACATTTCCAAAGCCTTTCAGAGTCCCCCCAAAGCCTTTGTATAACAAAGTAAGTTTTTCATTCATTGACTTTTACTTTATGATGTGTGAAATTGGTCAAAACTGTCAAAAAAAAAATAAATCACAGTTGAGAATGTTTGCTGGGGAGAAGGATGGCAGCACACCTTCTCAGAGAGATCACCCAGGAAAAGGGAGGAATGTGTGTCATGGCCCAGTGGGTGGTGTCTTACCATTGATCTTTGGCAAGTTGTACTGGAAAAGATGGTCAGAGTTCCAAAGTGCAATATTATATTTCCAATTAAAAAGGTAAAAATAAACCTTTTTCATAAAGCACGTGGGCCTCTGCACTAGGAAGTGACTACAAAGCGCTGTGCTGATTGAGACAAGCTGAAAGCAGACACTGTAATTGATAAAGGAGATAAGTCAATCTGTGTCCTTTAAAGAATAATGAGTTCCATTTTTCATCAAAAAGATCTCCTTGTGCTGAAGAAACATTCTTTCAATAAATCTACTTAATGACTTCCCTCTAATGATATATAACATTGTGCTTTGGAACTGAGCAGTGCAGTTGGGACTGCAGGGACTGCAGGCCACCCATCATTTGCATTGGTAATTCAACCAAAAAAAAAAAAAAAACCAGACAATTCCCCGGAAGCTCTGTTGTTCCAGGGAAAATACCAGAAGGCCTTCCTGGGCTTAGCAGGTAGAGGACACAGGATTTGAATAAAGAATCTAGCAGTAAACTTGAGATTCTATGCAAATTTCCACTCACCATGGCCACCACCACTGCTCTTTGGGTTGGGGCATATCAGCTCTGAGGGGGACCAGGCGTCAGACAGCTCCAGTTAAATGTTCCCACTGCTTGGGTCATGAGAACTGATTAGCTTTGTCTCCTGAACTCATCACTCTCCCACAGACCTGCCAGCCAGAAGGTAGTGGTGTTTATTGTGTTAGGTGAACTGAAGAGTCATTTTGGTGACCCTGGCTGAAGATGGCCCCCACCTCATCTGGGGGCAGAAGCCTCAGGTGGCCAGGTCCTATCAAAAGACAGGGCCTCCTCCTTCTAAGAGAATGATTTGCGACTCTGCACCCACGGGTTAGGCAGCAGGACTATGTTTCAAACACTTTACCTTTGGGAACTCCACCTTTGCAAACGTGCTGTTCTTTTCACAAGGACCCAGCTTTATGTAACAAAACTTATTTCCTCCATGGGCACCCAGCCCTCCCCATACTGACGGCTTCCCCACGTGGGAATCATTAAGAACCCTGGAGTTATTTCCTCATGGCGCTGTTTGTATATTCTCAGTCGCGTGTGAGTCAGCAACTGGATCATGATTTGTGGTGGTTTTGCTTGTGAAATCTTACATAATTATATCCCTATTGTCAGGTTGGGTCGAGCAGTTAGACCTTACAAGTGTTGTTTTCTCATTGCACAACGTTTGCAAATCAATAAGGAGAAAGCCTGAACAATGAGATGACGTTGGTGACCAGACCCATACCGACTCAGGCCCAAGTCACCCAGGGGGCGGCTCTGCAGTTTCGCAGATACAGGCCACTCTTTAATTCCACTGCTGGGCAGGACGATCAGGCCAGGTGGTGGCCTTCCAGATGAGTTTCACTGAGGTGATATTTAGAAGATGAGAGTGAGGGATCGAAAAAACAACAAGAACAACACTTCACACAGAAACCAACCAAGTTTTTACTGCATTTGCCCCACGCTGGATTCCAACATGCTGGTCCAAAGCGTGGCTGGCTAGAAGCTTCTCCAACAGTCTTTCCCTTCCCCGCCCTGTACAGTGTTTATTTTGATCCTACTCACTGTCCTGACTCCAGAGGCTGTTAATAAAGACACTCTTGATCAAACAGTGAGTGGCTACGACACACAGATGGGTGGGCAGGATTTCCACGACAGACAGTGGAATCCAGGAAGATGAGGTGCAGAGGCAAGACGCCCCCTGAGTGCTTAATGATATCATGGAGCTCAAAACCCACAACTGCTTGGTTTTGTTTCTTTTTTTTTTTTTTTTTTTTTTTTTTAATTCCTGGAGTATATGGAAACTACTTGTTCCTAGCATTACTTCATATTTTTAATCAAATATCTGACCTGATTTAAAAGTTATTTGTTTGCATACATCTCTGCGTAGTGCACCTTAAAGTAATTCATATCGATATAGGATGAGGGTTACAAATACCTGCATAAAAAGAGAAACAGTGTGACTCGATATGAAGACAACCACCATCACATTCCACAGCACGTCATTGGTTAATTTTCAAATTGTCAGGCATTATTTCAAAGGAGAGAGAGACTATAACTGAACACAAGCGTCACGACAAAAACAATCCTAACAACGGAACCAAACCCAACTTCCCTATTAACCATTTTTAAAACTTGAGCTCTGTTTCTAACACTTTTCATTAATTGTTATTTTAAGCTCCAGTAGCAGGATCAAATTTCCAGTGCCTCTGGGCGAATGAGTTATGATCTGATCTCAAGTTCCAAGGGAAATGCTCCAAGTTTTATTTTTTGCCAGTTGAATCAACAGTACTACTTATATTATCTCTCGTGTTAGAATAGTGTTGTCTTCACATAACACTCAAATAATGCTATTAGTCATTCATTTCCTTCAACACAGACACCCTCATGCGTGCTGACAGGTTTATAAGGATGCAGTAGCAGCGTGGGTTCTGGTGGCTGCTAGATGGCCGGCTTTGATTTCTTGCAGTCCTGAGCGGTGGGGCCGGGGCTCGCCTGGTTATTGTCCGCTTTCTCTCTCGGATGCTTGGCTTGTCTGAAAGATTAATACATTAACAAGAGCTGAGGTCCGGGGTTGTACATCTTCAGACATGTTTATTAGCAGATGGCACACAGGATTCAAAGGTCACCACAAAAGTGACATTTTAAAGTGAAACAACAATATTTATGTTCAGATAGTCTGCGGATGAGATCATGTGGAAATGGTTTTGATTAAATTAGCTTATAAATGGTTGCCAATCTATGGACAACTTAAAACACCACGTCTGTTTACCAAATGTTTTCTTCTCACGCCCTTACCTTTTAAATATTAATGACCAGACGCTGGCATTGTTGTTGTTTTTCTAGTTTGTTTGTTTGTATTCTCGTTTAACAGTAGGATCCAAATATCTGGTTCTTACTTCCTGGGTTACCTATTTTTACTTTAATTCTAAAAGTATTATCTCCAATATGGGTTCTGAGATCTCACTATTTCTATTGCTTTGATAGTGTTTGGATTCTACCATGTAAATATAACATGTTCTCCATTTCTCTTGTAAAAATTCAGTCTCTTAGACAGGACCTTATATTTAAATCTTTTTTTTTTTTTTTTTTGGTGGTAGTTGGGTTTGAACTTGGAGCCTTGCACGTGTTGGCAGGCACTCTACCACTTAAGCTGTGCACCAGCCCCTTTGTGTACATCTTATTAAAAAATCTACAAGCTGGGTTTCGGAAACGATTATGTGAGGTGCATTTCCGTGCATTGCTGCTCTTGCAGACCTTGGTCCCTGTTTGGTGGCAATGTCTGCTCGCCTTCCATACAACAGTGTGACAAAGCAAATGCAGACTGGGAGGACCACCTCCTCCCCATCTTCATTTCTCTTCTCTCACTCGTGCCCACAACTTAGAAGGGATGTAAATGAAAATTTTGTTTACCTCAGAAAATGGGTTGGCCAACACGTGGTCAACAGGACGAGGTGAAAGCAATCTTCCATAAAGTTTTTTAAGTCTCTACAGTTAAGAAAACTCATCAATGTTTCCAACAAAGGCATCAAAATGCAGAACTAATGACCAATTCATAGGTTGACACTTTCACGGGCTTGTTATAGAACATGACTAGGACCATATATACTGGTTCTCATTTATCCAATTTAACTGTGTTATGAGTAATTCTGTAAGACATGGATATCACTGTCTGGATTTTTAAGCTTATAATGATCTGTTACATGTTTTGTCACATGTTTTGTACAGTTACAAAATTGCAGATTGAAAAACAGATGGAGGATTTACTCACTTTTCAAGAGAAGCTTTTTCAATATTCATTGTTCCATCGATTGGATCCAGGCTTTGCTCAGAAAATTGTTTCAAGGCACTTAAAGCTGCCTAAAAATGAAAACAAACAAGTAGAGCCGTTCACTGACCTCAGTGCTAATGAACAGGTAATTATAAAAGAAAGCTGAGCTATAAAGCCTATCATTCTCTAGCCTGGCCCAAAAGACCAAAAATCGTATGTTCTCCCTCATATGTGGACATTAGATCAAGGGCAAACACAACAAGGGGATTGGACTCTGAGCACATGATAAAAGCGAGAGCACACAAGGGAGGGGTGAGGATAGGTAAGACACCTAAAAAATTAGCTAGCATTTGTTGCCCCTAACACAGAGAAACTAAAGCAGATACCTTAAAAGCAACTGAGGCCAATAGGAGAAGGGGACCAGGAACTAGAGAAAAGGTTAGATCAAGAAGAATTAACCTAGAAGGTAACACACATGCACAGGAAATCAATGTGAGTCAATTCCCCGTACAGCTCTCCTTATCTCAACCAGCAAAAACCCTTGTTCCTTCCTATTATTGCTTATACTCTCTCTTCAACAAAATTAGAGATAAGGGCAAAATAGTTTCTGCCAGGTATCAAGGGGGTGGGGGGGACAGGGAGGGGGCCGGGGGAGGGGGGAGGTAAGGAAAGGGGTGGGGGAAGGAGGCAGAAATGACCCAAACATTGTATGCACATATGAATAAAATAAAAATTAAAAAAAAAAAGACTATCGCTCTCATTAGTCAAATAAAAGGTTTTTGTATCCTTTAGTGAAGTTGCATTTGACAGGCTGCATTATCATAGAGCCACGTATGTGTACGTTTTGAATACACACAGACACACACATGCACACAGACGCACACATTTCCAGAACTGTGAGGCCTTCATTTTTAGAGGGGATTGGGAGGAAAAAAAAAATCTCAACGAATATTATCCTTTCTTCCTTAATTCACAATTTTCCAAAAATGTGGAAGTACCTTTTATAAGCTTAAAATATTTCAGCGATGGCTGTGTGATTTCTCCTCACATGACTGAAACTGTACACTCTTTTCTTCCAGACATGCAGATGTCAGATGTTCCCACCTTGAGTACTTTACAAAGTTAGCATAAAGGTATTGTTCTGTTTTATGGACATCAGGCCCCAACCAAGTCACAGTGAGTACTCATCCACCATGAGTGGAGGGTATGATGGTATTCTGAAAGAGAGAATCCAGGCTCCTTGGGGCTCTGGGGAGACAGGCCTGGTCCAGGCAGAGCCTCCAAGGTGTTGATGGGCCCTGGAGGCGTGGGCTGCTGATGGTGTTGACAGGCTGGTGGAGCCTGGCTGGATAGCTGGGAGGCACCAAAAATGCGAAGCTGATAAGATCTACATAACTTGTTGACACTCTTGTGCATGATCCAAGTGGTTATTTCTTTGAATAAGAATTTGGTTCCTCTACCCCCACCCCCAAGCCCCATTTGAAGGGCTTTGTTGAGTCTGAGATAGGTGTGGGCAGTCAGGGGTGTCTGAATCTACCCTGCTGGTTCACACTTCAGGCATCTGTGTCTTCTCAGCTGCCTTTGAAAAGGAGGAAACTTGCAGTTTCCCAAACTTTTATCTGGCAAGGGCCCCTTGCGGGTAGCTGACTACCTACTTTACTCCTTTCCCTTATTGAGACACGATTTCTTTTAAATTTCTTTATGCAGAAGATATGGGATGGGGTTGATTTTTACTTAAGAGACTTTATTTTACTTTTACAGAATTTTAGGTTTACAAGAAGATCAGGTAAGTAAATGCTTCCTTCCCCTCTCTATCCTGAACAAAGTTTCCTGTTATTAACATCTTGCATTGGTCTGGTGCATTTGATGTAACCGATGAGCAGACACTGGTGCTATAGCTAAAGTCCACATTACAATTCCTCTTTGTGATCTATAATCTATGACATGTACCCACCTTAAAAATCCTAAACTAGCTGGGCAGGTTGGTGCATGCCTATAATCCCAGCTTCTTGGGAGGTATCACAAGTCCAAGGAGGATCACAGCCCAAGCCTGGCTCCAGGTAGAAGCACAAACCTTATCTGAAAAATAACTAAACTAAAAAAGCTGGGGCTGTGGTCAAGTGTAGTGCACCTAGCTAGCAAGCACTAGGTCCTGAGTTCAAATCCATAAGCTGCCAAAAAATAAATTAAATAAAAATTCCCGAACTCTGCCTTTCTCCCTCCCTCCAAATCCAACACTGATCCAATGCCAATGCCAACACTGATCTTTCTGCTGCCTCCATAGTTTTACCTTTTCCAGAATGTCACACAGTTGGAATGACACACTATGCAGCCTACTCAGACTGGCTTCTTTCACTTAGCACCCTGAATTCATTTAAGGTTCCTCTCTGTCTTTTCATGGCTCATTTCTGTTTATGGCCGAATAATATTCCATTGTGTAGATGTACCAGTTTGTTTACCCCTGTACTCATTGAGGTACATCTTGAATGTTTCCAGTTTATGGAGATTACGAATAAACTACTATAAACATCCACATGCTGGTTTTAGTGTAATACTCGTAATATTTTTTCTCCCTTTTCGTTTGGTCTTTCTGGTTTTATTGTTTTATTTTGTAAGTCAGAAAGCCAATACACAACCAAAAGTAAAAATGTGTCATTTTTTTTCCATGTTCTTTAAACTATGTTCCCTAAATCAGATGTGCTAATCTGAAAGTCTGTTGTGTCTTTAACACCTGGCTTGGGCGTCCTGAGGCAAGGAGGCTGTGCTCAGGTTTTTACCACTTGAGCTACTCCCCCAGCCTCTCCCCTTTTTGTTTCCTACACCTGGGCTGGCTTTAAACTTGTGATCCTCCTGCCTCTGCCTCCTGAGTAGCTGGAATTTACAGGCATGTACCACTAAAGCCTAGCAAAAATAGGAAGAAATACTTGTTTGTGTTTTGGCACTGAGGATTGAACCCAGGGCCTCACATAGGACTGGAGTCCTGCAGGAAAAGGTCAGTGTCCCTGTCCCCATCCCACTGGGGACACGCCCAGGCTGCACACAGGTGTCAGGTTAGTGCTGACCTCAGTTGGACAGGGGCAGTGTGGCTATCTCCCTGAGTACGCTTATGGGTTGAACTGTGTCGCCCTCAAATTCATTCTGGCGTAACCCCCAAGACCTCAGAATGTGATCATATTTGGAAACAGGGTTGTTGCAGATGAGTTAAGATGAGTCACTCTGGAGTAGGGTGGGCCCCTAATCCAATATAACCAGTGTCCTTGTGAAAAATGAAATTCGTATGCAGACAGACTCAGGGAGCAGACCTTGTGAAGATGAAGGCAGAGACTGGAGTGAGGCAGCAGAGGCCTGGGGTTGCCAGCAAGCCACCAGAAGCTGGGAGAGCCAGGGAACAGATCCTTTGCAGTATCTGAAGAAACGACCTTGACCTGAGACTCTCAGCCTGCAGACTGAGAGACAAGTTTCTGTTGTTCACACCCAGTTTGGGGAACTTTGTTACAACAACCCTACAAACTAACACAGGCGCATCAAGCTCCTTGTTAAAGAGAGCAGGCTCTATTGTTCTCTATTTGAATGTTTTCCTTTATCTTTGTATTATAAAAATAGCTTGCTGTTACAAAAAATCAGGATATACAGACAAGCCAAATAATTGAAAAGATTCCAAATCCCAAGCCTCATTCACAACTTGATGTCTTTCCATATCTCTTACAGTCTCCTCCCCATAGCTATTAACCTGGATCAGATCTTTTTTTTTTTTTTTTTTGAGACAGGAGCTCACTACATGAGTGTGCTGGGATAACCTGCTCCTTTCTTTGCACATGAGCAGTTTCCCAAACCAACAGAAACATTTCAGGAACATCATTTTCATGGGCGAACAGTGCCAAAGATGATGCTTATGCTTAAAGAACCAACACTCAGGAGGCTAAGGCAGGAGGACCACAAGTTCAAGGCCAGCTTGGACTACTTAGTGAGATTCAAACAAAAGTGAGTCTCAAAAAAAAAAAAAAGGAAAAAAAAGATTTGATCCAGGTGAAAGTACGTAGCTATGGGGAGGAGCAGTAAAGGGTATGGAAAGACAATCGTCAAGTTGGGAATGGGGTTGAGATTTTGGATGTTTTCACTTATTTGGTTTGTCTGTGAATCCTGGTTTTTCTATACCTTTCATCTGCCTGGCAGAGGTGGTGCCCACACCGTCAGCTATTTCTTTCGATGCTTCTGGAATTGCCTCTCAAAAACCACCTTGCAGGTCAGATGAGCAAACCAGTTTTGTCCTTTTATGTTCTCCAACCTGCTCATTTACTAGACTTGGCTTTAATGAGCTTTGGCTGCTTTCAAAAATTAAATTCACTTTGGAAAACTCAGATTTGGACGACCCCACCAAGCCCCTCAAGAAAAGGAATTTGTAGAGGAATTCGACTTTCATGTACGTTTGATCAGGAGGCCTCTGAGGCCCTTTCAAGTCGGGAGTGCTCAGGTGCCGTATGGAGAGCAGTCCTGCGGGTGTGTGCACTCTGGTAGGCTTGTTCCATTGACCTGTGCTCTGTCCACCCACCTCCCACCTGCGCTGGGGACATGAAGTGCCAGCCACACTCACTTCTAGGCCCCAATGACCAAATATCCCCAACTTTGTGGAATAATGAACTTAGAGCACTTTGTAGATTCAACAACTTTGAGCAAATGATCAGCTGTCTTGCCATGACCCACGGATGTGTGAATTATTGACAAGAATGCCTATTTTTATCAATTTCTTCCCAAATGGACTATTGGATAGCTATTGAGGAAATGTAACTTCTTTTTCTGTACTGGGGTTTGAACTCAGGCCCTCACACTTGCTAGACAGGCACTCTGCCACTTGAGCCATTTCACCAGCCCCAGTACCAGGAAATTTTAATTTGTAATGAGATATTGCTGGATGAGATTCTTGAGAATTCAAAGGCTTTTCAGTTCTGTGTTATTCCCAACAAGGTCAATGCAACAGCAGACACCAAATTTTTATAATGTGGTGGGGGTGAGAGGTGGGACACCGAGTAGCAAACCTAAGGCCTCACGTGGCTCTACCACTGAGCTGTACTCCCAGCCTTCAAACTAACGATAAATAAGTAAATAAATAATTACTTACAGGCTAGCTGTAACCCATTCTCATTACTTGCCTGGGAAACACTGAGTTGTAGTGTGGCCTGAAAACCAGAAACTAAATGACCTGCGTCACCAAGTCCAGCACCTGTAGCACCTGTTCTCTCCCATCCAAAGGCCGATGCACAGATGGGACAAAGGCCAAGTGTCAGGAAGGAGGTTCAATGTTTCAGCTTTTGCAAAATCTCCTGGATGGTATTATTGTCTCTTCATTTAGGTTCCCCATGCACTGTCAAAATGATTGTCACCACTTGAAGAAAGTCCTGCAGGCTGCAGTGGCTGTGTGCTCTTTCACTTGATGCTGTGAACGGGCTCACAGAATTCTTGCGTGTCTGCTTCCCGCCAAAGGTATGGTTAAAGGCTTCCAAGTAACATTCCCTTATCTACCTGATGAGCTCATTCAGCCTACGTCTCAGTGACAACCCCGAATACAACAGCCTGCACGTATGAGAGGACTTCTCATACTTACAATAGCGCAAAGGCTGCCGGTTTCTCTCAGCCTTTGCAAACAGTCAGGGCTACCACTGTCTCAGTCATGGGACCCACCCTCCACCTGCCTGACCTCAGGTGTTGATACAGCCACAAGACAGGCCCTACCTTATGCCCAGAGAGTTCAGTAACCTACTTATGGTCACACAGCTAACAAGTGGCAGAGTAGGGATTTGAACTTAAACTATCTTATTGGTTGCATCATGTCATTTCTTCTGAACTTAAAAGTGCTCACACTCAACCTCACAGACATTAGCGTAGCTTCTTTCAGTATCATTATTTCAAAATCACTCCTACTACCTCTTCTATACTCTCTATTCACCATTTCCCACAATAATTACCTGAATTATACTCATAAATTTCCCTCCATTTTTTTTTTTTTGGAAAAGGATTTTATTACCTTGTGGGGGTCACACAGCCTTCTGTCAGCCATAGGGTTAACTTCCGAGGTTCCACTCAGCACTTCTGTAACACTTGCAATTTTGGCTACACCAAATGACCTACAGTCATTATCTTGTCGCTTAGAATTACCCGATGACCACAAGTGAGCTCACTTGACTTTCCATCTCTTAACATTCTCAGGGGAATGAATCTTGCTCCCTTGCCTCTGTTCCTCCACTTTTCTGAAAAGACTTTTAATTTCTTACCTGCCTGTGTTTGCTGGCAGGAGGGAGAAAGGAGCTCCAGGGTTTTGCAGCGCTTGTGGGATATACGACACTGCAGTGAGAAGAGGCCTGGGATTGCAGAGGTGAAATGGACAAAGAGGCACAAGTGGACAAAGGGTTTGACTGTGACCTCCAGGCAGCCATGAACCCAGTCTGCTTAGAAAAGCAGAGGGGGCCTGGGGCTGCTGACTGAGGGCCTCCTGTTACAGATACTAATGTAACAGACACTTAGAATCTGCTCTTGCTAAAAACACTGACTCCTTACTTGGTCCTGTGAGTTAACTACAAGCAGGAGAAAAGCCTGACATCCCTGCCTCCATTTTACATCTGTCTTCTTTGCTCTTAGTTTCTCTCCCCTACAATTGCTTTGGGTTCTAGGAAGGACAGGACTGATAACATCTTTACGAGGAGGGAGAGAAACTATCCCCAATGAAAAGAACAGCAGAACCTCAGCAGGACAGACCACTCATCAAATGAGGACAATTTCCTACGATCATGAGGCTGCACCTGGAGCAGGAGTAGTCATCTCATGGGAGCCAGATTGCTCCCTTCAAGTGATGACGGTGGTATTGTCGCCAAACTTCTCGAATGACTTGAGTGGAGATTAACCAGGCCACACTTTGCTTAGGGCTGTTTAATTATGCAAACCTCTGGCCCCATAACCAATTCTTCCTCTACTTAAACCTAAAACTCATGTCTGTACCCCGAAGATGGGTAATAACCCTCCTTTCCCTGCTCCTAATCACTGCTTATCTCTTTATTTGGCATCTTGGGTGAGTGGCTGGACCTGACATGTGGAACCCTTGGAGTTGGGCCTCTGGCTTGGAATTCCAGATACACTAATGGAACACTTTCCTCCTGAGCTTGCCTCGAGCCCCACTGCAGAATCAGGGCTCTCTTCCCACTTTCACCCTCAATTCATCACCCACTCTTTTCCAAGTAATGACATTTATACAGATGAAAGAATTCCACGGAAGGAGATGGGTCAGCTTCTTTTTCTACGGCAAAATGCCCAACACAAAAGGATTATACACAGAGCCTAAAAAAGCCACTCTACACTTAGCAAAACTCAGTTGCATACAGAGGTCAGTAAGCAAAATGAGCTCTGCTCTCGGATTGATTCTTTCAAAGAACAATGGAAAATGCAGTGGCTTTTTGAACAAATACTAAAATTGCATTGTCTACAATAATATTTTATAACATGCCTCCAAATTTGTCTAGAAGACAGTAAAATCAACAATATCCTCATGTTTAAACTACTCTAACTTCATACATTTTTTACTTTCTAGGGGCCAACTGCTTTTAAAACATTCCAAACATTACAAATATGCTACGTAATATTAAAAGACACTTTGGAATGGGGGTGGAAATCAAATAGGCCCTCTTTTGGGGAGATGTACTTGAAGCCTGAGTAAGAAGCAAGTTCTAAGTTTTCTGTTTACTGAGAGGGTAAACAGATAACAAGACATTTCACTCCCACTGTCTGCAGCTCGCCCTTTCAGCATGGATGATTTGCCTTGTGATAAATGTAAACTAATCTCAGGGAGTCGTGGGAAGAAGCAGCTCTTGGTTCCTTAATGAGGAACATCTTGAATGATGCTAAATGCAACTTGGGTAACTTCCCATTCACTGTGGATTGGAGAATTTCAAAGATACACTACCATAAGTACCCAGAACCCTCCATAAGTCTTTGGCCATAAACAAATAGACAACTCAATTATTTCATTTCCAAGGTCAGAAAATGTTTTCTTAGCAAATCAAATAAACACACTCAGCATCCATTTGTAGGTTACCACAGTCTACCAACTGCAATCTCAACCTTTAGCTTTCTGACAACTAACCTGTTCTGTGATTTTAAAAAAAGAAAAGAAAAGGCATAGCAAGGCAATAAATGTAGCTTCTTTTGAACGAAGGTAGTTTAGTATTTTAAAGAAGTGGGTGACTTCCTGTTTTTGCTCCTGTCTTTTCAGATCTATACTGGTATCCACTTGTGTGTGTTTGTTTCCCTTTCAGGAAAGCATCTGCATAGATACATAGAAATATTTTTGTCCTCAAAAGATTTTACAACTGTTTTGTGAATAAAGCCCCAAGGTTCTAGAACAGATGTCACTACCACTTCATGTGTCGCTTGTTGTGTGTGTAGTTATGGCAATGCCAGAAACATGACGCCGGGGAGATGCTTCCCGTGCCTGTTTGCTGGTCTTGGTTCTTTGTGTGTGAGCGCATACATCCCACTGCATCTCTGCAGTCGTTTCTCTCTCTTTTTTTCTTTTATTGTTGTGCTTGGTATGGGTATATTGTAGCATGTACAAAGGTTCCTACAATGTATCAAATATATCATACTTAAATTCACCCCCTCCATCATTCTCTTTAATCCCCCGTCCCTTTTATTTTTGCAGTACTGGGGCTTGAATTCAGGGCCTACACCTTGAGCCACCCCAACAGCCCTTTTTTATGATGGGTTTTTTTGAGATAGGGTCTCTCAAACTATTTGCCTGGGGCTGACTTTGAACCTCAGTCCTCATCTCTGCCTCCTGAGTAGCTAGGATTACAGACGTGAGCACTGGTGCCCAGCTCTCGTCATTTCTGTAATCTCTAGCTCTCCTCTAGTCAATTAGCAAACAATGTTGAAACCAGTGCCTGTTCTCCTTCCTTCTCCTGGGATTAGCTTGAAATGACAATGTAGTAGCATTAGGTCATTCTCTGTGACACCACAAGAGTCTTCATTAGCAAAATGTGAATTTTAGCCCATCCTCTATGACAAGCAGTTGTTTGTACGGCTTTGAACAAGACACCAATAAGTCCTTTTATTTCCTTTGTTTCTGTCACACTTTCCCCACCAAATTCATATCCTGATTCCCAGAAACAGGCTGTTCAGATTAAAGCCCCTGGTAACCATACATGTGTGAATGTGGCCTTCATTTTTAAGTAAGTATTCAAGGTTTGTTTTGTTTTGCTTTTTCTCCCAAAAGAGCCTGCTGCTGTTGAACTCTTCCTGGGTCACCGTGGTCATGTATGCAGTTAATTAAATCAGTCTCCTGTACAAGCAAATGATAGGCTTCAATGCCAGTGTCCTCATTGACAGTGGAGGAGACGTCTAACGTCTCAGCCCAGCCACCCCTGGGATCGACTCTATATGAAATTGCTGAATGGTTGAAAGACCAGAAGGTTCTTCAGTAAGCTTGAAGGTTGATTGCTCAAAGAAGGAGAATTCTCATGCTTCTGTTATTCTTTGCATGCTTCAAAAGGTCCATAATTAAATGCCAAGCCTTTCTTTATATAGGGCAAGAGAAATAAAAAACAGTTGTATTTCTCAACTTTGTCATATGGGGCTCTTCCATTTCAGATGAATCAATGATAGGACATTTTTTAAAAAAATGACAAGAGGATTACACTGAGCTTTGATGAACCCACTTGCTGCCTTGCCTTCTAACAATTTCATTATAGCCTGTACTTTTCATTTAATCCTATTAGTTTAAGTAATTTCCATGAAATGGTTTGCCCTTGAACAAAGGGATGTTGCCTAAGACGAAGGTCCCTCATTATTAGAAAAAAAAAAAAAATAGGAGGGTAAGTGATTGGAGAGACATGCAGATTTTCAATAGTTCCTAAAACAGGTGTTTGACTTTAGAACTCGAGGCATTAGTTTTTAAACATTGAGCATTTTAAACTATAGATATAGCTACACCTGTATGTCTGTGGTCAGGCTATGAGAACGGGTAATCCGGGCCACTGCCAGCCTTGACAACAAGCCAGAGCTCAACCGAAAGCAGGATTAACTGTGCTGAGGACTGTTTCCAGTGAGTTTGAAACAAGCCTGAGCTGCAGCGTTCATACTATCCTGTTTTCCTCTAACCAGGCTCTCTGTTTTCCCAACATTCCTGTCTTGCCTTTTATCTATCTTTTTATTTAGTGGTGGTACTGGGGTTTGAACTGATGGCCACATGCTTGCTAGGCAGGCTCTCTTACTGCTTGACCCACTCTGCCAGCCCTTTCTTTGTGATTTTTTTTTTGTCGTTGTTTTGTTTTTTCTGAGAAAGGGTCTCAAGAACTATTTGCCCAAGTCTGGCTTTGAACCTTGATCCTTCTGATCTCTGCCTCCTGAGAAGCTAGGATTATAGGAATGAGCCACTGGTGCCCAGCTAGTTATTTTTCAAACAGGGGCTTGTGTTTACTCCCAGGCCAGCCTAGACTGTGATGCTCCCGATCTCAGCCTCCCAAACAGTTTGGACTGACAGACATGTGCCACCATGCCCAGCTATTAGTTGAGATGGAGTCTTGATAACTTTTTGCCCAGGATGGCCTTGAACCACAATCTTCCTAATCTCAGCCTCCCAAGTAGCTAGGAGGCAAGTAGCAGGTAGGCGTGAGCCACCACCTGCAGCTTTTTAATTATTTTATATTCAACAGAGAGCTCCCTTCATATGGGGGTTTGTTGTAGTAAACACACACAGCAGCGTGCGGACAGGACAAATGTGCATCACTCTCTGTGGTAGGTGAAATAATGGCCCCAGAAGTGTCCACGTCTTAATCCTCACTCAACAAAAGGAATTTTTCAGATTGGATTAAGGTATGAACATTGATTAGTCTGGATTATCCAGATAGGTCTACTCTAATCTCACAAATCCTTAAAATTAGAAAGTCTTTCCTGGCTTTGCTCAAGGAAGAGTGGTGATGTAGCATTATTGGGATTTTTATTTTTTGGAGGGTGGGGATTTAATGGGATTGAGGCTTGAACTCAGGGCTTTGCTCTTAGAAAGCAGGCCCTCTACTGCTTGAGCCACACCTCCAGTCCATTTTGCTCTGGTTATTTTGGAGATAGGGTTTCATCAACTATTTGCCAGGACTGGCCTCAAACAGCAATCCTCTTGATCTCAACCTCCCAAGTAGCTAGGATTACAGATGTGAGCCATCAGTGCCTGACATATTGTTGATTTTGAAGATGCAGAAAGAAGACTATGAGTCCAGGAATATGGTGGCTTGTAGAAACTAAAAAAAGGAAGGAAATGGATTCTTCCCTAAGCCTCCAAAAAAGAACTGCTCCCCACCCCCAATTTTATCCACGTGAGATACCTGTGACTTCTCCCCTATGGAAATCTAACATACCACATCTGTGTCATTTTAAGCCACAGGTCTCCATTAATTTGTTAAGGCAGCAAAAGAAAATTACCCTGTCACCTAGACAAGGAAGAGAAAAGGGTTTGGTATCTGGTGTCTGCTATAATTTGGGTATTGAATGTCCCCCCAAAGACCCCTGTGTTAAAGGCTTGGTCACCAGGGTGGCATTACTGGGAGACAGAGGAAACTTTGAGAAATTGGGCTTTGTGGAAGGTCTTTCTGTCAATCGGGGAGGGCGTGTACTCAAAGCAACTGTGGGGCTCCAGCCCTTTCCTCTTTCTCCTTTTTGCTTCCTGGCCACGTAGTGAGTGCTTTTTCTCTGCCTCGTGCTCCTGCGATGATGTGCTGCCTCTCTATAGCCCAAAACAATGGATCCAAGCAATCATGGACTAAACCCTCCAGAACTATGAGCCAACCTGAAACTTTTCCCTACATAAGTTTATTAGCTCAAGTATTTTCTTATAGTAACAGGAAGTTAACACACAAAACTAACATTGAGAACTGGGGATGTTCTATAATTACAGCTGATAATGAGAAGAACCTTTGGAAATCGTTTATGGAAGGAGTGGAGAAGTCTGGAAAAGTAAGGGAAGAAATCCCAGAACACCGTGAGCAGAGCCCCATGGGCGATTCTGGTTGGAGCTCAGAAGACCAGAATGGTGACAGAAATGTGGACAGTAAAGGTAATGTGGTTTTACGCAGAAGTAAAGGTTCTGCTGAAAATCAGGAGGCTATCCTTGCTAGCGGTGGCACTGTACATTGTAGTGCTACATTGTATACATTTTGTCTAAGCCCTGAGACTTTGTGGGAGGCCAAGCTTACAGGTGATAGACTAGTTTCTAAGGTGGAGGACATTTCAAGGCAGCACAGCACTCAAGCTACTACTTGAGCATGGTGTTACTGATTACTGTTAGCCAAATTTGGAGTGAGTATTAAAAAACAAATGGAGAAGAATAGAAAGATTTGAAAATTTGCAGCATGGCCAAAAAAGGAATACATGTAAAAATGTGGCCAAAGAGAGATGTTAGTGTTGATAAAAAGAAGACAAGGGCTTTGCACAGGGACAGCTGGAAAGATGTCTGAAGACCATCTCAGGAGTCTGCAAGCCACTTCACCCTTCACAGACTCAAAAATGTAGAGATTCAAATTTTTAAAAGACTTTCGAGCAAAGAACCTCACAGTGCCCTACCTGTCCAGGACCATCTAGGGAATATTCTCTCCAGGATTAATTTCCCTGGGTTCAGCCATCAACACACTCAGAGGTCACTGAAGCTGTGGTTAAGAAGGTCCAGGTGCAGCTTGTGCTAGCAGCAGGCTTTGCCATCATCCATGTGATGCTGGTTTTGCAGGTATGCAGCACGTGTCAAGAGTCAATGGCAGCTTCCGCTAAGATTTCAAAGGAAAGCACGGGAGGCCAGGCAGAATGTTTCATGATTGGAGTCTCTGCAGGCAGCTCATGACAGGGCAGCATGTGGCCCTGTGGGAATAAAGCCTAATCTGCAGTGGGGACCCCAGGAAGTGAGAGATGCCAGCAACATGCAATGCCTACTGAGGGAAGCTGCAAGCAGTAAGCAAAGCCAGCTGCCACCAGCAGCCGTGTGTGTTGCAACCAGCAGGGCTGTAGGGCAAGGTCCCATACTTTTGGAAGCCCACTTCCCACCACAGTGTGCACTGCAATTTGAACTCAGGACCTCATGCTTGCTAGGCATGCTCCTACTGCTTGACCCACTCCACCAGCCTTTTTGTGATGGGATTTTTCAAGATAGGGTCTTGTGAACTATCTGCCCTGGGCTGGCTTCGATCTGTGATCCTCCTGATCTCTGCCTCCTGAGTAGCTAGGATTACAGCCACTGGCGACTGGCTGAGCTTTGGGATTTAATGCTTGCCCTGCTGGGTTTTGGTCTTGCTTTGGGTTGACCCCTCCTTTGTATTTCCACATTCCTCTTTTAGAATAGGAATGATTATTTTGCCTGCCCTGCCATTGTATCTTGGAAATAACTTTCTTTTTTTCACTTTTACAGGGGTTCATAGCTAAGAGTTTGCCTTAAGTCTTGGAAGAGACTTTTGGACATGGATTTTTTTTTTGCCCTGGGCTGGCCTCAGACCACAATCCTCCTATTTACAGCCTCTCACATAGCTGGACCACAGCGTGCACCACCACAACCAGCTTATTGATTAAGATGTGATCTCCAGGATGATGAAGTGGCTTAAGCAGTAGAGCATCTGGTTAGCAAGAGTGGGGCCTTGATTTCAAACACCAGTAAAGCAAAAAACAAAAAACAAAAAGATGGAGTCGCCATAACTTTTTGCCCAGGCTGGCCTCAAACCAAGATCCTTTTGATCTCCACCTCCCTAGTAGTCAGGATTAGAAGCATGAATCACTGCATCCAGTCTGGATTTGCACTTTTGAGCAATGCTGAAATGGTTATTACGATGGGAGTCTTTCTTGGTGATGGACTAAATGCTGTTTGTCCTGTGAGATGGACATGAATGAGTCTTTGGGGATTAGGGACAGAATGTATACTTTGGTCTTTGAATGTCCCTCAAAGGGTTAAAGTTTAGTCCCCAGGGTGGGGAAAGGTGGGGTCTTATGGAAGTTCCTTAGGTCACTGGAGTCATGACCCCTGAGGGACCCCAGTTCCTTCCTCTTCCTCTCTTTTGCTTTCTGGCCATGAGGTGAGCAGTTTTGCTGTACATGTGCTCCCGTCTCGATGTGCTGCAGTGCCACAGGCTCAAAACAACAGGACAAATCTATCATGGACTGAAAACTCCAAAGCTGTGGGCTAAACTATACCTTCTTTTTTTATAAATTCATGATCTCAGGTATTTTGTTATAGTGATGGGAAGCCGACCAGCGTAGAGTCTGCCAGGCCTGAGTTAAAATTCTAGCTCTACTGCAGACCATGTGTGTCTTTTACACCAGGCTCTCTGAGCCTCCTGTTCACGATCTGTAAAATGGAGACTAGACTGCATTGGATTATTTGGGAAGCTAGTGCCTGGACTGTACTTACACTTAATAAATGAGGCCTTGTACACATTTTTCTCTCCTTTGCTCTCTCTCTCAAATTCTGCATCTTGTTATAAAATTCTTACTCTTTTTTTCTTTCTCCATGTTTGTTTAAGTCGTTTCCTTTATATTTCTCTTAATTTTTTATCTCCACACCTAACAATACTAAAACAAACCTTTGTATCATCTAAGCCCTTATTAAAATTTCCCTGACAGTCTCAAAGATTTGACATTGTCTTTTGAATCTGTATCTCAGTAATTTACGCATTATATTTGATTAATTGATCTTTTCAGACCTAAGAGCCTGTGATTTACAGAACTGTGGCCCAGCGATATCCACATTCTTATCTGTGGTTCCTGTGACTACATTACTTTACATGGCAAAAGGGACATCGCCCAAGGGATTAGGGTTGAGGACCCTGAGGTGAGACATTTAGCCTGGATTATGCAAGTGGGCTGAAACTAATCTCATGAGTGCTCAGAATTAGAGAACCTTCCCAGCTGTGGTCAAAGACAGAGGACAGAGTGGGAGAATGGACCAAGGGACATGTCAGTCACCAGCTCTGAATATGGAGGAGGGTCCATGAACCAAGGGACACAGGCGGCTTCTAGAAGCTGTACAAGGCAAGGTAATGGATTCTTCTCTGGAGCCTGCAGAAAGGAACACAGCCCCGCTGACACTGACTTCTGGCTGACAGGACTGCAAGATAACACATCTGTCTTGTAAAGCACCACATTTGTGGCAATTTGTTGTAGCAGCCAGAGAAAATGAATACAGCTCTTCAGCGAAAGTCGCACCAAGGGGCACATGTCTGATGGCAGATTCTCTCCTCAGAATAGGCTGATGCTGGGGCGGAGGCTGGGGCCTGAGAGGAAAGAGGGAGACAGTGCCACCCGTCCCTCGGTTACTCTGCTGGTTCCCCGCAAGCCACGCAGGCAGGAAGGGCAACGGAGGCTTCCCCTGACTGCTCCGCTCCCCACACTTCTCTTAAGGCACTTATTTCCTTGAGGAAGGGGCCTGGTCTGTGCGACTCCCCACTGAGTGTGGCATTCATTCAACAAATACCTATGGAGGCCAAGCAGTGTGCTGAGCTCCAGGAAAACCAACAAACACCCCTATCTCTTAATGGCTGTTCTCCAGCAGGGAGAAAGATATGCAAATAATGGTATGCAACGTGACAACTGCCTGAAGAAAAAGACTACACAAGGACACCGAGGCAGCACTTGGGGTAAGACTTAGGGTAAGAGGACCCTTCGGGTAGAGAGGCTGCATGTGCAGAGCCCTTCAGCACAGCTAGCGTTGGGAGGGACAAGGGGGCTGGGGAGCGCTGTAGTGAAGAAAAGGGTGTAGGAAAGGCTGGGTCAAGCCCAGAAAATGGAAGCCATAGCACCGCCTTAGAGGCACAGAGCAGGAAGGAACCCTGTGCCCAGTGAGGGCCGGAGGATGCTGAGGGAAGACTGGTGCTGCCCATGGCCAGGGGCCATCTGTCAGATGGGAGGCAGCTGGATGTGAAAGCCTCCACCTTTCAGCTCCCTGCTACTCAGAGTTAGGCCTGAGTACAAATCCACATTTGTGCAGTGTGACACGGATCACTGGAGAGGCGACATTTAGAACTAGTAACAAGTTATGAGTGTGGTCTGCCGAGTTCTCGTGGTGAGGGGTAAACATATGAACCTAAGTTCAGCATTGGTCACCATTGGTGAGAAAGGGTCTACCCCTTGACTTCCTCAACATCTTCATTTAGAAGATGGGGGCCATGCTAGGATGGGAATCCACTGGTAGAAGTTTCTAGAATTCCTAGAGGGTTCTGCCTCATACATGCAGTGTTGTGTTGGTAAATATGAAGCAACCGACTCTGGGCTAACCAGAACTGTATGTGAATACATACTAATCAGCAACTTCAAATTCTTCCTAATGTTGAAAGATTTTGCTTCGCTGCTGGGACCTCCTGCCCTGTTAGTTTTCCTCTTCACTTCTCACTCTCCTGTGCTGCTGGCCTTTCCTTCTTGATTTTGAAAGTTCTTCCTTGGATCACCTATCTTCTCAATGTTAATATTCTCTCCCTAGGTGATGTCACTGAGGCCAGTGGCTAAATCCCTTATAAATAATTGATGGCCTAAGTTTCTAGCTTTAACCTAGCCATCTGCCCTAGAGTTCACACAACAGGGTGGATTTCTCCACTCAGATGTCTAATAGGTATTTTGCTCCTGCAAAACTGAAGTCTTGATTCCTGTCCTCATACCTCTCCTCTCCCAGAAAATGGTGCTGCTAAGGCAAACCCCACAGAAATCAGCCTCACTTGCTTCCTCTCTCTCTCACTTCCCATGTCTGACCCATTAGCAAGTTCTATTGGTTCTTCTGTGAAATGCATCCAGAATCTGCTTCTCATCACTGCCCTAGGCCAAGCCACTGTCATCTCTCAGGAGAGTCATGCCACAGCTTCCTCACTCACTGACCTGTGTCTGTCCCACCCATCTAAGCCCAGCCTTTTATGTCTTCTTCTAAAGCATAAATGAAAGCAAGTTATTACCCTGCTCAAAACTCTCCAGAGCTTCTCATTTCTCTTAGCGCAAACCCTACTTCCTGCCTGTGGCCCTAAAGCCCTTTGTGAGTGCGCCTGGCCTGAGGCTGCTGTCTCATCACCTGTGAGCTCCCCAAACCCACAGAGCTCCAGCCCAGGAGCCTCTGGCCTTAGAAGCCCTGAGTTCAGTCCTGGTGCAAGGGCCGTCTTACGCTTAGGCTTGGACGCTCTTCCCCCAGTCCCTCCATGGATGCTGCTCGTGTCGTCCAGCTCTCTGCTTAAATCACCTCCTCATGAGCTTGGATCTAAAGTCACACCACCCCACATCTACCTAGTGTACTCACATCTCCTCAAACTGCCTTTTCAGTAATACTTTGTTGTCCCCTAAAATTTTCTTATATTTAACCATTTATTTGTTTATTACCTCTGTGTCCATTGGCACCCAAGTTCCATGAGGGAAGAAATTTGTCGGTTGTAGTCACTGCTGACTCTTAGCACCCAGAATGGTAGCCCTTCAACAAACACTGGTTGGATGACTGAAGGAATGAATGGTTAAAAATAGAGCCCATATTCCAGAATATCTAGCCACCCCAAAATTACCTCTTATATGCACCTTTATCGATTGCTGGAATTAATAAGAAAATTAGGGAGAATATTTCCTTTGTTTATTGAAAGTCAGAAGGAACAATTCATTTGATGTTTAAAGACTGGTTATTCAGCTGAAGTAGTTGCTACCTGTTAGTCTTTCAGGTGAGGCACATTAAGGATCATGCTAGGTCTTCTGTATAGGTGTTCTCGGGTGTTGTAAGCTTGTTTTTGGCAATTAGATGAGTGCAACTTTTTTTTTTTGGTACTGGGGTTTAAACTCAGGGCCTCATACTTGGTAGTGGCTCTACCACTTGAGCCACTCTGCCAGCCTCTATCATTGCAACTTTGTAAGAAACTTTATTGGAATTAACTTTAATTGATTTTTTTTTTCCAGAAAGTCTTTCTTTTCAAATGAACACAAATGCAAAGTCATGGTAGAGTTCAGGCAGTAAACTCCATTGCCCCCTCCCCCAGTTACAACTCCAAGAAAAGCACCTCACTAAAATGCCCATTTTGTATTTGTAAGGTTTGGTAGCTCTTACACTCTCCATTAAAATTAATTTTTTAAAGTTTATAGTTAAATACCATCTCAAAGAAAAAGCGAGTGTTCTGATTTCTCAAAACATCTTTAATAAGGCAATGTAATCAAGCAAAGGAATTTACTTTGTGTTAGAATAATATGGTCACAAATGGTCCCTTCAACCTATCTCCAAGTGAGAGGACATTTAGAATAATTTGGGGGTTATGAGATAAGTCTGCCAAATACTTATGTAAAAAATTCCCCTAAGTTGTTTCTAGTACTTTTTCTAATACATCCAAACACAGTTTTTTCTACTTGTTTGGCTGCAAATGAAGAGGTGAGGCTGAAAGTATAAGAATTTATGTCATGATCAGCCATGGACTCCTAATCCATCTTAAGCTGCACGTGTGACAACTGGCGGTTCCTCGCACATATTAAGAGCAATTTTTTTTTTTGCCTGAGGGTACATTCCCTTTCAAAAGCAGAATATTTTTCTTCTTTTGCTTTCTAAATATGTCATGTTAAACTGCACTCTGGATGGTTAATCTTTTAAGGAGGCAAAGTAGAGGGTATCTGTGATAGATTTAGAAATTTGGGGCAAAATGTAAAAGAAGGCATTCCAACATGTAATTTCAAATCAAAACCTTAACACGAGCAAGAGACAATCTATCAACCGACAGCATTCTTTAGAAATGCCTGACATTCAATTGGATAGAATTATATGTTGAAATAGATTGTAGGCATATTGCAAATGTTTTCCTCTAGCATCTGGTAGTATCAAAGCCCAGGAGGAAAACAGGGTGACTGTGCCAGAATTAAAATGCTGCCTCGTTGGATAAATATGTGTAAAGGATATGAATTAAGTTATCAAAAGACTAAAAGAATTTGCTGAAGAGGGGGTGGTTTCTAAAAGCTAAGAGCTATTTGGAATTTGATAGCATGCAACTTCAGTGCTTTGTATAGCTGGTATTATTAGCAAATAGGGTAAAGTGATATTTAGAAGGGGAAAAGTTAGTGAATGAGTACAAACATCAAAAGCAATGAAGTGGGCTGGGATTGCAGCTCAGTGGTAAAGTACCTGTCTGCCATGCAAGAGGCCCTGGGTTCAATCCTTAGCACCAAACACCATATATATTATATGCAAGTATATGTTGTATATGAATATATAGTACTATATAAAATATGTACGTATATTGTATAATATATTTATAAGCATACATTGCACAATATATAACATGCACATGTACAACATGATTTGCAAAGCTAAGTGGTACATAATCTATCTGTGAGCTGAGAGGAGGAGGGAATTCTGGGGAAGTAGTACTGCAGCTTTGCACTCATGGCTGAGGCCTGCATTTGTCTGTCTCCGAGTTAATGTGAGGTCCTAGGAGCAGGGCAGAGTTGGGTCTTACTCATCTTTGTAACTGAGGCACAAACGCTGGCATGCAGTTGATGTTCCATTCATTGCCAGTGGAGTGGCTGCCTGGCTCACAAAGTCCAGCAGGGTGACCTGGAGATGTTGAGACTGGTGTTCTCTGCTCTAATATTCCCAAGAAATACCTGGGGATTTCCCTCCCTTCCTCGAGATGTGTCTGTGAAGACATGTCAGAGAAAAAGTCCCCATGCCCTTTGCCCTTAGGAGCAGGTCCCGTGAGGGGGAAGAAAGGAACCTGGAAGACAAAGGATAGATGTGATCCCCAACCTCAAGACTAAAAAGAGTACCAAAATTGATCTAGACTTCCTTATCATCTCAGGAAGAAGTCAGCAGTCACAGGTGAGTGAACAGCCCTATAGGATGGCAGGAACATCTGGAGCCTGATTCTGTCTCCAGGTGGCTTCACTTAAACCAGAAACAGCCCTTGTGTGGTCATCCAGCGACAACAAAGAAAGGGTTTTGCAGGGTTTGCATCCCACTCTGCAGGCAGGTTGGGTAAGGCAAACCTTTGGAAGACACAGAGGCAGCAAACAGCCTTACTTATTTTTTACAAACAAAAGAAAAATTGATCAATTGGAACTCATCAATGTTACCAACTTTGCTCTGTGAAAGACCTTGGAAGAGGATGAGAAAGACAAGATGCAGCTGAGCAAAACTTTTGCAGACCACACATCTGCCAGAAGACTAGTGTCTAAAATACATAAGGAACTCTCAAACTCAGAAGAAAACCCAAAGAATCCAATAGAAAATGGGCAAAAAACCTGAACAGACTTTTTGCCTGTGAGGATTTGTGGATGGCAAATTCACACATGAGAAGATGTTCAATGTCACTCACGGCCATTGAGGCCACAACATCACTGTATCTCTATCAAGACAGCTTAAATAAAGTCATAGCAACCTCAAATACTGGAGAACACTCAGAGAAAACAGGTCTCACATACATTTCTGATGGGGAGGTAAGATGGTTCAGCCACCCTGGAAAGTAGGTTTTCATAGAAAACTAAACATAAACTCACCAGGAGTCACACTTCTGGGCATTTATCCCAGACAAATGAAAAATTAGGTCCATGAAAATGTTCAGAGTAGCCTTATCTGCTATAGCCAAAACTGGAAATAACCAAGATATCTCCTAATGGGCAAACTGTTAAGCAAAGGGGTACGTCCGTACGTGAACGTTACTCAGCAATAAAAGGAATGAACTACTCAGACTGTGCAGGGACCTCAAGGGCACTGGGCTGAGGGAAAAAGCCAGTCTCGAACGGTCACACACCACCCAATCCATTTATGTGGTATTCTCAAGAGGAGAAAGGCAACGAGATGGAGAAAGATTAGTGGGTGCCAAGGGCTGGTGATGTGGAGAGCAGGGTGAGGGAGGGACTATGCAGGGGCAGGAAGGACACACTTGTGGCGATGGGGGAAACCTGAACTTGACTGTGGTGGTGTTATGTGAGTCTACACACGTGGCAGAATGGAATAGAAATGCAAGCTCCATTTCACCAGTGTGGACTCCCTGGTGTGGACATTGCACGGCAACTGTAACCATTGGGTCCCGAGTTCACGGGACCTTTCTGTGCTATTTTTGCAATTCTTTGTGAATCCATAATTATTTCAAAATAAAAATAAAAACGAAATTAGAACTTCCATCACTGCAATCCCACACCATGGGAGCAGTATGGTGCACGGGTGGTGTGTGCTTCCCAGGTAATGCACTTGCTACAGTCATAAATAGTACATGCATATACACATATATGGACGTGTTGAGTTTTCCTCACATGGCATCACTGTGCTTATTTTTCTGCAACTTGTTTTTTTTTCTCATGTAATAATACACGTTAGGCATCTTTTCTTGCCTCCGTAAATAGCTCTATCTCATCCCTTTTAGGGCTGCATAGTATTTCACTACATGGCAATATTGTAACTTAGTTTCTTAGTAGTAGACATTTGGATTGTGTCTAACATCGACAATAATGTAGCAACAGATACTTTTCTACATTTTGTGCAAACACATATGAGACTAATGTAAAATATGATAGATGCTGTTAAGTTGCTTTCTCATAAAGTTGTAACAAGTTAAGGGTGACAGATCTTTAAAGAGAGCAGGAGGGCAGCTCATGTCACCCAGGCCTGGAAAGGAAGGGACACCACCCTGGAGCTAGACCTTCCCGGAGACAATCTGCTTACTACTACCACCCATGAGGAAGCCACACTGGCAGTTAGTGGTGGTTTTCCTGTATCCTCTCACCCCTATGTGGCTAGGTGACATTCTGAGGCATTGGGGATTAGGACTTCAACAGATGAGCTTCAGGGGACAGAGATGAGTCTGTAACAGGGCCTTTGGGTCAGGTCACAGAGCACAGACTCCAGCCACGTATGACCTTCAATGGGGTAACGGGGTGCTCAACTCTGTGTTTTGGAAGGAGCCACCTTCCTGCAGCTGGGTGGCCCCAGCAGAGGGACGGGTAAGGAGGCCTGGGGCTTTCCTTCCCTTAGATGACCCCATCCTCCCACTGCTGGTCCGCCACTGGCCCCCCTCACAGTTACAGTCACTTTGCTGCACGCCCCCCACCCCATGCCTGAGGCCCAGGAGGGCTAATGGCAGTGTGCAGCCAGGCCTCTCCCGTGTCCTTCACTGCCTGCTATGTGCTCTGTGCTGGGGAGCTCTGTGGACCTGGCCCACCAGGTGCCTTCTGTAAACACCAAAGGCGGCAGCACCTTGCTAGTAGGTGCAGGGAGGGTCACAGTCCTGGGCAAGGCTCCCAGGGGCAACAGGAGGGGTGGGGAACAAACAGCATCCTCACCACTCAGGGCTTCAATTGTGGGAGCACTGAATTTCAATGTGAGGCATTCAATGTGTGAATGGAAAGAGATGACAGTTTTACACACAGCTGAAGCTACTTTATTTGAAATGCTGGCAACCAGAGAGCGATGGTGCACATCTAGAATCCCAGATACTCAGGAGGTTGAGATTGGGAGGATCATGGTGTGAGGACAGCCTCGGGGGAAGGGAGCTTAGGGAGACCCCATCTCAACAAACAAGCTGGGAATGCTGTCATACACTATAATTCCAGGAAGGCATAGGTAGGAGGATCACAATCCGAGGGCAGGGCCAAGCAAAAAGCAAGACCCTATCTGAAAAATAACTAAAGCAAAAAGGGGTTGGGGCATGGCTCAAGTGGTAGAATGCATGCTGAGCAAGTATAAAGCCCTGAGTTCAAACTTTAATACTGCCAGTCGCCTTCCTTCCCCAGCAAAAAAAAAAAGAAAAAGAAAGAAATGTTTGGTTCAGAAGTGTGTCTGATTCCTGAGGTTCTGGATTTGGGGATATTTTCATAGACTTTACTGGTCAAGGGCCCTGATCTAAAACCCCAAAGTATGCAATGCTCTGAAATCTGATCCTTAGATATTCAAAATGGTTTGGATTTGGGAGTGTTTTGGGTTTCAGACTTTGGGTGAGAGATGCTTGATCCTAATGTGTAACAGAAACCTGACACTTCTCTAGTAAAATATGAAATATTACAGTATTTATTGGAAGTATATTAGATGTGTAGTTATTAGAGCAGCTGCTAGATTTTTTTGGTGGGGGGATTTGAACTTGGGGCTTTGTGCTTACGAGGCAGGTGCTCTATCACGAGAGCCACTTCCCCAGCCCCAGTCGTTATCTTAAAGAAACAAATGTATTACTATAGCATACATTTACCTTTAAAATATTTTGAAAACTGTTTTTCATTACAATTTTGTGATATATGAAGTGTGTAGGTTTCAGCAGATCGCTGAAAAGATCAAGGGCTCAAAAGCGACAACGCCTTTAACCCAGGCTGCAGTAAGATGGGGTGGAGTCCCGGTGAGGACAAGGGGACAAATACCCACTTTGCCCTCTAATAATAAGAGATGTGGAGGCCAGAGATGTCAGGCTGCTCCTGAGCATCTAGAAAGTTCGGGCCTCAAAACAGAGCACAGGTAAAGGAGAGAAAAATGTGCACATTCCCCTAGGACACCGCTGTTTGATAGTCCTTGTCCTTTCAAACACCAGCCACAGGCGTGAGCACTGGCACGGGTTGGTCAACTCAAGGACCCTCTGCTGTCCATCTTGGATGTGTTTCCACCTAACCCTGCATGCTAAGCCAGGACAAGGCAGGGAGTGAGGGACTTGGTGAAGTCACACAAGTGTGCTCTGTCTTTGCTCCAAGATGAATGGCTGCTTCTGTTGTTATGTATGGAGACACCACAGGGCGTGGTGGCCCTAAAGGGGACTGTGAGGCAAGAGGTGATGGCATTTGTATTTACTAGCACCCTCTTGCACCTCTAAAGTGCTTGTGTGGACACACCCATATGCCGGCACCCAAGGATGTGGAGAGCCAGCATGGGAAGAAACTGTCTACACAAACATCCCAGGACCCACTTCCCCGTGTGGATCCACACACCGAGGGACACAGGCTGCCCTCGGCAGGCATCGCCCTCCTAAAGCAGCCGAGAACTTGCAATCCTGCACCAGGGCCGTCTGGTTTCCACAGCTCTTTCAGAATTCCATGCTTTTCACTTTTTGAAGTCGCCTTGGCTCATCCCACTCGAACCCACAGCCATCAGCTCCTTTAACAGGGGTGTCTCTAAAGAGCGGCCCTGAAATATACTTCTCCGGGGCACTTAATGTCTTTGCAATTAGATCCAGATGTGAGGAGCTGAGGACCGGTTCTCAGGACTGGACGAGATGACATAAATCTTGCAGCTGACAGAGATCCCACTGAGCTCGGCTGGGGAAACTCGCAGAGAACTTGTTTGAGGCCAGAAGAGCGGCTGGGTATAAAGACAGATGTGCACACTCGGGTTCACAAAAAGATGTGACGAGAGGGGGCACGCACTGCGCACACAGGGCCCCCAAATCAGGCCGCAGGCAAGAGGCAGGTTGGGCGAGCTGCCCTCCCTCGCTTGCAGCTAGATCAAAGTCAAAGGAGGGGCAAGGAGGGAGGCCAAGGCGCCATGCCTCCCGCTCTCCAAGGCTCTTCTCAGGGAGAGGAAGGTGGGCACTCCTGACAGACCTTTGCTGGAGGAGAACAAGAGCTGTTTGTGCAGCTGAGGGCTTGGCTTTTATTTTTTTAATTATCAGGTCTTGTACACTTTCCAGAAAGTTCCTTTTAAAAATAGTATATTCTTCCTCCTCTTCTCCAGATGGTAGGAAGTGCAGGTTCAACCCAAACCGTGTCTATTTCAAAGGGACACAAAAACCCAGGGCTGGAGTTAAAGGCGTTCGGTGGCCATGCGCCCAAGGACTGAAGGCTTTGGTTTTTCTTTGACCCTCCCAGTAATTTTGTTTTTAAAGCTTGGAAAACAAATTCCACCAAAGGATCAGCTTCCACAGGATACAGCATGGAGAAAGGCAGGGCAGACAGTGGGAGCAAGAAGTGGGGTGCAGGGGGCAAGCCCAGACAGTAGCATGCACAGGCACTGTGACAGTGCCACAGTGGACAGACAGCTCTCTGCAGTTGGGGCTCACAGGACAGGATTGTGGGCTTTTCCTTTAAGAGCCACCCCTAACCACCCCTGCCTCTTCTCCAACCCTGCTTCCCCCCCATCACGACAGTGGCTCGGTGACAGAGGACAGAGAGGCTAGCCACTTGTTCTGAGGTGTCTCAAGAGAGGATCTGTGGCCCTTCTCGGCTGAGACCTTTCACTTTTTCCTGTCATGCATCCATCCCACAAAAAGTTGATGACTGTACATTTGGTTGACAATTTTATGGCCCCAATATTTCCCCTGTAACCATATCTTTAAAATGGCTCCCAGTGTTTACGTGGGTGAGGGCAGAGCTCACGTTCTGCTTCCTGCTCTGAACGGCCTGTGCCTGGCACAACAGGACTCAAGTGGTAGAAAGTGAGTTCTGGATCACAGATCTGCACAAATGACTCTGACCACTTTTACCTTCCATCTCGAGCTAGAAGCCAATCCAGGTTTTTAAAATTTATGTTTTACATCTTGCAGTTGGGTATTACTTTGCTGAGCGAATTCTAAGTACTATAAAGATGTCTTCACAGATAGACAACTTCAACTCTAAAGAAATTAATGCAAATTATAGTGCAGATTAGTGACATGCTAATTTATGGTGCTGTAAAGGTACAGTTCAAACTTGAAGGATCCAGAAGGAAGTCAGCGGATTGATGGTTTAGAAACAATAAAATGTAACCAGGATTTTAGTTTGGAAATGAACTGAGGGGCTCATTTGTTCCACGTTACTGAGTTTTTAATTTAGATTTGCTGTTAAAACCTAGTGCATTTTGTGTTTGTGGTTAAGTAAGGGACTCTTACTTGATTTGATGTCTTTAAAGAGAAATTGCAAAAGAACAGGAGTAACTCTTAAAGATAAGACACAGCTGCAGGTTTCTTTGCTAAAAATGTAATCTCTATATCTCACCTTTGAAATGTGATTACAAAGCACAAGTTTGAAAAAAAAAGACACCAGTGATTTTTTTTTCTTTTAGATGTTGGCAATTATTGTAAAAGGGAAAATATTTCCTGAGAGGCAAAATTCACCTGTAGTAGCATATAAAATACTGTATATTCATGAACTATTATTGGTAATTATCAATCCTAAACACTTGCCTCTGACTCCTAATGTAAAAGCTGTCATTCGACGGTTTCTGATGACTACAGAAGCATGTTTTCCCATTTCTTTGCTCATCTAGCTGTCATTTATACTCTACACCTGCAATTAAGGTGCAAATATATCCAGAAAACATACTCTTTAGATTTTGAGGGCTGTCTGGGGAAAATCAAGAGGCACTTTGCTGCCCAAACTAAACTGGTGAAAGTTGGCACAAGTGCTTGGGTGCTTTGAGGTCTGAGTAGCTAAACCAGTTTGAAAATGGATAGCTCTTTTTAGAAATTGGGAGACACTTTTTTTTTTTTAAATAGACAATTAATTCTTAGGGTGGGAAGATTCCCCTCTCCCACACACTTCTATACCAACAAGAAACAAATTCTGGTTAGTAACACACGAGCATCTTTTTGTAGGAGATGGGAAGCTATGCATTAGGTATACGGTGCTGGTGGTGGTGGGGTAAGAAGGTAGGCGTAGGTGTGGGCCAGAAGGGCCAGGCCACTCTTTCTGCAGGACGCCAGATCTCAGAGGGCGGGCTTCATGTCTTCACTGGCGTGCACATCTGCATAGCCAGGAACTAAATGGAACTCATTAAATGTCTCCTTTTTGCTCAAGAACACCTCTAAACACCTCTAAATTCATTTCTTCTAACACTACCTAGAATATTAGGGTATTTAAAAATTGGTTATTCTTCATGAGTAATGAAATAAGGATTGTTAAACTTACTTCTCAATACAGCAAGCTCTAAAACAGATCTGTGAGGGGCTACAGATTTACCAGTCTAAATTAGTTTCCTAAAATTTAGCACTTATTCAGGCTGTTAACCCTTAAATTGCTACACGATCCTGGCGTCGTGAAGGATGCTTATAATACCAGCCCTTAGGAGGCTGAATCAGGGGGATCACAAGTTTGAGGCTTATTGGGGCTACGTAGCGAGACTCTGTCTCAAAAAATACATAAAAATAAAATCAAATAGAATGCCACACATTCATAAAGTTGCATTTTATTACATGTATCCAAACCTTAAACGATAACTATGACACAACACTCACTAGGCAAACTTAAAATATGTGAAACCCAAAGAATATTTCTTTTCGGATTATCTGGTTGTCTCTTTCGTTTGCGTATAAAATGTTTAAAAAACATTGAGTGGCAAGATGACAGTAATCCTAGCTACTTGCGAGCCTGAGATCGGGAGGATCCATGTCCAAGGCCAGCCTGGGCAAACAGTTTGTGAGACCCCATCTCCAAAATAATCAAAGCAGGGGCTGGCGCAGTGGCTGTAAGAGCACCTGCTTAGCAGCATGAAGCCCTGAGTTCAAACTCAGTGTGCCAAAAAAAAAAAAAAAAAGAAAAGAACTAGAACAAAATGGACTATCCTGAATTCAAATCAAATCTCACCCCTCCCTGCCCAAAATTGAATGTATTTACTTTCAATGCACATATTTACTTTTGCTTCTAGACAAAAGCACCAGAAAATGGATTTGAACGATTTCTTTTCGTGGTTCACATTTGTGACTGTATTGAGAGCTATTTTCTCAAACCCCAAGTAAGCAGTGTCAACAAAGAAGGGTGGCAAAGATTAGGATCCTGGGCTATGTGACCCCAACACTACACCCAATCAGTCTCTCTTCTTCCACGTAATACTCTCTAGTGAGCTAGGACGAGGTCTTAGATTTGAATGGCTTTTAACATTTTATTGTTTTAAAAGTGAAAAGAGTAAGAATACTAGGCACGTGAGAGTGAGAGATACACAGGAATTCTTTCAAAAAGGCGTATCATCTCAGTGTACTGCGCTGTGGCGGTCACAGATGTACGGCCTGTGCACGTGTGTCAGTGCACATGGCTCACGGCCTGAATGACTTTACAGTAAAGCCAGCAGTGGGACTGTGTCCCCAGGGGACCATGACACTCAAGGAGAGCTGCTGACCATACAGGCCTGTGATTGCTAGCACTGGGGGGTAGATGACTGTGGAACACATAGAGTGGTCCCCCATGGCTAGAAAGAGGGGTGCTTTGGCAGGACCTCTAAGCCAGAAGCCAGCTCATGCTTGGAGGTGGCTTCTTCTACCCAGTGTTCGTAGTATGGTACTGTGGAATTTTTCCACATGCAAACCTGCCAAACACTGCCTTCCTGCAGGCAGAAAGGCCAGCTGGCGCCCATATCCTTCTACACACACACAGGACACAAAGCCCCCTGCCCAGCTCTGCTAGGGCTGGCTCTGAGACACTCTGCTACCCAACGTGGGGGCCATTTACCCTGGCAAAGCTTCAGGAAAGAGTAGTGGCATCGATCTTGGGAACTCTGGTTTCTGGCAAACTATGACTTTCTGTGGCCATGTGGCTACGGTGGAGGGGCCAGGGGCCAGGAGCCAGGAGCACAGGTCAGGAGTCAAAGGTCAACAGGCCAGTGGGCTCCCTGAATCCGTAGCAGAGACTTAACATTTGAAACCAATCTTCCCTTGGTCTGGAGAGTGCGAAATTTCCCCGGTAGGTTTTAGGACAACCTCAGTTGGGGCGGGCCATAGTAAGGCAAACCAAGAACGCAAGGTATCTTCACAGTCTCCAGAGACAGGCCCGGGGCCTCTGTGGCTCTGCATAGGCCATTCCCTCTGACTAGACAGCCCTTCCCTTCAGTCTTTGCCTGAAAATCCTGCTATTGAAGATTCAGCTAAACCACCATTTCCCCCCTAAAATGCTCCTCAAATTTCCCGTGAGTCGTTCTGCCCTTTGCACTTCCAGAAAACTTTGCTGTATATCTGCTGTAGCTTTTTGGCACACTGATATGTGACAGTACCTTCCATGGCCAGGAGCTCGTCAAGGTCAAGGGTAGCATGCCCCTACCCCAACAAAACGTAGCGTGTGTTCAATAAATCCTGGTTGGCTGGCTGGCCGGCTGGGCGGGGGCTGAGTCTCAATGTCTGAGCGTATTTTACTAGTCTAAGAAGACTGATTCAGTGTCTAGATCCAAGTCAGAAAGGAATCCATGTATCCACCGATGAAACATTTTCACTGCTGTCACCCAATGAACCATTGTGATTACTGAATACTTTAGACTCCATGACTGGGTGGGCCTGGTGATCACTTCTGGAGCCTCCTAGCCCTGCTTGTCTGCACCCTTAGGTAAGAAGGAGAAGGTAAGACCTCAGTCCTTTAGAGGGGAACATGTTTTTGTTGTCATGCATGCCTTCTGTTTGTTTGTTGCCACCTTGCTGGGGGTGAAGAAGAGGATTAACCAAAGGGCATCCTTTGTTTTTGTGAACACACAATTTGAAAAAAAGGAAGAAAGAAAAAAGAAAGGAATCCATGTATCGGCACAAATGAACCTGGTGGGCAGACTCTGATTCACAGTAAGACAAATACTCTAAGGATACTCGGATCAGTGAACAGCATGTATTTCGGTTCAGTCTTGTTGTCCTGGAGCACGGTTGAACTAAAACCCCAAAGTTAAATGGGGCATAGATAAAAGTACCGGATAAAAGGCACAAAAGGGCAACCTAGGTATACAGTGTGGTAGTGTGGTCTATTTCCAACAGGTCCCAGCTGGTGATATGGAGGATTTTAAACAGAACCTATTTAAACTAGGTGAGCCTAAATTAACCCAGCGTAAGAAATGGAATGTCTCATCTTGCATTACAGGGAGAAAGAATAACTGAAATCTGCCCAGAGTTATCAATCATTTATTCAGTCAGGGATCTTTTGAAGACCTTCTAAGTGTACAATATAATCTCTGCTTCAAGGAGGATGAAAAAAAAAAAAAGAAGGAAATGTGCATATGAAGGAGGATTTGCTGGGGGTGGGGGAGGGAGGCTGCCTCTTGGCACTAACAGAAGCGGGTGGAGCAGCCCTAGCTGTGGAAGCAGGGAAGAGCATCATGCCCATGTCTGGAAATCGGAATCTTCATTCCATTCCCTCTTGCCAGGTACTTATTCTCTTCCTACCATTCCTATGTGGGTTACCTGTGCTGAAAAATTGTGTATTTATAGCCAATGGCACTCTTTTCTCTGTGATGTTTTTAAGCATGGAAAAATTATATGTAGACACACATGCACAGCAATTCTTAGAAACAGTACAGGGCTGCTGAATTCAAATTCAAGGAGTTACCCAGAAATTTTTATTTAGTAGTGAACCACATGCAGTGTACTGAGTAACAACTGTTGAATGAAACCTAGATCCACAATGTTCCCAATTCTAACAGGTAAGGTGGGGAGGGGGCCCAAACAATGAATTCACATGTAAGGAAATGTAAAAACGATAAAGTAAAAGAAAAAAAATAAATAATGTTCCCAAATCTGTGATTCTCAGATGTAGTAAATGTATTGCACTTGCTAACTTTTTGCTTTGGGAACTCTTTGAAGTGCTATGATCTTCCCTCTGGATACATTCTATCCAGGAATTAAGATTTCTCCTACAATTCTTTCTGTCCTTTTCTTGCCACCAAGGGCACTGGCACTGAGACAACAGAATTATCCTGCAGCCTGGTATTTCTGTTACCACGGGGAAAGGGAAGAATATTAAAGAGACCTAATCAAAGACAGAACTACACAGAAAGAAATCTTAAAACAGAAACAGCACTTCCTTTCACCAATCAATAATATGACAGGCTGGAGGTCACGTCCAAACGCAAGTACAATCCTGTCCTTGGGGGCTGTGGGCTCCCGGCAGCCCCCCTCAGCATGGCTCTCACCTACGCAGTAGCATCCTCATCGCAAGCGAACCATTCATGCTTGGCATTCTCATATTTCCATTGATAATGTTATCATAAAGGAATTTCATTTTATACTTTCTAGACTGTGATTTGGTACCAAAAAAAAAAAAAAAGGTACACAGACAAGAGGGTAGGAGAGCAACAGGCCGAGGAAATCTATGCAGTGACTTTCATTTTCCCCCATGGGCCTATGACTCCGAGAATTCACTTACAATTTATTCAATCTGCTTTTTAAATATCTTAGTTTTCTCTTTGGTGTAGTATTTGTGCTTGCTTGGCTTTCCTCTCTATTGAAGTAGCCTCACTTAGCATTTTTGTTTATATCATTTCACAAGGAACTTAACAGGTAGCACATGGACACTGACCAAGCAGAACTGACTGCTGCCCTGAGCTGAGGAGGCATCTTAGGCACCCCCTGTTGCACTGAATGTTACCCCATTAGTAGCTAGATCTCAAGATAGGAGGCTGGGCACTCAGGGGACTGGCAGAAGGCACTGAGGCACTGAGGCCACAGGTATTTCCCAATGGTCTGGAGGCATTTCTTTACTTTAACAACCAATATGGGCATACTAGTGCAAACTAACACAGTCTGCTGAGTAGCACTCCCACTTAGATCTAGCCTTCAATCTCATTCCTAAATTTGACTTATAAATATCCTCCCTAGGAACCTCACATGAAGAATGACTCTTTAATTAAAATTCTTAGCTGTACTCTCATAAAATAAAATTGGCCCTAGGATTGACTTAGAATTTTGTTTTTCACAATTCTAGTGTTCCTCATTAGATAATCCATCTTCATGAAAGTGTATTTGAATCTTGTGGTTTCTACTTTTTGTTTGTTCGGGTTTGGGTTTGGGTTTGGTTTTGGTACAAAGGTTTGAACTCAGGGCCTTGTGCTTGCTAAGCTTGTGTTCTACCCCTTGAGCCACACTCCCAGCCCACACAGTTTTTATTTTGATTCCAGTTCATTGTTGTCCTATAATATTCAGAAATAGCACTTTTAATCCTTTCTTCTTAATATACAAATACCTTTTACTTTATCCGTTCTTTGGACTTAATCCTGTTCAGTAAGCTTACAGAAACAAGAGAGAGAAAAGAGCCTGCTGTCTTATAAACAATTCCCAGGCATTCTCTTTCAATTCTAGTAAACCCAGGCTGAGGGAGAAAGTTAAAAAATACTGAGAACAAGAGCAACAATGAAGATACCCCAAAGAAGTAGCTATAGAATGTTCCTAAAAAACAACAACAACAACAAAAACTTCACTAGCTTGGCTATTATATCAAATTATTAAAATGCTGGCTCATTCTGAATCTTTTGAACAAAAACATAAGAAGTCATTCCTTATTACATGAACCTGATTCTTGTCCTGTGTATTCTCAAAAGTGAAAATCAGAATTTTATCCAGATATATTCAGAACCACAGTGGTGTAAACCAAGCTCTGAATACAGAAAGAACAGGATGCTGGCCAGTGGGTGGATGGCATTGAGAAGGGCAGTAACACTTGACATTAATTATACATCGTCCCACCCGATCCTAGCCAGGGCATTTGCTAAGAAGTTCTTACATTCCTGTGGCCAGGGAACAGGGCCACACTAGAGTTTCATGGAAAACAACAGTGCATTATGAAGCATTTTAATCACTCCTGCTCCTGCAATGACTAAATAATGTAGCAAAATTATTTTATTTAATGGAAGCCTATTTTTGTGAAAGTAATCAAAATTTTGACTTTAAGGTTTTAAAAAGACATTTCCTAAATTCGTTTTTCTCTAATGATTAACAACTGCTGACTTAAGGTTCACCTGGCAAGGTTTTTAGATGACTAAGGTAGATGTCGAGATAAAATTTGAAAAGAATAACAGCATACAAAGGATGCTTTTACTTTGAAAGTGTATATTCACAGAAAAGAAGCCAGTCAGCTCAACCTGGCATGAAATCCAGAGAATATGAGTGCTTTCTGATAGGCTTTATTATATTTGTACAAAACAGTCCTATTTTCCCATTCCAGCCTATAGAAATAGCTTTAGAGGAGGCATTTCCATATAAAAATCAGAACCTCCGGCATCCATCCTGAAAGCCACCTTAGCAACTTTAAGCAGCTGAGACGCTACCCCTCCACCCACCTCCTGCCAGGAAGCAGGACCTCCCATGTGTAGTCAGTGCCCATTAAGATGATCCCCTTGGCAGAGACCTCAAACGAAGGCCTACCATGTGCAGGGTTCCCCCTGAAATCCAAATCCAATCTCAGCCTCACGCAGCTTTGCCCCACACTGCCACATCCCACACATGCTGCTGCCATCACATCCACACTGTTGTCACAACACCCAATGGGCTGTTACTAAGCGCCCTGGTATGCTGCTGAATGTATGCATTCAAGAGGAATTCCAAAACATATTTGGGGAACACTTGTCCTTGACTTTGCATCTTTGTCTGTTCAATGTGGGCACTGTCTCTGGCAGGAGCTGCCTGTGACCCTGGAGGCCTCCTGTGTCCCCAGCCCCAGCCTGAATACACGATGGGGAGCAGAGGAATGCTGGAGGAATGGAGGACAGTCATTATGCTTCTTCTGTCAGACCATTCACATAGGTCAGCACATCGCAGTTCACCCTGTCCTCCACTCGCCAATGCCACCAACCTGGGCTCTGACTCAAGTTTAGCTTTGTACCCTTGTCTTCCTAAGGTTCTTAGTGTCTCAGCTAGAGAGGTACCTGTGACTGGCAAACATTCCTGGTCCCCTTTGATGCTGAATTTAACCAAATAAGAGCTAGAAGAAAACGGAGGTGGGGGTGGGTAACTGTTCCTTTGATTAAGGTGGCTTGGGGAAGGTCACCTGTTCCACATTAAAAGAGAGGCATGATTTGATTGACAGCACACATTGCTAAATCAATATCTAGGGGCTCTTAATCCTTGTTAAACACGTCTGCTAAACTACTGCAGGGGGAGAGAGATGTTTTCATCAAGTTTAAACACATCTGACGGCATCTAGCTTGAGAACTCCTTTTCCCGGTTCCTGGAGCTTGGCTTGGGTTACCCCTCAGAGGGAAGAGCTGCAAAGCAAGAATTACAAAGCACTTTGAGGACAATGCTTAAGAAAGCGGGGCATTTCTGTCCTCTGCCAAGCCTTTTGAGTTCCCTTCGACCCATGGACTCAGTTGTCCTGTGGGCTCAGCTTTGGTGACAGACATCAGTGGCTCCAGGATGGGGCTGTGATGATTCACTGCTGCTCTGTACACAGCTTTATTTTCATATTCTTTAAACTGATGTCATAGGATTATGATGTCTTAACCTCATCCTGGGCTATGTTGGTAACACCCCTCGTTCCAAACTAGTCGTTGACACTAGAACCAGCTTAGAGTTGGGAGACTGAACTACAGCCTGCTTACCCATCCTCCCAAACTCTTTTCCTTCTTTCAGAAAAGTGGGACAAACTCTTAGGGAAACTGTGTGCCAGGGTGATGGTATGTATTGGGTACTGGGTGATATCGGAGGCCATGGAGTCATATCGGCCTGACCAGGTATCTGGCTGGGGAACTCAGAGAAAGATGCTTTATTACTGGAGTCTCCTCGAATGAGAAAATGTGTACAAGTGTGTAGCACAGCACTTAGCACACAGGAGCTCTCAGTATTGCACAGATGTGCATGACAGCATGAAGACAGCTTGCGGTGTGTAGTGGGAGGGAAGACTCTAAAGAGGCCAGTTAATTATTTCCTGGTAAGGGCCAGTTTTAAAGAAGTGATACCTATTCCCACCTTAGTGTAGTAACCAGTAAGGTGGAAGAGGAAGACAGGATCTGACACCTAATCCTATCTTGCTGGATAAGTAGTGGAAGATATCCTGTTTCTTTGGTTTGGAAGACAATCACAGCGCTTGTAAAGTTATAACTAAAGCAACCAAAGGTGACACGCCATTTCTTCTACGTATTTACAAATGCATTCATGTGCTAGGCAGACGATGCCACTTACATCACGTCATACTGCTGAAAGCCAAGGAGGTCAACAGCTTGCATAGGCATAAGCATGGGGGAACATGGGAGAAAGCGGAGGCTGTAGGAAGGGAGGAGGTGGGAGAGGCAGAAGGTCAGCAGGGATGCAGCCACAGGCTTTCACCCACTGTGGAATGTAGGGGAACTCAAACTCCAGAGTCTGCAGGGATGGAACTGGACCAGTTCCCCTAGGCCTCTGCCCAGCTCTGGGGCCACATCAGAGCCCAGCTCTACCATTCCCAGAAACTCTGCTGCAGTTCTACTTCCCGTTTCCACCTCTTCCTCCATCTTTTCTCTTCCACTTCCTCATTTGTAATGATTTCTTAAAGTCACTTCTACCAGTAAACAACAAAACATTTTAAATCTAAAAAATATGTAAAAAAATTTCCTTACTACTGCTGTGTTTGTGACCTTCAAGCCTCACCTCCATGGTGATATGCCAAAATCTAAGTGTTTTTAGTCTAAGGCCAGATTTGTTATGAAATTTTGAGATACTAGTAGACAGTTTATTTGATTTGAATGCCTTTGGGTTCTACACAATTAATCTGAAAATAAAGACTACAGGATTCCAGAGTGTGTAGTCAATGATGGTGAAGAAACCTCTGAAAATTTCTTGGCACAAAACTTTTTGGCATAATTAACTGGAAGCAGTCATACTTGGAGGCAATGGATAGTTCTTTTTTCTTCCTTCCAGTTGCCTGTGTGCCTGCCTTCCTACCACCTACCAACATTTGTGGGGGCAAAATGGAGAAGTTTGGTGAACCTGGGTTTGATTTCTAGCTGTGTGATCATGGACAAATTATTTAGTCATATGGCACTTGCTACGAAGTGACAAGGTGCACAAACACTACCAAGTTTTATCTTACTTTGTTCCTTATCAAAGGAATATGCTGGTCCTTGAAAATGGAAATGGCCACAAACCTTTAGTTTTATTTATTTATTTGGTAGTACTGGGGTTTGAACTCAGGGCCTCATGCTTGCAAGACAGGCACTCTTCCACTTGAGCCACTCTGCAAAGCCCCACAGACCTTTATGTATGGCAGAATATGTGCAAGCTGGATTTTTCCTGCTCCATTTTTCACTCTTCCTTGACCTGACATGAACTGGTGAAGAACAAATTGAAAATGGCTTTTAAAACAATGTTGTTCAGAAAAATTGGATTCCTCATGTTTAGTTCATCTCCTATGTGTCAGTTCCAAAGAGTAAATATGCTTTATGTACGAATTTCTGAGTACCTGATGGTAAAGGATATTGCTTCATAAGAAAGACTACAGAAAAATAAATCACCATAATTATTCTGTAGGCTGATGACACACACAATGTTCACATTTCTGCTTTCTAAGTCTTTCTAAGTAGTCAAGGCTTTCGTCTGATACTCTTCCCACGACTTTGCTAAAAGTTTATTTATTGGTATGCTGTCCAAGATGCAGAGTCATGACTTTTATGGGAAGCATACTCAGGAAAAGGAGTCAAGGTATCTACTCTATTTGTGAAAGAAATTTTCAAAGGGAATTTCCTCTGGTCCTGGTTTAGCCCATATCTGGGATGAATAAAAGTTTGACTTTTGCAAAATGATTTCTGCTCATCAAGCAGCTGCAAAGAACATTCACAGATGCCAAATGAGATAAGGAGAGAACCTATGTCTCTTGGGACTGACTTGGGCATTTTTCATTTTAACCTTCCAAGCACATTCACTACGCTTGTGTGTAAGCAGAAGAGGAAGTGGGGGCTGGTGGCTATGAAACTTAAGTTTTCAAAGTGGAGCACCATGGCTCTTCCCAGTGAAGGCCAAATTTCCTAGGAAACATATTTAGTCTACCCATTTTTTTTTTACTTTTGACAAAGAGTTGGGATTTTTGAGACAACATTTAACAAGGTGCCTCAAAATCTGTAACCATTTCTAGCTTTCAAATGAAACTTTTCCAGGGCCTTGCCTGAAGCAGAAGGCTGTTTTGTACTTTTTGTTGTTTTGGGTTTTGCTTTGCACATAAACTCCTAAGAAACAGGCTGACAGGTGGATTAGGCAGAGCCCTGTTTTGAGAGGCACCTCAATCTTCTAAGCTCCCGACGAGCTATAAAGTTGGTTCTCAGAAGTCTCCATTTTCTCCTGAATCCTCTCTGAATGGAGGTCCTCACGGCTGCTTACTGTGCTTTTAGAGGGTGACACCTATTCTCTATTCTCCTCCACTCTACATATCATTTTTCAAGCTTTCTGGGAAGCACTGGTACACTTCTATGAAGAGACTCCAAGTGCCAATCTCAAAATATTCTTTGAAACCAGTAACACCGGGTGCTCTGTTCGAGAAGCAAAGGAGGTAGCTCGTGTAATATACAATGCAACATTTGTTCAGGACAGCAAGGGCTTCAGAAAATGCAAGGAAACTTTCAAAAACAAAGCATCAAAAAAACTGGTAATGGAATAGTCAAAGAAAACATTCAAAAAGGAATCCAAGTTGAACTTGTAATAACATACTTCACAGAAAGGAAGTTGGGACGTTAGATGAACTCATATCACTGACTTGGAGATAAGAGTGATCTTCAGAATGATAAAGGATCTAGTCTTTGGGAGCAGTTTTAGAGACGCGGATTTGTTTTGGTGATATCATGTTTAGAAGACAGAGCTAAAATGAGGTCATTGCTCACTGGAGGATGCTATTATTTTCTCAGCAGAATTTATGAATGAAACCAAAATAAATGGAAGAATAAATATCAACGTGATGCTTTCTACTCTTGCTGAGAAAATATTTATTTTCCTTTTGAATTTACCCAGCCTTGCCCACCAAACAGCAGAGATCTACAAAGGAGCAAAGTCAGGTGGGAGAGAGATGAGCCCACCCGAGCTGCACTAACAGACAGCTCAGGTCTGACCCCTCCATTTCCGAGCACCTTGGGCAGTGTGGCCGAGCAGCACTGTGGTATCTTCTTCAATGTTCCCTAATTTATTTATTTTTTTGGTGGTGCCAGGATGGAATCCAGGGCTTTGCACATCCTAGGCATGCTCTCTATTACAGAGCTAACGTCCTGGGGGCGTGGCTCAAGTGGTAGAACATCTGCCTAGCAAGCACCTGAGTTCAAACATGAGTATTGCCAAAATAAAAAAAAAAAAGTATAAAAACATAACAAACATTTCAATTTCTTTTTGGTTGCAGTATGTGTGAAAATACTGTATTAAGTATTTAATGGAGCTTTTTTTTTTTGTTGTAGTATTAGGGCTTCAACTCAGGACCTACACCTTAAGCCACTCCATCAGCCCTTTTTTGGGATGGGTTTTTTTGAGATAGGGTCTCTCAAACTACTTGCTGGGCTTGCTTCAACCACGATCCCCCTGAGCTCTGTCTTCTGATTTGCTAGGATTACAAGTGTGAGCCAGTGCCTGGTGGGCCTTTATTATTATTATTTTTTTTTTGAGGTTGGGTCACTATGTAGCCCAGCCTGGCCTTGAACTCAAAATCCTCCTGCCTCAGCCTCCTGAGTGCTGGGATTATAGACACGTACCACTATACCAGGCTTTAATGGCATTTTAAAACTATAGTTCCTTTATGATAACTCAGAATATCTCCCTTATCTAATTTCTACATTTAGCAGTAATATTTTGGGCTAGAAAACATGTTAAACATATCTTTATTAGTAGAGATACTAGATTACCTCATTTGGTATTTTATTTCTTTAATTATCCCTTTCAAGCTAAGGTTGGATGGCTGCATGTAATATTTTGTTTGGAGTGATTAAATTTCTCTTTCTCCTTTTATAGGACATTTTATTTATTTTTAAAAACATTTTTATTAGTACATGATAGTTATACAGAGGGTTTCATTGTGACATTTCCAAATATCCATACATTACATCCAATTTGGTTCCTCTCCTTCACTATTCTCTCTCCCTCCCCTCCCCCCACCCACTAGTGCCCTCTCCTTAACGTGACCTGTTTTACCTCTCCTGTTCTTCATTGTTAAAGTGTCTGTTGCTCAGTGGGGATTTTGTCTTGGTGTTTTACCTGTTAGTACATTGTGCTTACAATCAGTCTAACCCCTCCCTCTGTTCTTCCTCACCAACCCCCCACTGTATTGTTCAACAGTTTTCAGTGTGTTTTGTTGTATAGGACAACATGCTAAACTTCTTTCTTCTCCTAACCTTTCCCTGGAATGACCATACCGAATCGGTTGTAATGCTCTATCTCCATCACAGCCTTCTTAGTTGTGACTCTTGTAAACATGTACACTTGTGCACAAGTACTGCTTCATTACAGCACCACTGGACTCACAACCCCTTTCCCTGTTGTCTTTTACTCTATTACTGCCTTTAAATGCAGTGAACAGTGTTACATCGTTAGCCTGAAGGCTCTCACCTTAATCTTCTAACCAAATCATCACACCAGGGATGTAATCTTGCAATTTAGAATAGCACACTTCTAGACTTCACAAACCCGACTGGCAATTCACAGATTACACTGCTTTAAACCAAAATACCATAGTTCAATCTCATAGCCACCTTTCTGGAGTCCAGACTCATGAAGTTATTCAGTCATCTGTATTAATTTCATGTTTTATTCTTTTAATATATCTACGAAATGTGTGCTCTTTCTCCTTCTCACTGGAGTCCTGGGTCTTTAAAGAAAAGAACTTTGCCCGCAATTATATCTCTGGTCTTTGTAATAAAATTCCGCTAGAGGAGAGGTGAAAGGGCTCGGGCAACGCCTTCCTCCTCCTGGCTTATTAGAGAGAATGAAGGTTTCTAGGCAGGATGAAAGGAATAATCCAGGAAGGAAGCCAGGAAAAAAAGGGGGTGGAGGGAAATGTAAGCCAGTGTCAAGAGGTTGGTGAATGGAAGAATGTGACACAGAAAGGGGTGTGTGTGGGGGGAGAAGCCACTCTGGTGAATGTCACCATCTTCCCTTGAAGGCCTCTTTCAGAGGCTTCTTCTCCCTAGAGCCACCTGGCCTACGGACAATTCACTTGTCTCACTTTGGCCCTCACGCATTCCTTGTTTGGGTTAGAGGGCTCTGTGTGGCGTCCAATAGTCCTCCATCGTCTTACTGTGTAATTAACCACACCGAGCACCTCCCTCCATGCCAGGCACTTTGCTGGATGCCAGCAACACAAGATGACTATGGCACAACCTGTCTGCCAGGGCCCCCAAGGATGGTTTGGCCCTTGCCCACAGCACAGGCCAATCTTGTCATACACACATCTTCTTTCTGAGTCATTGCTCTGTCAGCATGGTCTTCCTTTCCAGAACTGTCCTTCCTCTCTTTTCCCTTCTTTGTTTTCCCAGACTCAGGCATAAATTCTTGAGGAAGCTTTCCTTTTTCTTTTCTTGGGATGCTAGTCAACGTTCTACCACCGAGCCACATCCCCAGCACTGGAATTTTTTTCTGAACTTCCAAGATGAGCTCCTATACAATATGCAAACTTCTTTTCTAGGACTTTCCATAAATTGAAACCTTCTGTTTACAAGTCTGTCTCCAGCAGTGGACTGAGGCACTTCTAATCTTTGTTCTCCCAGCCTGGCTGTCTCATTTGAAATCAGAGGCCCTAGTTTCAGGTCTTTCAAAATGTGTGGGCTCTCGGACTTTGAACAAGTTACCAAGCTTCTCTGAATCTCCGTTTCTCCTTAAATAGTGGAGATAACGCTTTGTAATTACAGGTGCACTGCCAGGATTGATTCTCCTTTTCATTAGTGAATTCTGATTTTCTCAAATTATCACATCCATAGTTAGATTAGATTGCTAACCACAAGATCAATTTATGTCATCCTAATAGGAGCGAATGAAGTCATCAGAGCTGCCCCTGGGTGAAACGGGGTCTGAGAAAATGACTGCCCGTTTATTGTTGTTTGTGGTCCTGGAGACTGAACTCAAGCGCTCTACCACTTCAGTTCCACTCCTAGTCCCTTCTGCTTTAGTTTGTTTTTCAGATAAGGCCTCGTGCTTTTGCTTGGGCTGGCGTGGGGCTGCAATCATCCTACCCCTGCCCCCTGTGTAGCTGGGATTACAGATGGCCACCACACCCTGACCATTTCTTTTTCCTTTTTCTTTTTTTTGTAGCTGAGGATGGCCTTGAACTACCATTCCTCCTGTCTATCAGCCTTCACGGTGCTGGAATTATAGTGGGCACCATGCCCAGTTTGCTCTTGCTTTCTGTTTGTCATCTATAAACAGAAGAATTTAAGACAGAAGGGAGTTAGGAAAGGCTTTGGATTAGTTGACATGTTCCAAACAGCCCAGTAGCAACAGCACGCACATAACCAGGCAGAAGTACCACTACCCAAGAAACAAAGCTTGGCCGTGGGCATGGGGTGACTGATCTAATTGAGCAGTAAATTAAAACAACCAGAAAGAGGGCTTCAATAGCACCCCAAGAGAAACGGCTGCGGCAGCGTCCAACTAGCGTCTAGGAATAATAACCCATGCAGTGTTCCAGCAAAACTGAGTAGGAAACTGAGTTACTTAAAAAAAGTCTTTTTTTTTATTATCTGATGTTACCATTTGCTTTTTCCTTTTCTCCCTAACCTTAATGGTTTGTTCCCTCTACTTCCTAAGCTATTTTAGTGTGGGCTCCATTTCCCAAGGTTTCTTTTTCTTTCTTCTTTTCCTAGTAACTTAATTGTTAATTCTCAGATTCCAATTCTTCTGCTTCTGTGATAGAGAAGGAGGAGCAGGAGAGGGAAAAGGTGGGGGGAGGAGGAAGAAGAGGTAGAAGGAAGGGAGGGAGGGATTTAGATTTGTATTCCAACATCAGCCATCATGTCAGAACACTGCAACAGGTCACATGTACATGTCTGGGGCACTGAAGGATGGTGGAAGGGGACCAGTGGAAGACAGCTTTTAGATTAGGTGACCTTGCTTAAAATCTGTCAGATGTTACATACCTGCATTGTTTCAGCTAAAGACTACACTTCCTAGCAAAATCCAGGAGTGGAGGTGCACTGAAGGAATGCAAAATGGATTTGCCTTTAATCAGTGTGTGGTATGATAGGACAGGGTGGTGGTTACTTGAATTGGGTGAGGAAGGACAAATCTGTCAAAACATGAGAAGAAAAAAACTTGATGCGTTAAGAAGAGATGACATCAGGTTTAAAATAAAGCTTCATAAAAAGCTATACAGTTGGGTAACACCCAATCAAAATAATGCTGCTAATGGACTAATTGTTAGCATGGAGATAGAACTGTGAGCCACACATGGTAACGGGAGGAGGAGGGGGATACAGGAGATAACTGGGGGAGGGTCAGCTAAAAGGTAAGCGAAACACTGGCCTCACATCAAAGCACAAACCAGGCCAAATTAAAAAAGAAAAAAGTCTTTGCTTGCTTATTCTTTAGTAAAATGCACGTTTTCTTTTTTTCTATATGTTTAATTGTAGACATGTACTATTAGAAAACCATCAACGGAAGCCTATAATAGATAAAATAGGGAATCATTCACATATAATTATAAAATAATTACTGGCTTTACAAAAAAGAATTCTTCAGGGTTTTCTTAAGTGTCATTTAAAATACACTGTGCCAAATTATTCAAAAATGTATAATACAAACTTTTAGGAATTCTACTTCAAAATATAAGGCAAGACCATATAATACGGAAAGATTTCAATTGATCTGATTCAGCATTAAAAGGGGGAGGAGGGGTAGGAGGAGAAGGAGGAAGAGGAAGAGGAGGAGAAGGAGGACAGTGATAGTAGACAAAGGTCATGCAAAAATGCAGCCAAATTCAGCTGTAATATGGGGTCATTTTCTATGCCGTGCCAGTAAGCTCCTGTTTCACCAAGAAGAATTCATTAAGTAGAGAACAAGTCAATAGAAATGAGCTTTATTAAAAAGAACTGGTGCAATTAAAGGTATTGGTGAAAACCAGCTCAGTTATGAAGGGGAAATGACTCAGCGGTGGCGACTTTATGAAACCAGATTCCATGGAATCTTCCCCCAATTTTAAGTTATTTTTGAAAAAAATATGGTCTACTACATCATTTGTAATAGCCAGGGTGTATGACTGCATACTGGAGGAAGACGTGCTTACATAAAACTGTCACTGCAACAGTAACAGGGAGTTATAGCATTGATAGTACTGACAGCCACAGGAATCTGCCAAGAGGACAGCGAGAAGGCCCACGACTCAGGGTGACATGCTGCAGATGGGGAGAGGTGATTTTCATTAGTGCTGTTCTATGCTGCAGTCTAGATGACAATATTTGACTTCGGAATACTTACCACTGCATGCTGGGGAGAAATATATTTAAGAATCTCTGAGAATCCCGATCAAATGATATTTCTGTAGAAAAAAATGTGTAGGCTATGCAGAAAACTGAAACTAGATCCATGCCTACCACCCTGCACAAGTATCAACTCAAAGTAGATTAATATCAGACCTGAAACTCTGAAGCTAGTGCAGGAAAGAGCAGGGAATACACTAGAAGCAACAGGCATAGGTAATGACTTCAGAGTAGAACTCAAGTGGCACAGAACTCAGAGAAAGTATTGACAAATGAGACTACATGAAATTAAAAAGCTTCTGCACAACAAAAGAAATGGTCTCTAAATTGAAAAGGCTGCCCACAGGGTGGGAGAAAACCTTCGCTAGCTATACATCAGACAAGGGATTCATAACCAGAATACACAGAGAGCTCAAAAAACTAAACTCCCCCCAAATCAATGACCCAATAAAGAAATGGGCAACTGAACTAAACAGAACTTTTTCAAAGGAAGTCCAAATGGCAAAAAAAAAAATACATGAAAAAATGCTCATCAGCCCTGGCCATAAAGGAAATGCAAATCAAAACCACACTAAGATTCCACCTCACTCCTGTTAGAATTGCTAGCTAGCATCAAAAACACCACCAACAACAAATGTTGGCAAGGATGTGGGGAAAAAGGAACCCTTGTGCACTGCTGGTGGGAAAGTAAGCTAGTGTAACCACTATGGAAAAAACTAAAAAACTTAAAAACTTAAAAAACTAAACATACCCACAGAGTGGGAGAAAATATTTGCCAACTATACATCAGACAAAGGACTGATAACCAGAATATATAGGGAACTTAAAAAACTAAATTCTCCCAAAACTAATGAACCAATAAAGAAATGGGCAAGTGAACTAAACAGAACTTTCTTAAAAAAAGAAATTCAAATGGCCAAAAAACACATGAAAAAATGCTCACCATCTCTAGCAATAAAGGAAATGCAAATTAAAACCACGCTAAGATTCCACCTCACCCCTGTTAGAATAGCCATCATCAGCAACACCACCAACAACAGGTGTTGGCGAGGGTGCGGGGAAAAAGGAACCCTCTTACACTGTTGGTGGGGATGTAGACTAGTACAACCACTCTGGAAAAAAATTTGGAGGCTACTTAAAAAGCTAGACATCAATCTACCATTTGATCCAGCAATACCACTCTTGGGGATATACCCAAAAGACTGTGACACAGGTTACTCCAGAGGCACCTGCACACCCATGTTTATTGCGGCACTATTCACAATAGCCAAGTGATGGAAACAGCCAAGATGCCCCACTACTGACGAATGGATTAAGAAAATGTGGTATCTATACACAATGGAATTTTATGCAGCCATGAGGAAGAACGAAATGTTTTCATTTGCTGGTAAATGGATGGAATTGGAGAACATCATTCTGAGTGAGGTTAGCCTGGCCCAAAAGACCAAAAATCGTATGTTCTCCCTCATATGTGGACATTAGATCAAGGGCAAACACAACAATGGGATTAGACTATGAGCACATGATAAAAGCGAGAGCACACAAGGGAGGGGTGAGGATAGGTAAGACACCTAAAAAATTAGCTAGCATTTGTTGCCCTTAACGCAGAGAAACTAAAGCAGATACCTTAAAAGCAACTGAGGCCAATAGGAAAAGGGGAACAGGTACTAGAGAAAAGGTTAGATCAAAAAGAATTAACCTAGAAGGTAACACCCACGCACAGGAAATCAATGTGAGTCAATGCCCTGTATAGCTATCCTTATCTCAACCAGCAAAAACCCTTGTCCCTTCCTGTTATTGCTTATACTCTCTCTACAACAAAATTAGAAATAAGGGCAAAATAGTTTCTGCTGGGTATTGAAGGGGTGGGGGGGAGAGGGAGGGGGTGGAGTGGGTGGTAAGGGAGGGGGTGGGGGCAGGGGGGAGAAATGAACCAAGCCTTGTATGCACATATGAATAATAAAAGAAAAAAAAACCTAAACATAGATCTGCCATATGATCCAGTAATTCCACTCCTAGGGATATACCCAAAGAAATGCGACTCAGGTTATTACAAAGGCACCTGCACACCATGTTTATAGCAGCACTATTCACAATAGCTAAGCTATGGAAACAGTCAAGATGCCCCACTATTGATGAATGGATTAAGAAAATGTAGTATTTAAACACAACGGAATTTTATTCAGCCACAAAGAATGAAATTTTATCATTCGCAGGTAAATGGAAGGAACTGGAGAACATCACCTTAAGTGAAGTTGGCCAGTCTCAGAAGGCCAAAAGCCACATGTTCTCCCTCATATGCAGGATATAGACCTAATACAAATATAGCAATATTATGAAAATCTTGTAACATGAAGGGGAGGTCACATATGAGGGGGGTAGATGAATACGGTTGATGTATTCTCTATACAAGAATGCATATAGAGTTTTTAAACCAGCTGAAACCACCATAAGAAAGGGACTAAGATAGAATGAAGAAAAATTAAGGAGATGAACCAATTGTAGTTTATATATATATATATATATATGGAAATATCACAAGAAAACTCCCTGTGTAGCTACCTTTATCTCAAACAAGCAAAAATGACATTTTTTTCTTCTTCTACAAAATCTGAGAACAGAAGGGCTGAACAGTTTTCAGCCTGGGGGTGGGGTGGGGGAGCACCAGTGTGTGTATGGGGGAGGTGGCAGGAAAAGGAGTAGGAGGGTGAATATGGTGCAAAAAATGTGTACACATGTATGTAAGTGTAAAAATGATACCTGTTGAAAGTATTCCAGGAACAGGGGGAGGGAATGAATTTAAGTATGATATATTGGATACATTGTAAGAACTTTTATAAATGCCACAATGTACCTCCACCCAGCACAACAATAAAAAAAATGTGTAGGCTAGTCACATGACAGAACACACATGCATCATGCATCAAAGGATAACAGGAGGCTTTGTACGAGAACCATCCTATCCAAGTTCATGTGACTTGAATCACCTGAATTGGATACGGGGCAAAAGTCCACACACCTGAAGACCAAGCGACATGCATGCCTGGCATTTTTGCAGGCCTCAAACACATGGCCGCACAAGGAAGTCCTGTGGGAGTAACCCTCACTTCTGCGTGGGGATGGAGGGGGTGTGGGCAACCCTCAGCTCAGCATGGTTTTGTAATCTAACCTCTGGTCTGTAAGACAGAGAAAGAGCCAGAGGCTTGAGTCTGCCAGTGATGTCATATGCCAAGCTCCTGCCTGGTCTAACACCTTCTACTATAACCCCATCAAAAAAATTAAGTACTTTAGCTAAAAAATAAAACTACCAGGGGGATCTGAGGGTGCTCCAAGCACCAGAAACCTTACTATTGCATTCTACTGCCTGCTCACCTGGTGCCAAAGAGGTCAGATGGGATGGGGAGGAAGAGGAGCACTGTGAGAAGGGAGATAGAAGCAGCTTAGAAATTTCCAGGCATCAAACAATAACAGAACAGAACATTTTCACACACTCTATGTCCTCTACCACTTCCTTGCCCACCTCAGAGATTTGCTAAGATACGCAAATGAAGTATTGTCTGCAAGAGTGATTTATGAACTATAAATCTTTTAATAATTTATTGCGGCATGTGGTCTAAATGGTTAAACAAGAAACTTGGGCATCTTGGAGAGGAGGGAGTATCTGAACATGGGTAGGTAGGCCTTCTTTCAGGCCCTGGGGCCTGCAGGCATTTTCCTATTGAAATGCCTGCATATTTGGGGGCAGTGAAAAGGATGTTTTATCTTACAAAAGTAAAAGCTGGTTGAGCATGTTTGGGAAATGGGTTACTTCATGGTCTGATTACTGTGATATTTAGGGGGAAAGCACCAAGGAAAGTCTTGGAGAATCTGAACTATTTTACCGAAAGAACGAAAAGGCCTTCAACACCTAGCACAATCTGCTCTGTAACAAAAGCAGGAACATGCCCACCACTTGCCATCTCTAAGGATGGCTCAGGGTAGGGTGTTTCAAAACCTTGTTTTATTGTTCTTCCTGCAAGAGAGGTGTGCTCTGCTCACTTAGTGGGTGTGTCTGTTGCAGGGAGAAGAAATAAGAAGTAGGCTGCCTTTTGGTATTTATAAAAAGGAGATCCACTCAGTTTCCCAATGATGGGTAGTCTATAGTTCCAAAAAGAAACAGGTGTACATATGTCCACCAAAAGATACAAATAAGAATATACATTATAGCATTATTCATAATAACCAAAATGTAGAAAAGAGAAATAAATTATGGGCTATTTACATAATGGAATATTACACAGCTGTGGAAGGATTAACCTGCGACTACACTTAACACTAATGCAGATAGAATATTAAGTTAAAAAGCTAGATACAAGCTGGGCACCAGTGGCTCATGACCAGCTACTCAGGAGGCAGAGATCAGGATCACAGTTTGAAGCCAGCCTGGGCAAATAGTTCTCGAGACCCTTTCTCGGAAAAACCCATCACAAAAAAAGGGCTGGTGGAGCGGCTCAAGGTATAGGCTCTGAGTTCAAACTCTAGTACCAGAAAAACAAAAAACAAAAAACAAAAAAAACCACACATAAAACAGTATTTTTAGCAAGATTCCACTTATGCAAAGTACAAAAACAAGCACAGTAAATTGTTGGAAGACAGAATGGTGAAAACACAGCAAGCACACACTACTACAGTTTCTGCATTACAGTGCATTTCAGTTTAGAAGCTTTGTTTATTTTTAATGGACCAGCCTCTTGGTTGACAGGATTTAATTAGATTTGACCTGACTGGTTCTCTGATACCACCTGGTTTCAAACTTCCTAGTTCCTATAGATCAGGACGAAACTCACGAACAGAAATTCAATTGCTTCTGAGGCTTAGCAGCTGAGACACGGAACATATAAATAAGTTTTCTACTCTTACTGCAAATCAGGAGTTCAGTAAGTGGATCTTTAAATCCAGTGACTCCACAGAGCCATGGATAGTGCTGATTCAATGGATGCTATCTTGGTAATTCGTATTTTCTTCCATGTTTAAGATGTCTTGAAAACCACAGCAATTCTACTTCTCTTATATAAAAGAAATCTAGAAAAGTTAATCAAGGTCATCTATTAAGTTTGACAAAGGACCTTCCCATTGGTACATGATAAACATCTCACTTAATACTAATTTAGTATTATGGAAGATCCTTTTGAAAATAACCATGTGATGATTTTAACCCACCATTTTGTATAGCAGACATCAGATACCCAAAGAGGTTAAATGATACACTTTTCGACCACAAAGATACTCAGAGAATATGGATTCAAATTCAGTTTCCCTAACTACTAACCCCCCCATAATTTTAATTCCAACCTTCTGGCTTTCATTTTATTGTTGATTCACAAAATTATAAACAACTAAAAAGGGATTATGTGAAATTAAGTTACATGGCAACACTAAAATTTTAATTCTCTGTGATGTTCAGACATTCTAAAGAGGAGGGGTACAAATTATATTCCTGAGTGATTATTGATTTTTAAAATTTCCTAACATCAGATTAGGAGCTCATATGTTAACAGTATCATTAAAAATACTCATACTCTTAAATTATGTTTATAATTACCAATGGAGGATGTATGGGCTCTTTTTTTTTTATTCCAGAATAGCACTGAATGATCTCAGACCATCCAAAACAGAATTTATTAAGCCCTTCTGGTCTGAGGATATATATCTGAGGTGAATTTGGTGCTATTACGGAACAACTCACCTTGAATACATTTGGGCTATTTTTACCTTACAATGCCCTTCCAAGGACTATTTACCTACTGTGGGCCATTTCTATTTGCAAATAAAATAGTCACCTGAAAGCAAAACTGTACTTACCCGTGTCCCTTCTGTTTCCTAGAAGCCATACAGCTTAAACTCACTTGTTATAGAACAAAATAGATTAATGAATTTTCAACCAATTTACTTTCTGGCTTTGCACAATGGCAAATGTCCTGTGACATAGTATTGTGACCTTTATTTAGATTAAAAATGTAAGCTTCTTTGATCATGGCTCTGTAACATTTATGATCTGATTCAATTTGTTTCTAATAACAGGAAAAGAGATATTAAAGAAGGCCTTAAAAACAGCTATGGTTGAAAATAAATTAAGAACATAAATATAAATGGTAGCATCTTATTGTGCTGTCTGACTACGGGCCCTCCGATGACTGAGTATAGATGGTATTTTCGAGTCTGAAGAAATGGTTACATCTGTCACGGATACCCATTGGATAACCTTCTGGCTAGAGGTCCAGGAGACTCATGATGACAAAGGCTCACAACTGCAGCCATCCTAAGATGTGGCTTCTAAGTACCGGAGAAATTGTAGCATAGTGGGAATATTAAATATATACCATTCCAGTCCTAAACACCATCTGCAGTGGCACAAGGTGAAACTCACTCATTCAGCAAACACTGGGCACCTCCCTATTCTAGCGATTGGCACTTAAATGAGCTAATCCACCAGAAGGGGTTAGCATAGTGACTACACATGACCAACACCTTATATAAACACTACCAGGGTAACATTTCCTGGAGGAAGTGACTTTGAAACTGGTACAGGATTACAGGCATGAACCACCAGTGCCCAGCAAATTTAATTCTGATTGTGAGTCAAAATCCAGAGAACTTGCAGGCTACATCTATGGAAGATTTTAAACAGAGGAATGATATGAAGAGTGACAAGCTTGGGGACAGAAGCAACAACTGTGACAGCCTGAAGATGACTGTGTCCAATTAGAGGCAGTTTGGCAGATGGGTGGAAGTTCTCTGAGGGAGACCACGGTCTTGGGAAGACAAGTAGGGGGAGGGAGGTGTCAGAAACGCAACTGTGAACACCTAGGTTTCTGCCTCAGAGACTAGATGGGTCTTGTTGCCTCTCTCTGAGGCAAAGCACCCCACAGCAAGAGCATCTGGGGGCAGGAAGATTATTGGGGTCAGGACAGACTGAGATACAATAAGCACAAGTTGGCTAACTCTGTATAGAAAAAAATTCATGATACTCATCGTAAGCCAATCACCAACAAGCATGTATTGTTTGGTGTGGTGCTAATGTTAGAAACGTGTGCGTGTGGTGTGTGTGAGCACACGTGTGCATGCATGTGATTAAATACAGCAAGCACATAAGGGATGTGCATGTGCCCAAAATTTGGGGGCAATTTTTAAAAGGCACATTATACAGCAAACGCAAGAAAAATCGTTATTAGAAGAATAAGGACTGTCAAGGCTAAAGACAAGGTATGTGAGCACTAGCTTAATACCCAACACGTGGTAGTGTTCTAAAAATATTAGCTTTCTTCTCCCCTATGTTCCCATACCTTGCCAACAGATCTTAAGATATAGCTATTTACAAATTCTTTAACAAATGATCAAGTTGATGATTCATAAAATCATAAACCACCAAATTGATCACTTTCTTTATTTTATGAGTGCTGGAAGGAAGTTAGTTTTTGCTAAATGCAGAGAAACTTATATACATTTTGTATATCTCACCCATGTCTTATTTTTAAGCCTTTCCTCAATTCCTTCACCTAAAAAACTCATTAAGAACTCAAAAAGGTCATTTAAGGTGGTGCACGTATGTAATCTCAGCACCTGGGAGCCTGAGGCAGGAGGAATTTGAGTTTGAGGCCAGCCTGGGGTATGTACTGAGACACTGTCTCAAAAATACCACTTTAACTTTAAAAAATAAGTCAAAGCCTATGGGCAGGTACATGGCTGCATAAATAAACAACACATAGATGGCTGAAATTAATGAATGACTATATTTTTAAAGTATTATTAGTATTATTATTGGCAACACTAGGGTTTGAACCTAGGGCCTCATGCTTGCTAAGCAGGCACTCTACCACTTTAGCCATGCTACCACCTCTTTTTGCTTTAATTATTTTTCATATTAGATCTCATGATTTTGCCCAGGGCTAGCCTCAGAGTGTGAAATTTCTATTTGCAGCCTCCAGAGTAGTTGGGATTGCAGATGCATGCCACTACTCCTGGCTTGTTGGTTGAGATGGTGGCTCTCACTAACTTTTTGCCCAGGCTGTCCTTGAATGGTGGTTGTCCCAATCGCCACCTCCCAAATACCTGGGATTATAGGCTTGCACCACCACACCTGGCTTGAATTTTTAACCATTAATCAAAGATCTATCAAGTAAGGAGCTGAATTAGTTTCCTAAGTCTTGTTTCTTTCGTTTTCTAAAAGTATTTGTCATGGAAAAATTCAAACATCCAAATGTAGAGAGATTGGTATAAGGAACTGTATGAACTAACGAAGAGCTTCAACAATATTCAACTCATGGCCTCACACACTCCCAGCTCTTGGTTTTTTTTAAGGCAAATCCCAATCACTATTTCATTTCATTGGTAAATGCTTTAGTGTTTATCCCCAAAGGATAAGGGATCTTAAAAAAAAAATAACCATACCTTTGTCATAACTAAAAAAAGTTACCAAAAACTCCTTAGTATTGTCAAACATCAGCAATCAAATTTCCCTCAATTGTTTCTTAAGTTTTCAATGGCATGTTTGCATTTTAGATACTGACTATAAAACAAGTCCTCAGTAAGTGAAACCATAGACCGGAACAGGAACCTTACCAAGGGCCTCCAACTTCACAGCTGAAGGATATCCATTCAGCTTCTCTCTCTCCCTCTCTCTCTCTCTCTCTCTCACACACACACACACACACACACACACAAATGAGGGTAAGCATTAAAACTTGTGCTAGCCAGGCATAGTGACTCACATCTGTAATCCCAGCTACTCAGGAGGCTGTTAGTGGTTTACAGATAGTATAGGTAAAAAGTTAGTGAGATCCCATCTCAATCAACAGCTGGATGAGGTGGCCTGTGCCTGTCATCCCAGCTATGCAGGAAGTCTAAATAGGAGGATCACAGTCCAGGCCAGCCAGGGCAAAAATGTGAGATCCTATTCAAGAAATAACTAAAGCAAAAAGGGCTGGGGGTATGGCTCAAGTGGTAGAGCACCTGCCTGTAAGCATGAGGCCCTGAGGTCAACCCCCAGTACCATCAACAACCCCCCACGTTAGGTTGTGTGAAAACGAATGTTCAACATAAAAATGGAAATTATAATGCAACAAAGAAATGTATAAGCCAGCACTTAAGAAAACTAGTCTTGAATGATCAAATTTGTCATCAGTAATAACTATAAAAACTATGGGCAGGATATTTTCCAACAAGAGTGTACTTAAATACTGTGTGGTATGGTGTGTGTGTGGTCTGGTGTGGTGTGTGTGATGTGGTATGTGTGTGGTGTGGTGTGTGTGTATGGTGTGTGGTGTGGTGGTGTGTGTGTGGTGTGATGAGGTGTATGTGTGTGTGGTGTGGTGTGTGTGTGGTGTGGTGTGATGAGGTGTGTGTGTGTGTGTGGTGTGGTATGTGTGTGGTGTGGTGTGATGAGGTGTATGTGTGTGTGGTGTGTGTGTGTTGAGGTGTGTGTGTGGTGAGGTGTGTGTGTGCTTGGTGTGGTGTGTGTGAGGTGTGGTGTGTGATGAAGTGTGTGTATATGGTGTGTGGGTGTGTGGTGTGGTGGTGTGTGTGGTGTGATGAGGTGTGTGTGTGTGTGTAGTGTGTGTGTGTGGTGTGTGTGTGGTGAGGTGTGTGTGTGGTGTGGTGTGTGTATATGGTGTGTGTGTGTGTGTGGTGTGGTGGTGTGTGTGGTGTGATGAGGTGTGTGTGTGTGTGTAGTGTGTGTGTGTGGTGTGTGTGTGGTGAGGTGTGTGTGTGTTGTGGTGTGTGTGTGGTGTGGTGTGTGTGTGTGGTGAGTTGTATGTGTGTGGTGAGGTGTATGTGTGTGGTGTGGTGTGTGGTGTGGTGAGGTGTGTGTGGTGTAGTGTGTGTGATGAGGTGTGTGTGTGTGGTGTGGTGTGTGTATATGGTGTGTGTGTGTGTGGTGTATATGTGTGTGGTGTGATGAGGTGTGTGTGTGTGTGTGTGGTGTGTGTGTGTGGTGTGGTGTGTGTGGTGAGGTGTGTGTGTGGTGTGGTGTGTGTATATGGTGTGTGGGTGTGTGGTGTGGTGTGTGTATATGGTGTGGTGGTGTGTGTGTGTGTGTGTGTGTGTGTGGTGTGTGTGTGGTGTGGTGTGTGTGTGATGAGGTGTGTGTGTGGTGTGTGTGTGGTGTGTGTGTGGTGAGGTGTGTGTGGTGTGGTGTGTGTGTGATGAGGTGTCTGTGTGTGTGGTGAGGTGTGTGTGTGGTGTGGTGTGTGTATATGGTGTGTGTGGTGTGGTGGTGTGATGAGGTGTGTGTGTGTGTGTGTGTGTGTGTGTGTGTGTGGTGTGTGTGTAGTACTAAAAAGAACACTTTTCTGTGCATATTTGGAATAAGATGTCCTACTCCAAAAGTTCTGAAGTTTTATGTCCATTACATCTTTCTCAAAATATCTTCAAGAACACAGACATTAAAATGAATGGCTTCCAGAAACAACAACAACAAACATTCCACACAGTTGCTGCCCTCCTTTTGCTCCAGTCAGCATTTTTCCAGTTTCTCTAGTTCCTTCTCTCCCTCCATTTCATTTCACACAGAGATGCTGAAGGTTAGCTTCCTAAATACACACTCAACATGTCATCTCCCACTTGTTCCCCACCGTCTCTCACTGTCTACAAATAGAGTCCAAACATCTAAAACTGGCAGCCAAGACTTAAGAGTCATCCACCAACTTTCCAGTCTTGTGCCCCATGGTGGTCTCCATCTCAAAATCCTCATACCCGTTCACTGAACACATCTTCAGGCCTCTGCTGTTTGGTTCATGGTGTTCCCTTTGCCTGAAGTACAATAGTTTTTACTTGTCCCGCATATTATAAATGCAGGCTTGCAATGAAGAAACAAAAGATAAGGAATAAAGCATGACCTTTGACTTCAGGGAGCTCACCACCTAATGGTAGACACAGGTGAGTAAATGAATGTCAGTAGAGGTAGGTCCAGACATATTAATACGCAGAGGGATTCTGTTGTGGATATGACACTGTTAGTCAGCATTTGGAAATACAAAGTGCACAAGTGTATGGAGAAAGGGGAGTCCAATCTATGATTTTAAAACTCCTAAAATTAAGCATGTAGAGTTAATCCATTGCTAAATTTAAATCCCTTGCAGTTTATGACAGGTAAAGCCTATGAGCGACTGTAATCACAAACCCAAATAGAACCGGTTTACTTTAAGCAACATTTGTTACCAAATAAACACAAATTCTGTGGGAACCAAACTGGAAGTGTTGGCTAGCAGAGGGAGGCTGAGCGCTTTGACTCATCCATGAAGGGAATGAAGCAAGTGACTACTCCAACGAGGGACAAAGCACGCTGGCATACTCACTCAGAGAAGTGGAGTGTGACACTGAAAGTCAAGCCTTTGTAAAAGTAAGGACATGCCATCCTTGCTGCTGCATTATCTTGATGTCATTTAAATAATGAAAATACATGTAAATTCTTGGTAGAAAAAGTATAATGCAGCTGGGCGCCAGTGGCACAGGCCTGTGATCCTAGCTACTCAGGAGGCAGACCAGGAGGATCGCAGTTCAAAGCCAGCCCTGGGCAAACAGTTGGAGAGATCCTATCTCAAAAACACCCATCACGAAAAAGGGCTGGTGGAGTGGCTCAAAGTGTAGGCCCTAAGTTCAAGCCCCAGTACCACAAAAAATATATACAATGCACATCAATGAATGCATAAATACAGTTTTACTTAACATACATACACACACTCCAAATAACCCTGTGTCAACCACCCACTCCCAGGTTATGAAACCAACCATTTTTAGTACTTTGGAAGTTTCTAGGATCCACCTTCCACCCCCTTCTCGTGAGTGGTAACCGCTACCTTGCTTTTTGTGGTAATCACTCCTTTGCTTTTCTTTATAATTTACCACATGCATTTTGCCATTTGAAAAAGTTGGTATTAGTTTTGGTGGTGAAATGTCTGTACCATGACACCACTTCAATCACCTTCAAGTATGTGGCTTGGTGGCATCAGCACACTTACATCCTTGTGCAGCTTCAGCAACATCCAGTACCAGAACTTTCTTCATCTTTCAAAGCTGAAGCACTAATTGCTGTTCCTCCCTCCCTCCAACCCCTGGCAATCACTATTCTACTTCCTGTCTTTATGAATTGAGGGACCTCGATTGACTGGAATCTCCCACAGTATTTGTGTTTTTGTGACTCAGGCAAGACATTCTCAAGGTTCAATCATGTGGCAGGATTTCCTTCCTTTTTAAGGCTCAGTAATTCTTCATTTTATTTATTTATTTATCTATTCATCCACTGATTAATAGACACGTGGATATTTGTCAATGGTGAAACTTCTACCATGTAGCTATTGTGAATAATTCTGCCGTGAACACGGACATACAGACATCTGCTCAAGTTCCTGCTTTCATTCAGTTCTTTCGGGTGTACAATATACACAGAAATAGAAATGCTGGATTATAGTTCTATTTTTAAGTCTTTGAGAAACCACCATACAATCTGATTTTAAATTTAATCCTATTGTGGCCGAGAACATACTTTATATGACTTGAATCTCTTTAAATTTTTGGAGGCTTGAGTTATGGCCTCTAATGTAGTCTATACAGATGAATGCTGTGTGTGTACTTGGAAACAATGTGTTTAATGCTTTTGTTTGGTGGAGTGTCTATAAATATAAGTTCGGTCGAGCTGGCTGACAATGTTCAAGTTGTTTAAGTTGGTGTTTTGTCTATCCGTGTTCTCCATTACTAGGCAAGGAGTGTTCAAATGTCTGACCATAACGGTAAATTTGTCTATTTTTTCTCTGAGGTTCTGATCAGTTTTTGCTTTCTTTATGTTGAAGCTCTGTTATTAGGTGCATAAACATTTAAGACTGTGTCCTCCTGATAAATTGATCCCTTTATTATTATGTAATGATTTTCTTGACTGGAGGCATGGCTCAAGCAGTAGGGTCCCTGTTTTGTAAGAGTGAAGCCCTGAGTTCAAACTTCAGTCCCAGCAAAAAAAAAAAAAAAAACATGAAATGATTTTATCTATAATGATATTCTTTGTTCTGAAATCTACTCTGTCTCATATTAATATAACCAGTTTATCTTTCTTTTGATTTTTTTTTTTATGAGTATCTTTAGGTGCAAATAATAGACAGCTCTGTATACAGAACAGATAATCATCTCCATAAAAAATCTGACAGAAGTTGTAACATTGATGCATGGAAAGGCTCTGACTGGGAGCTAGGGATGTAGCTCAGTGGTAGAGTACAGGCCTAGCATGCAGGAGGTCCTGGGTTCAATCCCTACCACCTCAACAAAAGAACAAAATGTTCTGAGTAGTTGAAAAGTTGCATCTGGAGCAGTGCAGCATAGTTCCCAGGACCACAGCCTCAGCTGGGAGTTTGTTAGAAATGCAAATTCTCAAGCTCTAACCTGGACCAAATGCATCCCACAAATCCACAAGTACACCTGGGAATCCTGAGACACACCAAAGTATGAGCACCACTGCCGAGAACCCCTTCTAGCTTCTGATTCTAGAGTAAGTATTTGGATCAAAATAAATCCTAACAATACTTCCTTGGAGAGAGACCTAAACTCACACGTCCTCTAGTAAGAAAGGCATTTATTTCTGCAATCCCACACTTATATAGTTTTGCCCCAACCAAAGGCCTATTTTTGCATATGTTTCTTATATACTAATGCTCCTGATTAGCATGTAATAACAGATTGAGTAACTACACAAAGGCCTAAAATGTGTTTTCGATAGAGCTGTACTTCGGAAATATGGGGCAACATTCAATGCTTTGAATTTTCAGCTGTGATTTTTAAAGGGAGGAAATAACTGCTTGTAGAAACACAATAATGAATTTTCACTGCATGTGACTAGTGAGTCTTAGGGATGAATCAGAGTTGGGTCTGACTCAAAAATTCCCTCCTCTTCAAACAACTCTATAGGGTGGAACTTCTGTTTTCTCTTAGGTCTAGTGTAGCAGGTGGCACTTTGAATAAAGTCTCCCTTACTGTGCCGTTAGTCTGTGTACAGATGGCCTTTTGAGTACCATCCTGGACAGGTGGGATTTTTTTTCCCTTTTATTTCAATTTCCTTTTATATCTGGAGAGCTGCTTTTGCAGCCACTGCTCTCTGTGGTGTTTTAAGCTCCTGTCAGGTGTGGGGCTGCACCCAATTCCTCACACATATTGTATTATCTCATCGAGTTCCTACTATTTCCCTATTGGTGGGTATTACCTCATTACAGACAGGAAGAACACCTGGCCTGTGCTCACATTGCCAGGGAGTCTGTGCAGGAGCTGGCACATGAATGCCCTGACTCCAAATCCAGGAGAATTCCCCCTGGGGCCACTCTATCTACTGGTTAAAACTTCAAAATAAATAAATAAATAAATAAATAAATAAACGATAAAAGATTCATGATCTTAAAAAAAAACTCCTTTTTCAGCTGAAAATTTAATAGACACTTAACAGTACACAAGTTAGTTTATTTCAGTACACATTCTAGGTATGGCAGGAACTAGGGAGTTCTTTGCCTTGGTGCTCTGTAAGCTGACTCCATGCAAACACACACTGTGCTGCAAGCACCCAATGCCAAGGATGTACTCCCAGCTACAATCGCCACCTTTCATTTCATATGGACTACTTACCTGTGTTAAAATGGACTTGCGAGGGTTTTTGCAGGGGAAAGGGAGGATACTGAGGATGGAACCCAGGGTCTTACTCATGCTAGGCAAGTGCTCTACCACTGAGCTAAGCCCCCAGTCCTTAAGTCTTATTTTCAACAGGAATCTTTTATTTGGGTCACAAACTATAGCTGCTACTACTAAACAATTTGTTTTCCCAGCAGAAAAATGAGGAATCGCTAATCATGACATAGAAATTTTGTTATATGGAAATAATTGAGGATTGTAATATTTCATTTGTAGTTTATTAACTGATTGAAACCATTCAAAAATAAAACTTAACTCATTTGCAGGATCACATTAAGAAACTCGGCTCAAGTACCACGCACTAATACCTTGAAGGCTCAGGTGTAAACATGATGCCATTTAGTCAACTGAGATGACTTCATGGGTGGTTTTCTCTATAAAGAAAGGTAAACAAGGCTCCAATACCTCTTACAATTTCCTTGTATCAGAACCAAAAATAATATTTAATATTTGCTTTATACCTTACACAAGAATTTTTAAAAGCCCCATACACAGAATCGCTGGTGGTCAGAGAAAGAATCTGAAAGCCTAAAACAAAGGACACTGAAGGACAGACTGGCTGGACATTCGTCTCTGGTCTCTTTCTCTTGTAGTATAAAAATGGAGCCACAAAGCAAGTATTCTACATGCTGATAACAGATTAAAAAGAATTACTTGGCTTGAAAGAATTTTAACAAAATAACATTAAGGAAAGAGGAAGCTATTAAAAAACAAAACAAAACAAAAAAGTACATCCACAAGAACTTGAAAAAAAATCAGGAAAACAAAGCAAAACAAAAACCTCACAAATTGTCTAGATAATCATGGGCAATCACTGACTTTGTTATACTTTCAAATTAAGTCCCCTTTAAGTATGTGGTTTATATGTGACCATTTACACAGCTCCTATCTATGATTTTAAAGGTGATCAGTTTAAATCTTAATGAATTTTCTTTATACTGAATTTTCCAACCTTTGAACTCTTATATTTCAATAATATACTATTACTTAGCATTTAAGCAAAGCTGCACAGTCTAGAAAAACATTCAACTCTTCTGACGGTTAAATTTCAGTAATTGGACATAAAAACATTTGGAACAAGAAGTGCTGTGTAAATGAACTGTCAGAAAATATTACAACATTATGATGTTGCTTAGGCAAGAAAATGCTCCTTGAAGAAGTTGGCACAAAGAGGAGTCAATTGAAAGAACAGAGGAAGTAAGCCATGACTGAAGTATTGAGGAGGGATTCCAGTAAGGCTCCAGGCCAGGTATGTGAAGGAGGTGTGACTGACACGCAGATTAATCGGGTGGGACATTCTGAGGCTCTGCCCACATGCTTCTAACACAGCTCTATTTGGTGTCAGGAGTTTGCTAAAGCGCTGTTTACAGAGTCCTTGCTCTCCTAGCTCTTTTCTTTTAAATGCTAAGGACTTTGTTTCAGCATCAGCTAGGGAGCATTTTCATGAGAAGAAAAATACAGTCGTGCCCAGAACTAGTCTCAGAGTAAGACCCGATTAGTGTTCACTTTTAGTGTCAAAAACAATTTAAAGAGCTACATTTAAAACAGAGACAGGGATGGCAGTGATCAGGAGGTTACTAAGTACCTATACTCCTAACAGGAGGTCCCTTTGGACATCTCTAACAAATGGTAAGATTTAGAAGCCAAAATAATGACACGATATAAGAACAATTTAAAAATTTTGATACTTACGAATCAGGAAGTATAGGAGAAGGCTTTGTTCTGACACCGGAATCTAGTTCAAGTTAACATCCTTGAAATGTTAGAAGACAAGTGTTGGTTCTGAGTATAAATTTCAGTTGCAAGTGATTTTATGATGGAATAGAAACTAGTTGGATGGATTTGGATATCCTTAGTCTTATTCATTTCCAGAATAGAAATGAAGTTTTGGAAATTTTGCAGAGTAGAATCTACTGAGGCAACAATAACGTTCTACCAAATCCACCTTTTATAGTAAAAGTTGGTGTAATATCTTAATTTACAAGGTGGATATAATCCCACCTGCCAACACCCAATTTATGTAAAAAGGTTCTATTTTCTTGTTTATGGCTTCTGCTCTACATTAAGAAATGACCAGCCAGATTCCTTGTTCTGCTGCTACCTCACTATGTGGCCCTGAGAAATCACTCAACTCTCGATAGCAATCATAAACTCAGAAACTAGAGACTAGTTTAAATTACCTATGAAGTTTTCTCTAGCAAAGTAAGGATCGACAAGTGGCTAAGACAGAAGTAAGAGAAACGGCTTTACAGGATTCATTCTTTCTATACCTTACTAATTGTAATGTCACGTCATAATTACTGGTCCTTCTTCCAAGACCAAATTCAGGTGGACATATTCTAATCACACAGACAACAACAGTGGCACAGCCACAAGCCCTGCAGGAACATCCTGAATCCCACCATGCGTTTCTCGGCTCCAGCAAGAAAGTCTGGGCACATTTTCATGTTGTTTTCTTGCCCTTATCCCTTTCGACTACGTCCCTACACATCTACAATAAACCATTTATTGTAAAATTAGCATTCAGTTTAATCTAACACAGAAGTGTAGGTTCTCTTCTTGGACAGGCACAATTCTGTGTGCTTCAAAGATGATCCTCTGCCCATGAGGGGTTCCTAACACAAGTACTAAGCTGCATCATGGCACAAACTGCATGGTGTCAGCAAAGGAAGAACTCTAACAGTTAGAGAACTTAAAAAAAACCTGCTTCTCGATCAATGTGACCTTTGCAATAGAATTTCAGGAATCAATGTAAGTAAAATAGGCCAGCACAGAGAGAGACCTACCTAAAACAAGGAAAAAACAAGAACAAAGAAAAGTCAGGAAAGCCCAAAGAATATGAGATGCTTTGGGCAAAGCCAAAGACTGCTTGTGTGGGAGAATGGAAGAGGCTGACGGGACGATTAGGAGAGACTATTCAGGATCTTGGCTTCTCTTAAGGAGTCTAGGCAGAGGGGAAAACAATGATGGAGGCAAGGCCTCTTTCTACCAGTTGCTAACCCAGAATTTTAATTCTTAATTTGTGCCAATTAAGTACACAATATAATACCTTTTCCCTCACAGACTGTATGAACTCAATGAACACAAGAATCACATTTTCTCACTATATCCATCACCATGGCCTGTCACAGCAAAACAAGTAAGTCAATGACAAATAGCTAAATTAATTCATTAAAGTAAATATGAAAATGTAAGATTTGCTATTAGTATATTTCCTAGTGAAAATAAGTTCCTGTGTGATCTAGCTCAAATAAATGAGAATGTTTTTGGTGGGAATGGGGCTTGAACTCAGGACTTTGAGCTCACATAGCAGGCCCTCTACCATTTGAGCTTCTCCGCCAGCCCAATTTCAAATAAATGAGACAGATCTCAAAGTATCCTTCCTGAGTTACCCAAAATATCATATAAACAGAGAAGTATTAATAAATCTTGTATGTAAGGAAATGATGTCACAAACTGATAATAGTATCAGAGACTGGCTTTGCATATTATTTCTAGTTATCTGTGTAAAAAGTAAAAACAGCTACTTAATCAAACATGATATCTAATCTTAGAAAATTCGTTTTCTCTCAGTTTTTCCCCTAAAAATATCTATTATTCATATCTGCTTTTAAAAGAGCTGTCTTGGGTTAGGAATGTAACTCAGTGGTACAGCATGTGCTTAGCATGTACAAAGCCCTGGGTTTAATCTCAAGAACTGCAAAAAAATAAAATACAAAGGTGGTTTTAATCTGGACCTACAAGAAAACTTTTTATAAGGAATGGCCACAGAGAACTGTATCAAATATTGCAATTTTCCCTTTCTCACTAGCCATTGAACTCTTAAGACTGGTGGGGGTGGTAAGGCAATGAGCTCTTGCCCTCCTACATGTAGCATCAATCAAGCAAGGAAGAATGTTAATGGAGTCATGGCCTAAGAACACCCATCCATGCCTATCTGCTGCCAGTGCTATCTGATGCAAAAGAACCTATCCAGAAATTACTTCTGGGAAGAACCCTGGAACTTAGCGCCCACAATTAACTCTAGTGGGTTGTCACAGTGGGGGTTAGTAAATGAGTGTTGACTGGAAAGGACAAGAGGAGATCTGGTGTTTCCTCCATCACTGAAAGCCTCTGATAGCCACAGGGAATGAGGAAGAAAGGGAAGGGACCACCATGAGTTTTCTTTAGTAACAGAGTAGACTCCTGAACATAGGGGTGATTATGGGTGAATAATTTACTGCTTTCTCCCTTTTCACGTAAACACTTGGAAGTGTCCTTCCTTTAGATAAAGTGAGTGACAAGTGAGTTTTTGACTTGTTTGCTTAATGTCCAGCTCTGGCCTGGTCCCGCTGCACTCTGCAATTTGGAAAAGAACATTTTTCTTGTGACTTGCCCACATAAGGCATCTGGGCACATCCTAAGAGCTTCACATGCCTCTGTCCAAGGCAATGGTGTAGCATTAGCATCACTGCTGAACAATGGTTCAGATAACCCCAGGACAAATTCACTTGATAAAGACTAACATCTGAAAATACAAAAGAGACCCAAAATTTGTGATCCAAGAAAGGAGAGGTTAAACGTCATTTAAAAAGTAGAATATAAATTTTCATTAGCTATGACCTATAACATGAAAATCAATTAATGTTTTATAATAAATCATAACCTATATTAGCTTATTATGATGAAATGTTTGGAAAAATTAGTGATTTTCTTACCTAGTTTGGAAAAAAATCAGTTTACTGTGAGGAAAAAAAAAATTTTGTGTGGCTCAAAAATTTAATCTAAGACAACCAAGTTCCATTTTGTAGCATCCAGTTTGTACTAGATAAACATTAAGGAATACACATATGAATGAATGAAATATTATGAACCTTTTTTGTCTCGATAAAACGGTATTGTAAGTGTAGTCCTCTATAGGATAAACTTTTAAATTACCTTAATTTGTAAATATAATTTCAAATTCTAAATAAATTATAGGACTAACATCAGAAAACGATATGTGTATTTTTATGTTTTGCAGTGCTTTTGGCATTATGTTTATAACTAGTTGCAAACGTTCAAAGACAAAAACAGATTCAAGTTTCTGATTTAGAAAACTAAATTCATCGTAAAATAGCATTTGATCATACAGATCCCAGCATTTATGTCTCTGCTGGTTGAAGGAAATAAAGTTGTAATAAAGGAAATAAAGCTGTAATAAATTGCTCCAAAGCAAAGGTAAAATGACTATCCAATTAAGCCATAACTTTAAAAATCACCTTGAGGTTAAATTGGGAAGAAATATGAGGAAAAGGGCAATTAAAGATCAGTCTTTTAAATCTGAGGTCTCCTCATCAACAATGAAAGATTCAGTTACTTAAACTCTTTTTCACTATTTCATTTATGAGCTGCTCTTAACAGTATTTCATCTGTCAACAGAGGAAATAAGGAATCCTTTAAAAGAAAAAAAGCTGTATCAAGCTATCAAAATCTTTGCTAAGAAAAATAAACTAATCAAGATTGATCTCCTGGGTCTCCCAGAAGTTCACCAATTCCAAATGTTCACATAAGTTTCAAAAGGGAAGAAAACGACCAAGTTTCTGTATAATACAATGCTTAATAACCCCTGGGGGTGGAGCACAGGGTTAGTAACAATAATATTTTGTAAAAAAATTAAACTTATTAAAATACCTACTAATTTACTTCTTTCCTTAAAAAAAAATCTATGTTTCTCTTTCTCAGATACTCAGAAGTCTAGGTCAATTTTGTTTATCGATTCTTAAGGGATTTTCTAGAACAATTTTTAAGAAAAGATCGAATATGTTGCTCTTAGCAATACTTTCAGCCGAAGGGACTGATTTTTCAAATTCATTATTTTAAAAAACCCAACAATTAGGTGAATATGTCTACAAAGCAAATGAAAGGGAGACCTTCTTTACATTTAAGCGAATGGATTACTTATTTCCTTTCTGAGAGGTCTTCAATATTAATTACTTGGAGCAAAATGAAAATGATAAAAATATTAATTGCACTGCTGAAAAGAGACCAATTTTCCTTGTTTTAAAATTCGCTTCCTGCCTCTTTCAAATTCCAACAAAAAACATAGTTTTGCTATAAATGCCACACAAATGGGATGGATAAACAGTTAAGTACAACTGAAGGAGGTCTTAATCTAGTGCCTAGTTGACTGTCAGCTAATCTCTCCTGGTTTAACAATCTGAGTTTAACTACTTCATGATGAATGAGACAGGGTGCAAATGACCTGAGTGCTTCGGCCCATAAAACAGGCTTAGGGAAATAAAACCTGCAAATTTGATCACCAGCCTTAGATTGGCTATCATTTGCAGTCGTTAGGGTTTTAAAGGAATTGACTAAGTGTAATATTAAGTAATGAAATTCTAATAACTTAAATTTAAAGTAGCATTTATCCTTAAGTAACCAACTCTGTGCAAGATTTGCCATTATACAACTGAAAATTCAGAGCACTCTGAATTGAAAGGTGGTGAGCTAATTGTCAGAGAACCTACTGAGACTGAGAGTTTTATAGACCCAGTGTTAGAGAAAGTTTTGGGAGCATTAACATGTCCTCACATTAAGCAAGAAAGACTTCAGTTGTTAACAGCAGGCGGTCTATTGTTCAAGAAGAAATACATTTCATGTGATTCGTTATGAAAGAGAGGGGGGAAATCCTCCTTGGCATTCTGCATATAAAATCTGCTCAAAAAGACATCTGCAGTTTAAAAAAATTCCACCTACTTTTACTACTACAACCTTTGTTAATTTTCTGCAGTTCTCTGCTCTAGGAACTTAAAAGTCACTTCCTTAAGAAAACAGATGACAGACAACTTGAGTGACTGATTGCATTGTGCCATCACTTTGTTTCTCTCAGAGGCCTGGGTTTAAGAGGATGGATGTTAGTGTGTATGACAGCAAGGGGAGCTTCACATAAGATTTCACTTCTGTTCAAAGACAAGCTAATGTAACCTCGCCGCGGTGCTATCAACTTGACAAATGGACACCGCGCAACCCTCTCCCTCCCACCGAAACCCGAGAGCCTGATTTACACAATATACTCCCTGTAGATGGAAAAGACTTCATGCTGCTAGGCTGTATAATGGGTTGATCTGATAATTCTTTTCATGTAATGAAATTTGATAATATGCAGGTGAAATATATCTTGAAGAACGAAGCAAGCTAACGAACTTATAAAACTACACTTAAGTCTTTAAAAACCTGAATAAACAGAAGGGACAGCTCAAACCATGTTGAGAAAATGTAGCGGTTCTCAGTGCACTCTACAATCAAAGATATATGGCTTTTACTCACTATGAATAGATCCTAGCTTGAAGGAGTGCAGCTAGCTTCAGACAAGTCGACACACCTGTAGACCTCCGTGTGCCTTATCTTTGCCATCGGATTTGGCTGGAATACTGTTCTTCAACTCAAGAATTCGACAATACTTTACTCTGTTAAACCATGTTTCTAGAAGCTCAATATTCTTACTTTTAAAGTGGGAATTTTAAAGAATTTATAACTACCATGCAAAATTGGACTTTAAATATAACCTAAACTATCTATGAGGCAAAAATCATAAAAATCAGGCCATTGTTAAGAAATATAAAAACTTCTGCTTTGAGTAATAGTATAAATTCTCACTCAAGTATGAATGTTTGAATAAATTATTTTAAAGGGAAATTCATGATATAGTATCTTTTGCAGGCAAGGCTAGTTTTAAATCGTCTGTAATGACACTGTCTCTGGGCACTAATGGCTGCAAACAGATGCCGTGAATGTAAACTACAATAAGAGGCAGCTTTAACACATGTAAATGCTGAATGAGGTAGAATTTTAATCTTATGTTTACTTTGCTGTTGTCACAAATAAAAAAAGCACTTACGAAAACATTTCATGCTGAAGTGAATGGATTTCAACAGCTGCTGATTTGGTGACACTGAGAACCCCAGAGGAGACATCCTGCTGAATTAACTTTTTGGAAATGTTAAAAAGAAACTTCAAACAGACCTTGTTTAGCAGGCGGTCAAGGATTTTGCTCAGTGGGGATCATGAGAAGCCTAGCAGAGCAGTCAGTCAGCCATGAATCAGACTTGTCAATAGTTGCCTGTTTTCTCAACAGGTGACTCAAACAGGCACACAGATGATGTCCCCTAACATTTCTGTGTGGACTTGCAGGAAAAAACTATCCTAGGATTCTGGTCTGACATTATTAGGAAATCACAGCGGGCAGAAAAGGGTAACAGTCATTTAAGGGGCATTTTTAACATTTGTACTTTTGCTTTTTATTCTAATCCCCCCCCCAAAAAAAACCCCTGCAATTTTTAAAACCTAGTGATTTTTAAACAAAATTTTATACTAAGGTGGAAATCTGGAACAGAGTCAATTAAAAACATAAAATGGCATGGAGACTTGGAGATAGCAAAGACTAAACGTCTCATTTTACAGATGAGGAGAATGAGTTCTACAGAGAGTTAAATGATTTGCCAAAGGTCACATATTTACTTGTTCATGTCTTAAGATCAGGACTTCCATTTTCTGACTACTCCATTCAGTAGGTTTGTCTTAGCAAACTACTGAATTAAACTGGGCAAAACTCTCATGGTTCAATGTTACTCTGATTTGACATATTTTGATTTTTTTTTCTTTAAACTGGCCACAGAAAAATAGAATTAGTGGAAAATTCCTTCCACACACCACCAAGAAATTGAGGCTGGAGGTTAAAAAGGTTCAAGCTCTGTTTTCGTCTTTTAGCACTGAAGAGTTTAGTACAAATATAGAGTACAAAATATAAGGCACTTCATTGTTACTGACTCAGATTGACATTGTAAACTAAGCCATACAAACTACTATTACGTTAGAAAATTACCAGGTATCTGTTGAATAAGTCCGGCCTGTTCTCTATTGTTCAAGGACTTTTTTCTTGTTTTGGAAAGCCCAAGTACAGAGTTCAGTGGAAGTTCTCCGAGGTGACTCCACAGCCATAAGCACTCATTACCTCAGCCAGCCTCACCTGCGGCCTCCATCAATGCACGGCCATTGCTGCCAATGCGAAGCTGGAATCTGAGGCTTAGTGAACCACCTCCTACTAGCAAGATGCTTCCTAGATAAGTACCCTGTTGAAAATACTTTCTACATGATTCAGAGCTAACAATTAGGGAAGAAAAATAGATGTCAATTCCACAAACACATACAATCTCCCAGACAGAGCCCAAGTTACGTATTCTTGTTTATTAAAATTTACCTTTTAGAGATTTAACTCTTTATGTGGTATGAGGAAACAGGACTCTAATGCAAAGGCTGATGGGAGTATAAAAACAGACTGGATTATGCATCAAAACAAAGAACATACTCATGCTTTGACCCAGCTTCCTACACACAGAGGTCAATTCCCAGGAGATAATTCAACCAGTAGGGAAAGATACAGGGGTGGCAAAAATTTTCATGGCAGTATTAGTTATGGTAGTATAAGGTTGGAAATTAAATTAGTAAGAAAATAAAGATAGATACATGTACTGGCATGCATGTGGCTATCAGAAACCACTGTGGACTTACCGTAACACTACAGTAGCACTGATACAAGGGTCCACAAATAGGTTGACAGAACAGAGAAGAGAGCTCAGAAATAGACCCATACTTGTTTGGTCATTGAATTTTTAACAAAATGCCAAGGAAATCCAATCATGTTCAAACAGCTGAATGTTCATATCAGGGAAAATGAGTCGCTACTTCCTTACACCACACACAAAAATTAACTTGAGGTCTGCCTTAGACCTAAGTGTAAAAGCTAAAAATATAAGTATAAAGCTTTTAGATGCAGATAAAGAGAAAATATGCACACATTGGGAATAAGCAAAAGTTTCTTAAAACAGTGATAATCATAAAATTAAAAAACTGACAGATTGCATAAAAATAAAAACTTCTGCTTATGAAAAGTACATTGATAAGAAAATGAATAAGGGAGCCATAAACTAAATTTGCCATATAAAATATGTGATAAAAGATTGGTGTCTAAGACATACAAAGAAACCCAGTAACAATAAAGAGACAACCTAATTTAAAGTATGCAAAAACTGGAGTAGAATCTTCACAAAGAAAGTTACAAATAGATGATTAACAAACACACAAAGAAATACTCAAACTCTTTAGTCAGTGGCATACAACAAACTAAGAACCGTAACAGAACACTGTTAAACACCCACCAGAATCCTAAAATCCTATGTCCTAAACCATTAGGGTCAGTACCAAATGCTGGCAATCTTGTTCATCCTTGGTGGGAATGTCAAATGTTATCTTATGTAAAAAATACAACTATTCTATGACAATGATTCCATTCCTAGGGATCGACCTAAGAGAAATGAAAACCTGTCCACAAGTTGGGTATGGTGGCTCACCCCTGTAATCCCAGCTACCTGTTAGGAGGGGATTGGGAAGATTGAAGTTCAAGAACAGCTTGGGGAAAAAGTTAGTGAGATCCCATCTGAACAAATAAATCTGGGTATGGTGGTACAAGTCTGTGATCCCTGCTATGCAGGAGGCATAAGTAGGAGGGTCGAGGTCCAGGCAAACCCTGGGGGTGGGGGATGGGGAAGAAAAACACGAGATACAACATGAAAAATAACTAAAGCAAAAAGGACTGGAGGTATGATAAGAGTGGCTGCTTAGCAAGCACAAGGCTCTGAGTTCAAATCCCAGTATTGCCAAAATAAGAAAAAAGTAGAAACAATTCAGCTGTCACAAGGAGAATGAAAAGGCTGGGTGCCAGTGGCTCACGCCTATGATCCTAGCTACTCGGGAGGCAGAGAGCAGGAGGATCATGGTTAGAAGCCAGCCCGGGTAAATAGTCTGAGAGACTACCTTGAAAAAACCCTTCACCAAAAAGGGCTGGTGGAGTGGCTCAAGGTGTAGGCCCTAAGTTCAAACAAAAAAAAAAAAAAAAAAAGGAGAATGAAAAAACAAACTATTTATACAATGAAATGATACTCAGCAACAGAAAGAAATTCTGGATTCTGGATACACACAGCAGGGATGAATGTCAAAAACACTTGGTTGAGTAAAAGAAGCATCACGCAAAAAAAGCTTGGACCAAGTGAGTTCATTAATGTGACACTGTGGAAAAGGTAAAAATAATATGTGGTAGAAAAATACCAGAATGATCGTGGCCTTTGAAGGTGGGTGCAGGATAGGATTTGCTGAAGAGGAAAATGGGACTTCTTATTGTGACACCAATGCTTTGCATCTTGCTAGGGGTTTGAGTTTCACTGGCAGAGGGTCACAACTTGTCAACTGTACACTTAATACTTTTACATTTTTATCTCAAAAGAACAAAAAAGAACTACAAACAAATATTGAACTCAAGTTAATGACACACATGTACTGGGGGCAGAGGGGACTGTATAGAGTCTGCTTACTAGACATCGACAAAAAATAGATGAACAGAGAGGTGTGTGTGATGAAAGAGTGCAGCAAAAATTCAGTATAAAGTCCTTTCTACTTTTCTGTATTTTACAAAAATTTCACAATAAAATACTGGGAAAATGATTGGTCAATTTTGTATTTCCTGGACTAGAAAACGTCCACCATAAATTTTTAAGAGGTAACTGAATTTTTTTTTTTTTTTTAGTAAAACTGGATCAATAGATAGACAGACAGACAGGCAGACAGGAAAACAGTTGTCTATCTGCAGAGGTATTTACCAAATTTATCCATATTCTCCCTCTCTCCTTCTCCCCCACCCTTTGTCTTTGTGTGCACGCACAATTGCAGGTGGATTTGCAATGAGAATGCATAATGTATCAAAGTAACATCTTCCCAACTGATATGACCTCTCTTAAAAAGTACTTGTCTATATTTGTACTCAATGAAGTTACCGTCTCCTAAAACACACAACAATTGTATGATTTTTAACTCTGTCTATGTGTCAAGTGAAAATACAATATAAAATTAGTTAAGTTTGATCAGTGGGATCTGAATATCAAAGTTTTCACATTGTGGATAAAATGAAAGTGTAGCAATAGTTGTAACACCTTCTATTAAAATATGACACGGCTCAGAGCAAAGAAATTTTAAAATTGTCTATAATAATAAACTGTAAGACACTAACTGTAATTGGAAATACCAAAATTGCTATGAAATAACATGATCTTAAACTTTAATGGAAGTTTTGTTAGCAAATAACATTTAAATCTTATAGATTACTGATTCACATGCAAACAGAAGGAGAAAAAATCTTTCCAATTGTGTTGAGCCAATGAAACGGAGAAGCACAGATCATAAGTAACTGCAAGCCTCACAAGTCATGTGCAATGAAGAACATTTTATTATATTCTCAGACTTTTAAAAATTGTACAATCAAATTAAAAACCTAAACTGCTACCATTTCTAAATTAATGTATTCTCATGAAAAAGAGGTGAAGTTCTTATTTTGTTGAGTATGGTGTTTTTATTTGCAATTGAAGCACTAATTCTACTTCGTATAGTCTTCTGCAAGGAATGGACTCAAATTAGAAGTGGGCTGGTCCCTTCAGGTATTCTAAGCACCACATATTATTAGGTATAAAACTTCATGATATACAGGAGAACATGATATGCCACTCATTAACTTACAGATACTGAGTGGGCTGCTCAGTATTGTAAAAATCATATGACAGGCATCAGAGAGACTGCATCGTTTTGCTGGTGGTTGCAGCATGCGTTGTCTTCTCAGGTACAATACTTGACCTCACATAGCACATAAAGTAAACGATTCTGCCAATTAATTAGAATCGAGTTTGTTTTGTTTTTAAAGCAGTTAATAAGAAATGTTGAAGGGTGCTGAGAATGATGGTGCATGCCTGTAACCCTAGTACTCTGGAGGCTGAGGCAGGAGGGGCTGTGAGTTCGAGGCCAACCTTGGCTACACAGTGAGCTCCTGTCTCAAAAAACAAAAAAATTTTAAAATTAAAAAAAAAATAAAAATGGTCAAAAATTAAAGGAAACATCTCAAGCATTCATATTTTTCTTCTAACAAGTTATTTTAAAAAAGTTACTATACTGAATAATTTAATTTCTAATTTTGTACCTTTTCTACCTAGTATTATATTACAGACTTTCAGTTTTCAAATAAAATGTCAATAAAAGCCCATATGTTTTTCATTATTCAGTTTACTCAAAGGATCTCTTACAATAAACAATGATCAACTGCAGGAATAGTTCACAAAGCCAAATACACATGCATGACTAACACTACTTCTCAGATTTGTCTAAGAAGAACATTACTATAAAATGATTAAAATACCTAAGAGAGTGGGTACACACATGAGCATTAGTTTATGGAAGTTCACCTAGGGAACTAATTGATTTGTACAGTTGTAGAATTCACTTTGGAACTGTTTTTCACAAACTGGCTACCTAACTGTGTGGGCTCTCTTTCTGTCTTACACAAGTACACACGCACATGAAGCTGCTTTTTTTCCCCATGACCACATTCTGTTTCAGACACAGTATTACACAGCAGACATCGCCAAATAACTTGCAGTTATTTCTAAAAGTCAAAGGCACCTTAAAAAGTCATGAATTTGCTATAAAAAGAATATTGGGGAAATTCTGAAGATGTTTCTTAGAGTGGAAACTTCGTATATTACTAAAAGAAGCATTCCTGGCCTCCCAAGATGCCAAGATGACCATTTGGGAGGAACTTATCCTTACTTAGATATATTCATTTTGGTTTTGGCAGTCCCGGAATTTGAACTCACGGCCTCGCATTTGTTAGACAAGTGTTCTCCCATTTGAGCCACTGTGCCAGCCCAGATGTATTCACTTAGGAAAGTGTGTGTGTCGGTGTATTTCAACTGCCACATCTAAAAGAAATGTGCTAGAATGTAAGAAACTGTGTCAGGTATCACAAAGCCTGGGTAATGTCAGCTCTGACATTTTTCTTCCTCAGGCTTCAGTTTCCTCATCTTTAAAATAAAAGTATTGATCTAGCTTAGCACGGTCCAGTAGAAATATAATGCAGGCTACATGTAGAATGTTTATAGCCACATTGAAAATGTACAAAGAAGGAGATGAAATTATTTTATCAATATACTTTTTAAAAAACCAATGTATTTGAAATATTATCTATCATTTCAGTGTTTAAGCAATAAATGTTATTAATGAGATCATTTTCATTCTTTTTGTTTTGGATACTGCCTTTAAATCTGGTGTGTATTTTATACTTAGAGCACACATCCCAATTTGGACTAGACATATTTCCAGTGCTCAACAGCCACATGCAGTGAATGGTATGAATAGGACAGCCTATCTAGATACTTTCTGTCTTTTCAGTTTTAAAAACTTTATTACTTTATTCCAAAATCAATATATTCATAGAATTATTACAAAATTTAGCACAAGTGTATGAAAACCATGGATCCAATGCTTTCAATGAACACCTACTTTTATCTGAAAAGGTTCACTGATTTCTTATCCGGCATTTTAAAATTCTGGATGATTTTTTTCTAACATTTAATAATCATGAAGAATGGTAATTATCTTATGAACTCAGTCTCATAGGTAGTGGATTACTTCATCTATTATACTGGCTTAAATCTATTAAATAATTTCTGGGTCCTTTCATATTATAGGATACAGATTTGTCTTTACCCTGAAGCTTTAGATCTTTATGTTTTCTTTTTTCCTCCAGCGGGGTACTGGGATTTGAACTCAGGGCCTCACGTTTGCTAGGCAGGCACTCTACCACTTAAGCCACTCTGTCAGCCCTTTTTTGGTTGGGTATATTCAAGATAGGGTCTCATGAACTATTTGCCCGGGCTGGCTTCAAACCATGATCCTCCTTATCTGCCTCCCGAGTAGCTAGTATCACAGGCGTGAGCCGTTTGGTACCCAGCATAAGACTGGTTTTCAAATGAATAAACATTCGAAATTACTGCTATAGTGTAAAGCTTACTTAATTTCTGCTTTGTTTCAGTTAGTCTAAATTAAAACTAAATTATCAAAGGATTTGTACTGTGAATCACAGCACAGACAAATCAATATTGAATAATAGAATCATCTATTCTTGGCATTTTATTATTAGGAAAAGCCATGTTGACTAAAATAGGGGATATAAAAATGATATTCAGGTTTTAATTGAGAAAATGTATCAGCCATTGTCTATGAAGTTTCCATTAATAACTACATCACAATTAGTAAGGGACTGACTTACATCACAAGACTTTTCAATATCAATTATATTTGCAACAGACCCCCTGGAAGTTAGTTATCTCCAACCACACAACCACACATCATCTCAATTAGCTTATGAGTTTGTTATGCCAAACTTTATAGAAATTACATAAATGTTCTCTCTGATATTACTATCATCTTTTGAGCCTTCTCTCAAATTTAAAAAAGAAAATAGCATGCTTGAGTGTTCATCATTACAATTATGTGACAGAATTTTCATTTAAAAAACTGAATAAAACACTCCATATGCTCTATCAAAACACAAAGGGTATTTCTGCAAATCTCTAAAATTTGGTTCAATATTACACATAGTAAAAGCCAATGATGCCAGTATGTATTTATACATGCAAAGTAAAATACTGATCACTTTAGGACTAGAGAGAGACATACTGTTTGTAAACGTGCCAATTTATAATATAAAATCATTATTAGTTGAAGCTAACATACATGATTTATATTATTCGAGAAGCATTTAGCAGAGCCAGCTTGCCACATGCTACCTATTTCTGGAATAAAAATGGTAAAAATTATTGCTATGCTGTAGTGGCCTTTAACTCCTCCAGGCAGTTGTCTATTATGTTGTCTATTAATGCCAAAGAAGAAGGCATTAAGGTAAAGTCAGCAAATTCTGGATGTTGTGGAACCCAGGCTAGCACTCTGCCTGGCATTTAGAAGACATTCACGGTTGGCTGAAAGAGCTGAATAGAGAACATGTATATGGTACAGTCTATATGTATGTACACACTATGGCTGGCACTCACTCCACAAATGAACAGAAAGACTCAGTAAATAAATACATGCACACCATACATACTTTTCTTTTGCTAGAAAAATTTGTTAGTAAGAACCTTTAATCTGATGCTGGAATCTAAATTTTAGCTCTCCATTTAGGTGATATCAGAACTCAAGTCTTCTTCTGCTTCTATTCACTGTGAGCTCTCTGTTGAGTGTCTGTGTAACTGGCACTATATTAGCCATGGAGATCATACAGACTGATTTTTATAGCTCTTATTTTATTAAAAAAAAAAAAAGGGAATGGCTACTTGGGCAAATTAAGAAACTTGCCCATGGTAACCTAGCCTGTGAGTTCAGAGAATCAAGTGTCAAATCTCAGTCTACATAGTTTTCCAATTATCCCATGAGACACAAGCCTGGAGTTGGTAAGGAGGTGTGACAGTTAACTTTGTGTGTCAAAGTGGCTAAGCTGTGGTGTTTTGTCCAATGCTAGTGTAGATGTTCCTGTGGAGGCATTTTGTAGTTAGGATTAATATGCACAACCAGTTGACTAGGTAAATCACATTAGCCTCCCCAATGTGTATGGGCCTCATCCAATCAGTCAATGGCCAAGAGCAAAAACTCAGGATTCTTGCAGAAGGCAAGGCCTCAAGACTGTATTATAGAAATCCTGCTTAAGTTCTCATCCTGCTGGCCTGCCCTGTAGATTCAGACTCAAGACTGCAACATCAACTCTGTTCCTAGACCACTAACCTGCACTTTCTCCCTGCTTTTGAAGCAAATATATCCTTATTGGTACAAATACATATACAAATGAAGGCATCAAAATACGAGCAATAGGGCAATTCATGAAAGTAGATACGATGCTAAAAAGAATCAAGAAATCCAGGATAAAACTTTGGGTACAAAGCATTTAAGGGGCCAGCAGAAGATAAGGAGTCAAAGGAGGAGATAAGTCAGTCAAGGCAAAAGAAGTTCTGTGAGGGGGAAGGCATTCATGAGGAGGGAACAATTAAGTGGGATGAGGGTAGGTATACACCCTCATATTTGGTGATTTGTAGGACAATAGTAACTCTGGCAGGGACAGTAGTAGTGGTAGGTGGGATGTGTATCCACTGTATTGTCTGCTAGTAAATAAGGTGAGAAAGTGGGAAAAGTCTGACAATTGAGGAAAGGAAGAAAATAATACAATAGCTCAGAAAGGAAGGTGTAGTGGAGAGGGAGACTATGTTAGAATGAGGGAGACATTTGGAACTTGAGGAAAGGAGCCATTGGAAAGATAAAGGTAGATGACAATTGCTGGAAAACCAAGTCCAAGAAGTAGAATTAATATCCCAGAAGACTGGCTCAAAGCACAGAGTAGGGAGTGATTCTGATCAGAACTGAAATACCTGTGGCTAAGGTAGGCAGTGTACATAGCCAAAAGACTGGTGCTCTCATGGACTCTCTGAAGCTGGGGCTCTATGTCCAGCTGGAAAATTCAGAGAGGAGGCCATCACTGAGAGTCTTCATTAAATAACATATATTATATGTCATAATACATAATTACTATAATATGCAATATCATGTAATATAATGTGTATTTTTATTAGAAAAGTTTGCACAAAAGAAGTGTTTTCTCATTACCAAATGGGTTACTTTGAAGTTAGATAGAGTTTACATTGGTCTCTTATTTAAATTAGTACTGTACAAGACATCTATTGTACATTGTTGATAGTTATTTACGTTTTATAAGCTAAGCATAGTAGAATCTCTAATATATGTTAGTATGCATGTATTATGTAGTATGTCAATATATTTTTATATATATGTATATTACATATTATATGTGTACTATATTAGTGTATCACATGTGTGTGTATATATATATATATATATATAAAACATATTATAAAATATGTGATTAAAATATGGGATTTAAAAAAAAATTCCATGAGATCCATTCTTTGCCACTCCATCTGCCTAGCTACATGGCCTAGTATATGTTTAGTTGTTAAACAAAACATTTTAACCATTCCTACAGTTAAATTATTCCTAATATTAGAAACTTTTAGCAAAATAAATTTATTTCTGCCAGTGATTAGTAAAAAACATTGTTGATCACTTATTTTTCATCACTTGTACACGTTTTAACTACAAGCTTTGAAATGATATTTCCAATACATGGGTTATATTTTCAATAATAAAAATAACTTTATGATCTCAGTGGCAATGAGACCAACAGTACAATATATGCCCATAATCAAATGGCACGTTATATTATATTTTATCTATCTACCTATTTATTTATTTTTGGTGGTACTCGAGTTTGACTCAGGGCTTCATGCTTGCTAGGCCTCATGCTTGTTAGGCAGGTGCTCTACTGTTTGAGCCACTCCACCAGCCCTTTTTGGTGTGTGTGTTGAGTATTTTTGACAACAGATCTCACATACTATTTGCCCAGGCTGGCTTCAAACCACAATTATCCTAATCTCTGCCTCCTATGTAGCCAGGATTACAGGTGTGAGCCACTGACGCTCAGCAGCATTTTATATTTCAATCATACCACATTCAAATGTTCAGAAGACTAAACTTGAGATTAGTGATGTGATCAATGAGTCCTTTCCTTTGTTATTTTCTTACCTGTGAAAATTAAAGCAATTACACAAATAATACATGATGATTATTTTCTTAAAATATGAAGTAATTTACACAATTTTCTCACATTCTACTAAACAAGGAGATAAGTGGAAAGGGCCAGAATCTTTAAGTTCTCCAGTGATGCATTAACTAAACCAACAAGACAACTTTACTCATTTCAAAATGTTTTACTATAACAGCAATCTTCAAGAGAAAACACAAAAGATTCTATTATGCTTAGATTTTAAAACATAAATAACCAATTTACTGCATCACTAATAATCTACAATAGATGTCTTCTGCAGTACCAATTCAAATAAGACACTAATGTAATCTGCCATCTACTTCAAAGTAACACTCAGTAAAAAGAAAACAACTCTTTTGTGCAAACTTCCCTACTTCAAAAAAAATTGCAGAAAGACTTCCAGTCAGATATTTACTAAGTAGAAGCACTGAATACTCATTAAAGTATTATTCAGTAAGACAGAATGGAGCACTTGAGGTCTTCAAAACTTATCTGAAATAACATTAAGCTTTTAATGGAAACACATCACTATAGAAAGAAAATAGATATTTGTGCAAAGTATGATCTATTTTAGAATTGAGGACTTATCTTCATTGTGCAACCATTTACACACACTCCAGATGCCTGGTCTATGAAAGTACCTTAGCAAATTTCACTGTGCATCTCCTTCAGCATGTGTGAGGTCAACACTACCTAGACTCTGAACTTAAAGATTAGGTCAGAGTTTCCTGAACATACTCTATGAGAATGTTTAACTTTTTTTTTAATTTCTTTTATTCATATGTGCATACAATGTTTGGGTCATTTCTCCCCCCTTTCCCCTGCCCCCTCCCTCTCCCCCCCACCTCCTCCCTACCAGACAGAAACTATTTTGCCCTTATCTCTAATTTTGTTGAAGAGAGAATATAAGCAATAATAGGAAGGACCAAGGGTTTTTGCTAGTTGAGATAAGGATAGCTATACAAGGAGTTGACTCGGCATTGCTTTCCTGTACATGTGTGTTACCTTCTAAGTTAATTAACTTGTTTTTTAAGGGAGGAACTTTAGACTTGTTTTTGGCTTTGTTCTCCCTTACCTATCATGGAACTCACAATTTTTGGCCTCACTGAAGCAGAGGAAGGGCAGAGTATAAAATTCAACAAATATTTCCAAAAGGGTGTTTCATAAAATTGTTTTTCTTTGACTAAGACTATATGTCAGTTTGCCTTTTGGCCCACAAATGTCAACCAAAATGTAAATGTAGATTAAGACATTCAATTATTTGTTGTTTCTTCTCCAGGAGCAGCGAATACTGGGAAAGTACCTAGTAAACCACAAAGCAAGAAAGGAGGAGCTTCATTTCTGTTGGCCACTGGGGAAAGGTATATGACCAGAAGTGGGACAGGGGAGATGCTTGCTAACGCTCCTGCCAGTGGCAACTAGAAGACCCAGCATTTAAATTACCCGAACTGTGAAAAATATTTTCCTAAAATTGAAATTTTTTTATGGCTAGTAACTGAGGGGCAGAACTAACACCCATGAAGCTACATTAGAGTTTTCCCTTATTGCATAATTTTAGGATATGCGTTTCTAAATAAAAAAACGATGTGAGCCATTTAAATATTATCAAGGGGTATGTTATACTTATTCCACAGAACTGTATAAAACCAGAAAAAAGATACTCCTCAAGCTGATTGCTAAGTTATTTCTCACCGACCAATACAGCTTAAATGTTGAGTGTGCTCAGTACCATTCCATGAGCCAGAATTGCCTTGCATTATTTGTAAATTTCCATGGCTGTCTTCCCCGTGAGATGGTACTGTTCTTTGTCAAAGATGCTTCACAGTCTCTCCCTCCATCTAGCCTGTGCTTCCATAATATCCAAAGAATAATACTGCACTTGAAAGGAAGGGTCTTCTGCAAAAAATAAGCCTTGCTCTTCCCCCCTCAGTGCCCAGGCCCATGCCAGCTCTCTGAGGCTGGACTGTGTCTTTACTAAATGCCTTTCCTCCTGATTGCCTAGAACAAAACCATGCTCATCTTACAAAATCTACCTTCTGTGTAAAAACTTCTTGTCAAAAATCATTCCTGTCCCTTCCCTAAAATTCCTTAAACAGTTCATTATTTCTCATAGGCCAGTTATCATTCACCTGCATTATAGATTTTCTTCTAATCACAAAAATTAATTTTTAGGGACAGCATCCATTTCTTATTCACACCTTTACATTCACATATTGACATACTGTCATACTGCCTTATATACAGCAGAATTTAATGAAGGTTTATTGGATTAATTAACTTTTATGTTATCATAATCTTTTACTCTGGATTATTTGAGTAGTTACTGTAGAAACGAGTGGAAAAACTGTTACTGCCTGTAATCTCCTTTCAAAAGCAAACAAAAGAAATGATTCATCTCTCAATTTTAAGTTTGATTAGAGGTGAGATTAGAGATGAGCCTCACTCATAAAATGAGGCAGTAGAAGCCCATAACAATACCGGCATTAGAGACCAAGCAGTAGGCCTAATGATATATTTCCTTGTAACTACAAAAAAGATACTCTGCTTAGCAGAGTGTCCACAGGAGGTATCACTTGGCATAAAACACCAATGCATACACAGCACACTAAAGTACCTTATAATGAAGTTTTGCTGAATATATTCTTTATTACCCTACTGAAGTGATCAAATTTTAAAACCTCCAAATCAATGAGGCTTAAAGTAATAGCAAGGCTCATTTCCTGGGATGACACATGATTCTCTTAAAAGTTCTGTCATCTACATAAATTGAGGAGCCTGAGATGGAAGAATTAATAAAAAGGGCTTCTTTTCATGGACTCGACCTAAACTATGACTCACAATTTGAAAATTACTCAAAAACACTCAAAACACCTCGCTTCTTGCTTTAAAAACAACAAGTATTTCTTTCTTTCCCTCCTTGCCTCCCTTCCCCTCCTCTTCCCTTCTAATGTAGCGATCTCTCTCACTCATGTAGGAATACTGAATAAATATTTGAATAAATGACTGGGTTTGAAAAAAAATTTTTTTTTTTGCCATACTGGGGTTTGAACTCAGAGCCTTGTGCTTACTAGGCAGGTGCTCTACCACTTGAGCCATGCCCCCAGCTCTGACTGTTTTTAATTAGAATATTTAATTAAAACACTTTAAGTGATACAATGCAGTATCTGAGATTTGAGCATGTACTTCAGGGGAAGAAATTGAAAATCTGTGGGCTAAGATCTGAGAAATGTACCCCCCCCGCCCAGTTTTATACTGTCTCGTTCTGTAGAACACAACTCCAGGGAGACTATATCAGTGCCTGAAGTCCCAGCTTCCTCTTAATGAAGAATATTTATTCCTACTAGAATAAAAACAGTACTCAGTTTCCCTTCAAGATAAATGGAGACAAAAGGACAGAGCAAAAGTGGTACAAAGAGAAAGAACATACAGAAAGAAAGAACAGAGGAGGAAAAAAAATGCTACAAATGTTAATATTAAAATAAAAGCAGATCATTGTTTATTGACTAATTAAGAAAATTTTTGAATAGTGTATTTTAGCAGTGTAGTTTGCCTCAGGCTATTTCTGAGAATATTCCAAGTTCTGAGAAATCAGTAAAACTTGTAGAAACTTTTTCTATTCATAAAAGCACAGGCAGCCTACCTACAATGACACATACCAGTTTATAGGAGGGAACTCTGGTAGCTGTCTTCCAACCACCAAGAGATATAGTAGCTTATTTAAAATGGAACCTGTAACTTAGCTCAGTGCTCTTCAGTAGCATGTCCAAAGGACTCTTGGAACAAAATTACCAATTATCACAGGAACTTTCCCTTTAGTACTTTTTGTAAAAGAAAAATCAAGTGTCTGAATCATTCATATTGCTATCAAAAGCCAACATAAAGTGTCTTTACCCCCTTTCACTTGGGGATTACATGGACTGTATATTTCACATGAATGGTATGTTTGCATTTTTTCAAAATGAAGGTAATAGGATGAAGTGACACCATGGGGTGTGAGAGCCTGGCTGTTTTCTCTCTCTGGAAGCTTACTTTTGCCACCTAGTGGGGAGGCAGTTTCAGAGTCAGGTTTTGTGTTTTGTATGATTCTCCTTTAAAAGGCAGAGATTGGCTTATAAGAAAATGATCAAATACACTTTTCTTTTATATAGCTCAATATTTCCTAATTAGTCTGTAACATGTCTACTGACTTTTAAAAAAGCAGTTTCACTGCAATGATTAACCTAGAGAATATAAGGTGAAATAAAACCTCTTTGTACACATGCATTACTATAATTGGGGGGGAAAATCGAACTTTTCCTTGTTTCGAACACTTTTCCATCCCCTTACCTTGTAATAGCTCACAAACATGACATTTTGCCTCATTCTAGTTTCTTATTCTTAGATGAGTACCAAATATACATCTTTATCCTGAATTTGTCATTGTAGCTCTAATCTCAAATCTTCAGTAATCTCCTGAATATCATCTTTAGAGTTGACATTTAATATGGTAAAAACTGAAGTCACCATCTCTCAAAAGAAACAAATGGGCCAGTGTGGCAGCTTTATCAGAGCTAGAGTGTAGCCCAGGGCTAAAAATGGAACAAGAGTGAAAGAAGGTAAGCACAGGGAACAATCAGAAATTGGGATCTGCGTGGTGGCTGGGCAGGAGGGAATGTGATGACCAAGAGTTAGCTGCAGCAGTAATAATTAACAGGAATTGAGGTCAGGAATATGGGAAATTTGAGGCAGGTCACAAAGCTAAAAGAATTGGAAATAAGAGGTAAAAGAGGTGAGAGATTCCCATAGCTCAAATCTTTAGACTTGAGGTACATGCAACGGTTCAAAGAGGGGAGACCCCCTCCAGAGATACGTAAGTCTTGGACCAGGAAAGACATGCTGGTGTCTATTTTTTTCAGCCTACCCTTGTCCAAATTATAAAAATCCCCAGTTCTCATGGGGATTTTTATAATGCAGGAGAGTTTTGTGAGGCTTCTGACCTGAATAAATTTTTGCTTACCAAAATTTCTATTATCGTATCACCTTAAGATGTAAGGTGGTAAAGCTGTGTTTTAAAGTTCATTTATGTACCCTAAAGTTCATTCACCATGAGTAGTTTTAGCAAATTTAGAAAGTTGTGCAAATGTCACCATGTTCTAGCCTTTGAAATTTTCCATCACCACAAAAAATCCCCTCCTCAGCCAGGTGCTGGTGGTTCATGCCTGAAATCCTAGCTACTTAGGAGGCAGAGATCAGGAGGAATACAGTTCCAGGCCAGCCCAGGCAAATAGTTTGTAAGACTATCACAAAACTACCCAACACAATAAAGGGCTGACAGAGTGGCTCAAGAGGCAGAGTGCGTGGTAGCAAGTGTGAGGCCCTGAGTTCAAACCACAGGACTGCAAAAAAAAAAAAGTTCCTCTTTTCCCATCCCAACCCAGGGCAATCACTGATCCACTTTCTGTCTCTACAGATAATTTGCCTTTTCTGGAAAATTCATATAAATGGAATCAGATGACATGGTGTCTCGTGTCTGGAGTCTTCCATATAGCACGTTTTTGATTTTTGTTCATGTGGTAGCATGGATGCAGTTCACAGTAGGTCAGTATTTCTTTCCTTTTCATTGCCCAATGGTTTGGATATACCACATTTTTTACCCATTTGGACTGTTTTCCATTTTTGCTTACTGTTTACAATGTTATTAACATCCACATACAAGTCTTTGTGTCAACACAAGTTAACTTTTCTTGGGTAGATATCTAGGGGTGGAATTGCTGGTGCAGTTTTTTCAGAAACTGCCAAACTGTTTTCCACAGAGGTCGTACACTAGCAACCCATGAAGGAATTAGCTTCTCTATATCCTCACCAACATTTGCTATTCTCTGCCTTTCTGAGTACCGCCATCTTAGTGGGTGTGAAATGGAATCCTAGCGTGGGTTTACTTTGCATTGCCTGGTGGCTAAAGACACTGAGCAGCTACTCAGGTGCTTGACTAGTAATTATGTATATATATATATATATATATATATTTTTTTTTTTTTTTTCTTTTTGACAAGCCATATTTGTATCACTTACCCATTTTCATTTAGTGGTCTCCTATGAGTGAGTTACAGGAACCTTTTTTGTGTCTTCTACACAATGTATATGTCAGGTTTATAATCTACAAACATTTACTTCTACTTAGTAGCTCATCTTTCTACTTTTTTAAGGGTGTCTCTGAAATGCAAGTTTTAAGTTTTGATGAACTGACAAGTTTCTTCTTTAATGAGTAATGCTTTTGATGCTGTATCTAAAAACTCTTATTTCTTCAGTATATTCATCGTGACAATTCCGAATAGCCTCACATTGTATATTGGTTAGATCATCCCCACCATTTCCCCACCACCACCCCCTCTCCACCTAAAAACTCATTACCTAACCTAAGGTCATGAAAATTTCTCATGTTTCTTTTGGAAGCTTTACAGCTTTAGGTTTCATTTTTAAGTATATTAACCATTTTGAGTTAATGTTTACATCAGCATAAGGCAAGGGTCTAAATTAATCTTCTCTTTTGAACATTCAACTTTCCCAGAGCCATTTATTAAAACACTATCCTTTCCCCCACTGGATTTCCTTGGCACCTTTATTGAAAACTGACTGAACGTAAAGGTCACGTTCCAGACTGTCAATTCTGTCCCGCTGACCTACACATCTATTCTCATGCCACTAACTACATCAGTGTAGCTTTATAGTAAAACTTGAAACTGAGCAGTATAAACCTTTCTATTTTGCTCTTCCTTTTCAATATTATTTTAGCTATTGCGAGTTCTTCACATTTCCATACACATTTCAATTTTGATCCAAAAAAGCTTGCTGGAATTCTGGTAGGGATTGTATTGGAAACTGCCAACTTAACAAGTAAAAAATCTTCTAACCCAGGAACACTGAATGCCTGCCATATATTTAGATTTTTTGTATTTTCTCTCAGTAATGTTTTATAGTTTTCTTTTCTTTTGGTATAGAACATTCTTTCCCATGAAATACTCAAAGTTTAAGTCAGTGGAAAATAATTTTAATCAAAGAATTATACATTTTCTTCCCACACATTCTGCTATGTATTAGGAAATGACACTGTGATCTATTTCACTACAAGTAAAATGTTACAAAATATTTACTGGAAAATATTTAAAATAACAAACACAAAAGTCAAGATGAAATAAACTGTTTCTTTTTTTTTTTAGAAATCTCTGCTGTGGTGCCCACAGCACACAAGAAGAGAGCCAAAATAAATAAGTAACTAAGATTCCCTTGGTAACAATTTCCCAAAGAACTGAAAGAGAAGAAACAGGATGAAAATAGTGATATGCCAGGAAATGCCTGCTAGCAACTCTGCTTTAATAACCAATCTATCTGGACAAAATACCCTCTCTGTGCAGTACATTCTGAATAAGGCTAAACTTTAGGATATTCCTTGAACTGAAATTAGAAAATATGCTGACTGCTATTAGAAAACCTCTTGTTCTAAAAACCACTGTTGTGACTAGAAGCCTGTTCTGGCATCAAAAGTTGCCATGCAGCCCTTCTGTCCCTCTCAGGAAAGCTTCATAAACACCATCCCTAATTTGTACTGAGACAGGAACCAAAGGGCCAGATTTGGGGGCTGCTTTGGCACAGGCTTTCAGGGAGTAGCAATAGTCCCTTCACTGATGCATCACAGCACAGTGGGCACAAATCAGGTGGCTGCACTTGTACCAGCCACCTTCAGTCACTGAATCAAGTTGGGTGGGTACATTACTGCCCCGGTTCAGCAAGGAAGCTGGTGCAAAAAGTCCAGATGAGTCAGGTCCAAGTCAGATGAGTCATGTCCAACACCAAAGGTGGGCATCATGCCAGGACGAGGTGGGAATAACTAGAGGTGCACGGAGGGGTAACTCTGGCGGGGGTCCTTAAGAAGGAAGGCCAGGAGGTGGACCTGGGGGAGGGCCAGGAGGTTTTCTGCTGGGGCAAATATGGAATGGCATGTATGAGAAAGGAGGATGGGAAGTGCTTGGGGTTATCTTAAGGATGGAGGGTGCTGGTCACCAGGATCAAGACGCTGGAAGGAGCAGGTGGCAAAGGAATACTCTACTTCCACATGCTGAGCAATCATGACAGCACCAAGAAAGTGGCTAACATGAGCCTCTGCCGTTTATATTCTGCGTCTAGCTTTCTTAGCTTATAGATAAAGTTGCAGAATACACTCAAAGGTTTCCCACAGCTTTTTACCCTTGTCTTTCAGGATTTTCTCAATTTACTCTGGTTGTTGGCACTAGGTTAAACTCCATCTCATCCAGTTCTCCATGTTCCAGATAATCTGGGATCTTTTGTCTTCAAAACTGCAGCTCATTCCATCATGCACTCTTTTGTTCTCTAATCCTCTTTTCTGGGCTTCCTTACAGGCTTGGTCTGTAGGGCTCATACATCTTCAACTCTTGGTGGATAATGGTAATCTCTGTCTCATGTTGAGATAATCTGTATGTTTTACTTATTCATTTAAAAAAAAAACAAGCTGTTGCTGGGGGCTCACACCTGTAATCCTAGCTACTTGGGAGGCTGAGATGGGGAGGATAACAGTTCGAGGCCAGCTTGAGCAAACAGTTCAAGACCCCCCATCTCCAAAATGACTAGAGGTGTGATTCAAGTGTTAGAGCACCTCCTTTTCAAGTGCGAAGCCTTGAGTTCAAATACCAGTCCCACCAAAAACCAAACCAAAACAAAAAATCCCACCCCCCCCACTAGTGTTGAGGCCTTAGGACTATGAGAAGTAGAGAGGGGGCAATTCCCAGTTTCTTTGCATCTTAGGGACCTTTTCCTCTGCGTCTTGGTCAACTACCTGGCTGTCTCCATCTTGAAGCCTTGTGCCCCTCTGCCAGTCTGAAATCACTTCCTCTTGCTGCAGCTGAAGATCTCTTCAGTATATTACAGTTTTCAATGTACAAGTCTTGCACCTCTGCTTAAATTGATTCCCAAGTGTTTTGTTCTTTTTTGATGCTATAATGTGCAAAAGTCTTAATTTCATTTTGAATTATTTCTGATATTGATGTGTAGATTTTATCATGTCTGCAACTTTACTAAACTTGTTTATTAGCTCTGATATATTTGTGTGTGTTTCCTAGGTTTTTCTATACACAGGATCATGCCATCTGTAAATAAGACAGTTCTGTTAAGTCACATGCTTTTTGTTTCCCTGTCTTCTCTTTGTCTATCTTTCTTTGCTATATCACACTGGGTATAGCCTGTAATACAATGTTGAGTAGCAGTGAAAGAAGACATTTTGCTTTGTAATCCATCTTAGGGGGGAAAATCAGTCTTTCATTACTAAAACAGCATTAGCTACATAAAGAAATTAGCTACATTTTAAAATAAATCTTTTTATCAAGTTAATGAAGTTCCCTTTCATTCCCAGATTATTCAGTTCTTAGTTAAGTAATGCATGTTGGATTTTGCAAATGGTTTTTTTTGTCCACTGAGCCTATCCAGATTATCATGGAGACCACCTCTTTTATGAATATAGTATATATAGTAATTGATTTTCTGATACCAACATTTTAATCTTTTTGACATGTTGCTTTATATTATGGCTTTTGAGGCTCTGTTCGCTTTTTTCATTCTTTCTTCTCTCTGATATTGTAATAATCTATCTTGAAATCCATGAGTTCTTTCTTCTGCAATCTTAAATCTATTATTGACTCACTGTGGGTAATTTTTCATTTAACTTATATTCTTCAACTCCAGATTTTCCATTTGCCCTTTTTAATAATTTTTATCTTTGTATTAGGACTATTTGTTGAGTCACTGTTGCTACAATTTCTTTTAAGCATAATTTAATTCCTTAAACATGTTTACTGTAACTGCTTTGAAGTCTTTGTTAAGTCCAATATCAAGGCCCACTCAAAAAACTGTTTCCACTGATTGCTTTTTTTCCTCTTGAGTATTGGACACACTTTTCTTTCTTTACATATATTGCAATTTTTTTAACTGAAAATTGGAATTTTAGGTACAATATTATAAGAACTCTGGATTTTAATGTTCTCTTCTTGGATGTTGTTCTTGCTATAGTTTTCTCATTAATTTTCATGAACTAAATCTGTGGACTCCATCTCCCTCATAGTGCATAGGTATATATATCTCTACTCAGCTTTTCAAAACACTTTATTTTTATTTTTAAGCCTGGCTTCTAAGGGGTCACTCTGTGCCTGCATAGTTTAATAGGCAATAACTGATCAGTGGTCGTGCTCAATCACCCTAAGCCAGCAAACCTTTACTGCTACTGATGGGTCCACAGTTTGGGCTGGGGATCACATTAAAAATTCAAGTAGTTTTCAGATATGCCCTGACATTTAATTTCTGCTAGGCCCTCTTTCTTCTCCCTCTCCACATGTGCAAAATTTCAGTCAATAAGGGTGTATTGCTAGCTTGAGCCCTCTTTGGTCTTTCTTGCATATATATGAAGCCTTTTGGTCAGTTAGGAACATATGGTGAGTTTGCCAAAATCCTCTATCACTGTGCCATTCTCAAATTTCCCTGATAAATTTCAAGCTAGTCTACTCATCCACTGTTGGTTCCAGCCAAGACTAACTTCAGGCCCACCGAGCTTCTATTTACTCTTCTTGTTTGCCATTAGAATGTTAACTGCTACAATGCTAGTAGGCATGGGACTTTTCAAATTCCACTTCCTATCAAGCAAGACCACTCCTTCAGTGAAACTGCTGGTTTTCATGACTTCCTTGACCTTGAAGACTACTGGGCAGAGTGTGGAGGTTGGGGGTAAGTTAATCCCCAGCCAGGAGCACCACAGAATCCTGTACTTCTTACCTGAAGGGCAACTGTTTTCCTATAAATAAATGCTTTTCAATTTGTTGACTGTCCAGAATCCTAAATTTGCTGTTTATAAGTTTCATCCAGTTTTATTGTTGCTTCATAAAAAGAGGATTTGCCCAGCTCTAACTCTGCCCTTTTGCTAGTTTGCCTTTATTTTTAATTGCTCTTTTTCATTCTTTCATACTCAGCTGGTCACCAAATCATGCTGATTCTTTCTCTGCAATATTTCTCTGGAAAATTTACTGCTTTCCTTGCCATTTTCAGAGTCACACCCATCAAGGTAATCAGTGCCCATTTCTGAGTTACTAGGAGAGAAGCTTTCTTCCCTATCTGCATATGGCTGCCAGATTGATCTTATGGACGCCATCACAATCACATCACTTGCTTCTGACTGAAGAATGACTCTGCTGCAAAGAACAAAAATTTCATACCGTTCAGCCCAGCTTTCAAGCTGCCTTGAACTCATGCAATGTCATTTATTCTAGAATCTTCCAGCAGAAGGATTTTTCTTTCCCCACATATTCCATGCTTCTATCTTTCTCATGTTGTTCCCCTATGTTGAGTGTCTTTGTAATTTGTCTTTAAAATTTTTTGTTCATCAACTCTTAAAAGAGGCTTAATCAGGTGAATTCTGTTCCCCATCACACCTATACTCCACTCTTCCCACGTTCATATACTTGTAGACTTTAAATCATTTGACACAAAATTGCATTGGTTTGCAATTGTTTTTTTTATTTTCTGCACTATTTTGTTATTTCTCCATCTTTTTTTCTATTTAGGACTTTATTTTTTGAACAATTTTAGGTTCACAGTCAAGTTGAGCAGCAGTTGCAGACTATCCAATATACCCTGTGTCAAACTTTTAATCATACTCAATTTGAGGACTTCCCCTATTTACAAAACAGAAAACACTTCTTAGCATCTAGAACAGTGGTGACTATATAGCTAGTGCTTAATATGTAGTAAATAAATAAATTAAGGTGCGGCCCAGGCATGCCCCGTGCGGGCGCAGCGGCCCGGGCCCTGGGAGCGCCCGGCGGACTGGTGGCCGGGCGCGGAGGAGCCTAGCGGCTGGGCCTGGGGTGGGCGAGCGCCCGGCCGGAGCCGCAGCGGCAGGGCTGCGGGGGTCCTTCATGAAGACAGATTTTTGGGGCATTTCTCTCTCCTCTGTGTAGTTGATAGTCTGGGTGGTGAAGAGATGGCTGCTGGTGTCAAAACCTTTCTCCAGGACCTTGGCAGGGGAATCAAAGACTCCATCTGGGGTATTTGTACCATCTCAAAGCCAGATGCTCGAATCCAGCAAAAGAGAGAGGAACAGCGGTGAAGAAGGGCAAGCAGGGCCCTGGCACAGCGGAGAGCCCAGAGGATAGAGGGAAGCAGGAGAGAGAGTCACGTATTGTTCGTAGAATCTTCCAGCGCTGTGCTTGGAATGGCGGAGTATTCTGGCTCAGTCTCCTCTTGTTTTATCCAGTGTTTATCCCTGTGCTTCAGTCAGTAACGGCCCGAATTATTGGTGATCCATCACTGCATGGAGATGTTTGGTCGTGGCTGGAATTCTTCCTCACATTAGTTTTCAGTGCTCTTTGGGTGCTCCCTGTTTGTGCTTAGCAAAGTTGTGAATGCCATTTGGTTTCAAGATACAGCCGACCTGGCATTTGAGGTGTCAGGGAGGAAGCAAAATAACTGCTGGCATGCTCTTCAGTCTTCTGCTACAGGCTCTTTTCCTTTTCCGGGGATGTCTGTGAGTCTCTTTCCTATCCATCTTGTTGGTCAGCTGGTTAGTCTGCTGCATATGTTCCTTCTCTACTCCCTGTACTGCTTTGAATATCGTTGGTTCAATAAAGGAATTGAAATGCACCAGCGATTGTCAAACATGGAAAGGAACTGGCCTTACTACTTTGGGTTTGGTTTGCCCTTGGCTTTCCTCACAGCAATGCAGTCCTCATACATTGTCAGTGGCTGCCTCTTCTCTAGTCTCTTTCCTTTATTCATTATCAGCGCCAATGAAGCAAAGACCCCTGGAAAATCATACCTTTTCCAGTTGCACCTCTTCTCCTTGGTGGTCTTCTTAAGCAACAGACTCTTCCACAAGACAGTTTACCTGCAGTCTGCTCTGAGCAGCTCCACCTCTGCAGAGAAGTTCCCTTCACCACATCCATCTCCTGCCAAACTGAAGGCTGCTGCAGGCTACTGAGTTGCCTGCTCTCCAGAGGGTATGGGTGGGATTTGATGGAGGCTGTGGCAGCTCTTTTCTCTGTTCTCCCATGCCAGGGAAGGCAGAATCCACTCTGCCAAGGGCCCTCTGCATTTTCCCTTCTCTTTGAGGAATTGGGATTTTTGATGCTGGTGCATGTAAGGCAGAATCTTCTTGATACCAGTATGTGGATTTTTACTACCACTGTGACTCTAAAAGGACCACAGGCTTTTCTGCAGCTATTTTCTAGCATTTGCCAGCCCCTGTGCCTGGACTGATTGGAATACTTTGTTTTTCTCCCTGTGCCATTTTCCCTCCCATCTTTTTCCTGCCTTCCAGCACCCTTGGATGAATGGATTTTGTATTTCTAGCTGTTGTATTTTGTGGATTTGTTATTTTTGTTGTTTTTCTGTGAAGCACATACACTGGATGTGGGAGGTAGAGGAGTTACCTCAGTTGCTCCTTAACACTCCCTTTATAGCCATCACTGTCATGTTTCTTGTAACTCAGGTTAGGTTTTGGTCTCTCTTGCTCTACTGCAAAAAAAAAAAAAAGGAGAAAAAAAAGAGCCTGAAGAGATGGGACAAAAGGAAAGACCTTACAGCCAGATCAGCTAGTTTTGAGGAGTAATTTTCTTTCTTCCCCTTGAAGGGGAAAAAGATTTTTTCACTGGTACATTTAAACTTCCCCAACAATGGGGAGGTACCAATTCTGGACAAGGGCCACTGCAATATAGAATGCTTAGAGAACCTGAACTTTTCAACTCTGGAAGATGGAAATTTACTGTTGGCCACTGCCAGGTATGACTGCTATTTCAAAGGAATATCGGGTGCTGCAAATAGGAACTGAAAGGGTAAACTTATTAAACCCATTAAACCTGTGATTGGTGATGTTTTCCTGTCATTTTAAGAGACTAATGTGGAGGGAAGATGTCAAAAACTTGTACAATTTTAAAATGTCACAATTAAACGTGAGCTGATTTCCCATAAAAAAATTAATTAATTAATTAATTAAAATGCTTCTTGATTTCCAATGGAAATTTTCAAAATCGCTTTTGGATTTTTTTTCCTTCAAGAACTTAACTCTTACATGTATCTCTGAAAACAGGGATAACCTTAAAAATAATAATTAGGCTGGGTGCAGGTAATCCTATAATCCTAACTACTTGGGAGGCTGAGATTGGGAGGATTGCAGTTCAAGGCCAGCCCAGGCATAAAGCTCTTGAGACTCTATCTCAACCAATAGCTGGCAGCAGTAATTCATGCCTGTCATCTCAAACTAAGAGGGAGGCTGAGATCTGGAGGATTGTGGTTCCAGAGCAGCCTGGGCAAACAAGTTTGTGAGACCCATCATCTGTATGGAAAACGGTGTGGTGGCACACACCTGTCATCCAGCTACAGTGGTTAAGTGTAAAAATAGTATTACTGTCCAGGCTAGAATGAGCAAAAAGCAAGACCCTATTTCCAAAATAACCAGAGCAAAAAGAGCTGATGGCATGACTAAAGTGGTAGAGCACCTGCCTAGTAAGTGCAAAGCTCTGAATTCAAACTCCAGTACCACCAAATAATGATAATGATAATCAGTATGACACAGAAACCAACCAATAAAATTGGACAACAAAAGAGTCCTAAAAACTGTTGGGTCAAGAAATGTCTCAATAGTTCCTAGATCATGGGGCAGTCCCAGATGTCCAGTGCATGAGGTCCCGATGGCATGGGGTGAAAAATAAGGCAGTAGCAAACTATTTAAACATTTTAATAACTGGTACAAAAGTGATCAGGGTACACACAGTTCTGCCAGCAAGGAGACTGAAATTCTCTGAATTTTATCATAGCTGAGGAACACAACAATCACAAAATGGAATTCTGTCAATTATGGGAAATTTTGGATTTGAGGTGAAAGATGAGAATAGGTCTCTGGAAGGTTAGATGCAGACAAGAATAACAAAGAATCAGAAGGTGAGCAGTAGAAAATCAGAGCACAAGAGTACCTAGAGGCCAAGACAGACCCTAGATAAGTAATCAGGAGTCAGAGTTCAAGGTAAGTAACTAGGATCACCCTGAGAGGAAGGACATTTTAAGTAAGGATCCCAGCGAACAGTTATCTAGGAAGCAGAAATTTATCAATGAGACTGCCACACAACCTTCTCCTGGAGGTGAAAATATTCTCATCTTGTAAGTACCTTCACATAGGTAACTTTACATGACAGGAACTTAGGTGGAGACATGACTTTTCTGTGAGGACAGAATAACCAGAACAAAGTCAACTAGCACATCAGTCTTTTAGAGAAAGAAATTTAAGTATGTCTTTTTTGTTTGTTTTGGTTCTGGGGACTGAATTCAGGACTCTGCACATGCTAAGCACATGCTGTACCACTGAGTTATACCTCCAACCCACTACGTTAGAGTCTTGTTAAGAGCAGTGACACTTATCAAACAACAGTGACCTGACTTAGGTTTGCTGGTAGCGTATCACTGTATCACCTATGAAAAGTAACAGAAGACTTTTTTTTTATCACTACTGTGTTTATGTGATTTAATTTACATATGTTAAATATTTTGGGCTTTAACAATGCTTTCAAATTCCTTCCATCAGAGGATGCAAAAGAAGTCAATTAACTAAAGAATATTTTAAAACTATATGGTCTGAAAAGGCAGTAACTGCCAACTTAGAAACAAGGAGAGCAGACCAAAGAACTATCAGCAATGAAAGAATAACACTGAAAAAATTGAAATATAACCAGTAACTGTTTGTCCAAAAGGAATTTTGGACATGGGAAAGGCATGTCTTAATTGAAGGTGTAGAGCTAAGGGACAGGTTACTGTTTTTCACTTTTAAATAGTGCAATAAATCATGCACAAAATCATAATTTGAATTTACAAGGAAGGTAATACTTTTTAGGTTATAAAAGTGACCTCAAGTGGGCAATAATGCTCTCAAATCTGTGGCCAAGGGAACTATATTCCATTGATCGTCACTTTTAAAAAGTCTACATAGGCAACAGTTTTCCACTGTAAGTTTCACATCCATTTAGCCAATTATATACATATGGTTTTTATTGATTTAATAATGTATCTGGTTATGATTCATTTATGTGAACTGCTAACAAAAGGGCTTTAAAATATTTCCCCAATGATCTTCAAATCAACATCAATCACAGAGACATAAATAAAGAATAGTAAGAATACAATTTCTACCTAAATATTTTAATCTAGATGGGGCATTAGAAATTAGAATACTTAACTTGAAATTAAGGAATTACTGACATGGAACATGAATGCCGGTCCAAAACTGACAAAACATTAGAGAATTTAGAAGACTATTTTAGTCTATGAATACTTTATCTCCTATGAAATCATGAACATGAAAATACCTCAAAGAGAAGCTGTGGTGAAACACACTCAACTATGGGTATGGGATTACATAACTGCACCAAAGGTCTTTTTTAGTGTAGTTGGGAAAAGTCAGGATTTTTTTTTAATAACTAAAATTTCTCATTTTTTGCTGATTAAAATAGTTGTTATTCATCATTCCAGGAAAAAAAAAAAAGAAGAAAGCAATGAGTAAATTCGTGAGTTTTGACTATAGTCCAAAATTATTTTATACCTCAAATTAATAAGTCACTTGCGTGCACGATATCACTGGATATACGCAACCTCTTAGAAATGTGGTCATGCTGTACTAAGCATAAATGAAATTGAGTCAGTTATAAAATATTCAATCTTCCCACTACCTTCCCAAAACCTCACTGTTGGTTCTGAAACCTGCTTACACAACTAAAATAAAAGATCACTATAGAAACAAATGAATCTTTCCTATTCCTTAAAAAAGTCCATCTATGAAGCATTTCTAAACGGGATTTCACAAGGAGACAAAAGTAAGCTCTGCTGCAGGCAAACTTTCTTTCAATGCGCTGGTGAATACTGATGAAGATAGGCTTATTTATTATTCCCTTAAAGAATAAAACTGGTTCCACTGTAGAGTAAATACACCCAAAACTCTCAGTCAAGCCTTCCTGTGCTATACAGCACGCCAGTATTTCCAAGAAAGTGGTTCATTGTGAAAGACAATGACTCTGAACACGCTTAACATATCATTTGACTCAAGATTCAAAAGCTGAATGCTTAATGTTTCTTCCTTCTACTCCTAGGATTGAATTGGCAAACCTTTTCCATATAGGGGCAAATAGTAAGTATTTCAGGCTTTGCAGGCAATACATTCTCTCATAACTACTCATCTCTGCCATTAAAGTGTGAAAGTGACCATGGAAAGTACCTGTAACCACAAATGGTTACGGCTGTGTATCAATAAGTGAATTTATGGGCACTGAATTTGAATTCAGTATAATTCTCACATGTCCCAGATTTTCCCCACTATCTCAAAATATAAAAGCCATTCTTACTTTGGGTAGTAAGAAGGACTTGGCCCTTGTACTATGTATGCTGACTCCCGTTCTAGCCCACTACTAAATGTTATCTATCCAGTGGTAAGAAAGTGAGAAATATATATAAGAAGGTGAGAATATATGTATATGTGTGTGTGTGTGTATATATACACACACACACACATATATATTTCAGTGCTGGGGATCAAACCCAGGGACTTGCTCATCGCCTAGCATGTACCACTGAGCTACATCCCCAGCCCTTGTTTTCTGAAACAAAGTCTTGCTATGTAGCCCATGCTGGCCTTGAATTCACAATCTTCCTGCCTCAGCCTCCTGAGGTTTACAGGCCCAGCTATAATATATTTTTTAAAGTTACTGAATTCCTTAATTGTAACATATGTGAATGGAATTTTTATATAATAAAGTTGAAAGCAAGAGAAATTTTATTTCTACAATAAAAGGTAAGTTTCAGATAGAGGAAGCATGATGAAATATAAAACTCAAATATAAAAGGACTTTCTCCAAATAAAATTAAAGTACATTTTTGTGTTTTTATTACATGTGTTTTAGTACCCTAATTCATCAAAAGTAAGCAAAACTTGAGTTCTATTTTGAAATCTGGGAGCTCCAGGACCTCCCAGATTACTGCAGATGGCAGTAATGATACTGGACTTTCACACCCTACAGAACTCAGCACTGGCTGGATATTTAGACCTGGCAAAGCAGCTGAAGTTCAAAACCTACACCTGCATCTATATGATGCAAAGAATGGCAGAACCCACTGCAGTTACCTCTAAGATGCCAATGCGGTCCATCATGATACAATGTCACCTAAGCATGCTTCATAGAAATAAAAAACTGCATTTGTTTTGGGTGATTGCTGCTGGAACCCATGGCATCTATGCCTCTTTAGCTTCTGAGGAATGCAACCATGCATGCTATTTAGTGTTCATGACTTGTGTACTGTGTGGTGGATGTTAGGATCAGGAGGCAGCTGCTGGTACTTGAACAAAGTAATTCAGGACAGCAAGAAAGACAAACTCATCTGCATGATAGGTTAGAAAATTTAAAGATTACAAATACACTGATAAAAAAACTAATGGAGATATGGTGGACTCCTAAAGATAGTTACATGTGTTCAGAGTATGTGAATACTTTGAAGGCAACATGGAACTCCTGGGATCCTTTTATAAAAACATTCTTATAGCACCATCAACAGAGAAAGCTAACGGGGCCAAACATTCTATTTCTCTCACCGGTTTTATCTAATATATTATCAAATTCAAGTCATTCTTTTTTTTATAGGTAATTGTGATAATTTATTTTTAAATTCATATTCAAGTCATTCTAATTTTTTTAGAGACCCAACTTAATTTCATCCTATAAATATGAACTGAGTGCCTGAGCAGAAACATGGAGCATACTAAGGTGAGTAAGACCCTGATCTGAGAGTGCTTGCCTAACAAGTGCAAGGCTCTGAGCTCGAATCCCAGTACCACAAAAATGAACAAATGACAACAACAACAACAAAATCTCTGGCCTGGACCTCAAGGACGTTGTTTCTCAGTGGGGTCTACAAACATGAAAGAAATAATGGGAACGGTTTGATAAACGTGACCAAGTGTACTGTACTACAAAATACAGTAGAGTGCAAAGGACAGAGAGATGTAACTCTCTCTAGGTTTGGGGAAGTCCTCTTGATGGAAGTGATATCTGGGTTGGATCTGATAGACATAGCAAAATTGAAATTCCCCTATGAGTAAGGAGAGAATGGGCTAGGCAGAGGGAAGAGCACAAGCAATAGCACAGACACAGAGAGAACAAGATGCAGTAACTCAGCACCGCTAGAGCAAAGAGTGTGAGTGTGAGTTAAGCAGAGGCTGAATGGTGGAGACAGGAAGGGACCAAGTCATAACGTTCTTGGGTCTCATCCTATAGACCTGTGCCATCCAATATACATGGGGCTGTTGAACTGAGATGCAAGAGTCTGAAACCAGATGCAATTGCAAAATTCACATGAGGTTTCAAATATGAAAAAAGTAAAATATCTCAATAATCTTAAAAAGTAATTACATGGTAAAATGGTATTTTAGATATTTTGGGTTAAATAAAGTGTTTTATTAAAATTAATTTAAACTACTTTTTAAAAAAACACAGTTACTAGAACATTTTAAATTGCATATGTGACATCTGATCCTTTAGTAGTAGTTCATTTCTCAACAACAATCCATCCCAAGCATTTAAGCCAGCAGTGCTGTCGTTCCTAGTTTAAAGATGGGAGAAGAACTGGCCCAACCCAGCCTAAAGCCGTGAGGGAAAACCAGCTGGAGGAGTTCCTAGAGCAGTAAGTTTGCCCTAGACACAAGATGAGATCGCTCCGTGCAGATGTGGCAGTATTGCACTTGATAGAAACCTAGACTGGTCATCTCCTGAGGCAGAGAGGATGGAATAGAGGGTGGGAGACCTAAGAAATGGGAGAAGTGGGAATCCTTGCTGACATCACTGAGTTGCTTCATCAGCTGACGCTGAAGCTCACTCTTCCTTTGAACTTCCTGCTGTATAAGAGAATGAGGCTCTTTATTACTTAAGCCAGTGTAACACATTTTCTGTTACTCATAGTCACAAGCACCCTGGCTGACACACTCCATTACACTCTCATGACCTAAAGGTCAAGGAGTACAGGTATTATCATTTCAGTCACCTAGTACTGCCAAAGTTCTGTGTAGTCTATAGTCCACTCAACATATTATTGCTGTGATGTGGAAGGGTTTTTTTCTCCTTTTAGTTTCAAAATACCCTATCACTGTAAGACTTTATGGCATAATTACCCATATAAAGAGAAAATAATGTAGGAGGAGACTTAATTAAATACCTGCAAGATTTGCAAATTGTTACACTTACTAGTCGTCCTTTCATCCAGAGCCTAACTCGAATCCTAGCCAAAGCACGCAGTGGGAACTACTCAGCCTGATTTCACTCATCTGTACTTAAAGCACTATAGTAAAGACGCAAATACAAAACTGCTACAGTTTATACCTCATATAAAATAATGTCAAGAATTAAGCAAAATAAGGCATGGAGTCCCGTACAGTATCTATCACATGGTAAATACCACAAAGTATATAAACCTGATTTGTTTATTTTCTTGTGTGGAATTTTTATTTCCAAGTAATGTGTTAAATAGAAGTCACTTACTGAATATGATAACCTTGCTCTTGTTGACCAGAAGTCAGATTACAGTAAATGCTAATATACATGTTATATTTCATTAGCTAGTTAGTACTTGGTTAAGTGACTGGATTACTAATTCATTCTTTTATTTACGTGAAGTAGTTTCCAGAGCTAACCTGAACAAAATAAGATAGACAGCAATAAAACTATTAACTGTGAATTAAACTATAGCATTTTTACTAAGTTATGTCTACTTGTAAGATTGGTGAATGGTGATGAATTCTAAATGATGAATAACCCCCCCCCCATAAAAACAGGGAAGGAAGTTTCTAACCATGGGCTGTAACTAGAAGGTACCTGCTGTAATTAAGAGTCAGGAAAAGATATTCAGTAACAGCTAACAGTGAAGAAAGGGTATTAGGCTAAAAGGGGAAGAGTAAAGAGTAAAACTTGTTGAGTTATAATGAGCTACACAATTCTAAAAAACTTTCTGTACTACTACTACGAATTTTGCTTTAATAACATATACTAACCAATGTGATTATTTCCAAGTAGGATATGCTGAAAGATATTAAGCAGATCTCTCACTAGCACAATCCAAACGTGTTCTTCACTTAACTTATAATAAGGGTGATTACCTGTCCTTGAGTCACGTAACTGAATCAGGTGACTCACGGTTTTTAAATTTCACAAGATGACTGGCTCACCAAGGACTAAGCTTGGAAGCCACTTCTATGTGTGCCGTGGCGTCTACTGGACTCCAACTCAGTTGCTTGCTGTTAATCTACATCTGTTGAAGTGATTTGTATTCAGAAGCTTAAACCATGCTTTTGCTCTGGATAACTAAATATTTTAAATTAGTGTGAATTCCTATTATCACATTTGCTGTGATGAATAGGGCAAATACATGTACACACTCCTATCCAGACAACATGGACAGCTATCCTAAATGTCTGCCCACAGTCTGAATGAGAATTGTTTCCAAATGGAAAGCCTCCTGCAGAGCTTTCCCTGAGTCAGACGGGAGTGGGCCTAGACCACTTTTTGCAGACTAACAATAATTATTCCAGGACATCTAAAGCAGGCCTTACTAGTTACCCGCATTCAGAGGAGTTCTAAACCGGGTGCTGGTTAAGTTTGGTGCATTTCAAAGAGGATCCAACACGCAGAAGAGGTAAAAAGATGTCATCCTTCCACGTTTCCTTGTGTCCATGCTGTATGATAAAGCAATTAATCCAGCTTTTTCTCAGGTTTATTCAAGTATTACCTACATTTAACTTTTTTATAGTACAGTTCTGTGGGTATGGCAAATTCAAAGTCATATTTCTACCACAATCATGACAAAGCACATTCCTATTAGCACATAGCACATTCCAAATTCATGACGTTCTAGTCAGTACCTCTCCATATTCCCAGCTCCTGGAAACCATTGTTCTGTTTCCCATCCCTACAGTTTTGCCTTTTCCAGACTGTCACATAAATGGAATGTACAGCCTTATGGATGATTTCTTTCACTACCATGATGTAACTGACCACAAGTTCCCTGAGATTGAGGCACAAGAGAAAGGCAGAAACAGACTGGAGAAGTGGAAGGGCCAAACCATGTAGGGCTTGTACGCAGTATCAAAAAATGCTGCATTTTCAGTGGGTGTGGTGGGATAGCCACTTTGAGCAGTTGAGTAATGTGGTCTGATTAAAACTCAAAAATAATTTGGCTAGTGTATGAAAGACAGATTATAGTGGAACAAAAGTAGAAAAAAGCAGCTAGTTTAGAGGCTACTGCAGTCACCTGGGATAAAAACAATGATTACTTAAACTAGAATGGCAGCATCAGGGGTGGTAAAAAGTGATCAGATCAGAGAGGGGCTAAAGGAAGAACTGCTGGGACTGAATGTAGCAGCTGGGAGAGAGAGTTGTCAGGATGGCTTCAAGAATGGCCTGACCAATAAGTGGATATTGGGGCCAATTACTAGCATGGGGGAGAGAAAAAGACAAGAAAGGAGGGAGGAGCAGGTCTGGTAGGGGAGGTGGAAAATTAAGAACTCCATTACTCTAGACCTCTTCAGTACATAGATGGAACTGAATCTTTCCTCTCCCCATTTTGCATCAGAAGCCTAGAGTGAACTTTGACAGAGAAATTTCACTTAATAGTCCTTTCCCTGTGACTCTCTAACACAGTCAGTGAATGTATCTAAGATAATGAATTCAGTCTCCACTGAGTTCCTAGAGTTTTTTACAGAGAGAAGAAGGTAAATTTCAAAGCTCAAGAAGAATGTTCTTCCACTTCCCACCTTCATTTTCTGGATAGGTAAGAGCAATCTGAGCTTCACAAGTACCTCCTCTAAATTTTACACATACTTTTTTCTTAGAAGAGCAACTCCATTTGCTCAACCGCATTGGCTCAAATGGATTAAGAATATAATGACTTTTCAAATTATCATACCTTTTCTTCAACATGGTCTCCTATTTAGTACTTAAAAACTAATGGCTGAAAAAGCATCTAGTGGTCCATCCTTTCCACCTTATGAGGTTAAGTTTATGCTGTTGGTGTGGTGAAAGAGTGAGTGCCTTTGCATCAGGCAGACCCTCAGGATGGGAACAGGATGGGAACAGGTAACGGCAACACGCTAGAGAAAAGCCCAAGATGTGGAGCAGAGGTTTCCTCTGTACCTCCTTGCCTTGGGGAACTGGATACTCAAGTACAAGCAGGAGCAGTGATCACGCCAACTTTGCACCCCTGAAGCCACCAAGGAGTGTAATGCATAGGATGATTGTTTCTGTCATGGATCTATTCATCCATTCAACCATGGTCAACATATTTGAAAGTTCCTCTTTTATCTTAAAATTTCGTGCAAATTCGTCATCTATGACATAACTGTAGTATTTGTTTTAACATAAAAATGTATTTAGCATAAGACCATTACATGCAGTTATATAAGCTGTGTGTTACATGCCTTAAAGAAGCACCACTCACAGCATAGTTGTGGATTTGTCTATTACAAAAAGTTTCTGTTGAATGCAACAATATTACTGAAGACGGGTCACAGTAAGGGGAGACCGTGCACAGGAAGGATAGGGCAAGGGAATGGAAACCAAAAACTTGAATGTGGTTGAATGTGCTCACTGTATAGGAATGAATACAGTAATCTTTAAACTGGCAGAGGGCACCATGGGAAGTGAACTAGGAAGGAGTGAAGAGGACTGGAAGAGATGAACTAATTGGGGTTGTAATACATATACACATGGAAACAACACAAGGAATCTCCCCATTAGCTATCTTTATCTCAAACTAGCAAAAACACTATGTTTCTCTTATCACCTTTTATGTTTTTTCTTCTACAAAATTAGAGAACAGGAGGGTGGAACAGGTTCTGCCCAGAGGCAGGTGGTGGTGGGGGGTGGAGTTTGCACCAGCAGGTAGGGAGAGTGGCATGTAAGGGGTAGGAGGATGAATATGGTGCAAACAATGTATACACATGTAAGTAGATGTAAAAATGATACCTGTTGAAACTGTTCCAGGCATCGGGGTGGGAGAGGGGAATGAAAGAGGGCAGTGGAGGGGGTGAATTCTAGTATGAAATATCTGATACACTGTAAGAACCTTTGCAAATCCTCCAGTGTACCCCCATCCAGCACAACAACAACAATAATAATAAAAGTTTCTGTTGGATAGCAGTAAAAAGCCTTAGGAAGAGGCACTTTTCTCTCATCTGTAAAGGTGCCAAATGGGCTAACATTAGCTCTGGACTTTGGAGTACCTTGGCACACAAACTTGGCACAAGCCTGACCATTTTCATCATCTTATATGTGGAGACACAGTTTCAAAGAGGTTTAGAGACGATGTCCCACATCTGACTCATGGTAAACTTGCGTGTAATGCTAGTCTCCATTCCCAGTCCCATGCTCTCTTATAGGAATAAGCTACCTCTAATAACAGATGTGTAGGTTACTGACATACTCTTTCACTTCTTGAAAACACCTCTGCAGGATGGCATCTCATACTATTTTTGCTATTTGCTGCTGCCATGAGAGGAGACAAAGTTAAATAGAGAGATAGCTACCCCTGTCAAATATGCAAAAGGGTGAGTTTGCTAGCCTATAACCTCCATGAGAACAGGAACCATGTGTGCTTAGCATGTAGCTTAATTATAGCTTCATCCAGGGAGACATGTTACTTCCTGTTAGCCAGTTTAGGCTATGCTTCTCAGATCCCTACAGTACAGCCTGTGTAGGCAGGGTACAAGTTAGTATAATAAGAGCCCAAGGAGTACTAGAGCAATCTCTAGCTGTCTTCTAAATCAACATGCTAATCCTGCTTATTTTTGGCTGAGCTCATTCAACCAGGAGCAGTAAGATCAATTACAGAATCATAAAACGATAGTACTGGAAAATATCTAACAAGCCAACTAACCCAGCTTCTTCATTTGACACTCCAGGAAATGAGTGACAAGGAAGTGGTAGAATCCGTCCAGGTCCCTACAGCTAACTTAGACCATGATTAGTTCCTAAAACTCAGATTTTTCAGACCACTAATTAGTTGTTCTTTCCTAAATACCACAAAATCTCCCCACCAACTGACAAATGATGGTAGCAAACTCACAAGATCAGAGACATCGTGGACTGGAAACTGTAAGGGTGTGCCCATAATAATGTGTCCCTAGGTCTAGTTTTAAGTTGAACAATGACAAATTATAAGTTTGAGAAGATGCACTTTTGGGTGTGGTTTTTGTTTTTTTTTTTTTTTTTTGGTGGTACTAGGTTTGAACTCAGGGTCTCATGCTTGCTAGGCAGGTGCTCTACCCCTGAACCATACTCCAGCCTTTTTGTTTGTTTGTTTTAGTTATTTTTCAGATAGGGTCTGGCCCTTTTGCCTGGGGCTGGCCTCAGACCATAATCTTTCTACCTTTAGCCTCTAACATAGCTGAGATCACAGGTGTGAACCACCATGCCCAGCTTATTTGTTGAGATGCAGTCTTGCCAACTTTTTGCCCAGGATGACCTCAGGTCATGATCCTCCTGATCTCTGCCTTTTGAATAGCTGGGATTACTGCTTTGAGACACCACACCCAGCCCTTAGAAGATGGACCATTATATTATTTTATTCCCTTCATGCAGGAGGCACTATTTAGAAAGAAAAAAGATTAGTCTAGGGACTATTAGAAGTACTCAAATTTATTGAAAAATGATTAAGTCTGAAGTGGGTTATGATTGTTCTTTCCATGGTTAATTTAGAAAGCACGGCTGGTTAGTCATAGAGTAAATGTGTATGTCTGTTCACTCTGGCTCAAAGCTAGAAATCCTATGATCTAGATCATTGGTTTAGTCTAATGCAATGATTACTTCAACTGAAAATATGTATTATCTTGTAAATAGGATTCCAAGCAGCTGTCTAAACAAATCCAAGGAATTTGTTTATTGAGAAGCTATAATTTTCATGTTTTCAGTTTTAGTTCAGAAAAGAAAAAGCTTTAAAAGTAAAAACAACACTGGAACTTCATTTCAGCAATATCCCAAATTATGGAATTAAACTGATGGTTCTGAAAGTTCACAATGGTTGTTTTATATACGTTATATAATATAAAACTCCTCAACAGAACCAAATGAGAGTATCATAGCAAGACTCTAGTGTTATCTACATTGTTCTGTTGATTGTGCTTCTCATGTATGATTATTAAACATTAAAAAGTATGCAGGACATTTCTTCCTTACAAGAGAATTCTCTAATTTAATAATAAACTATAAAGGAGAAATTGAAAATAATTTAAATCTCCTAAGATATTTCCCCACACAAATAATTTTAATTTTTCAAAAGTCTAACAAATGGTGCTAGTAGACAATGTATTAAGGAAAGCAAAGCTGATGTGTGCACATAAACTTCCATTTTGGTGGCCTTCGGTTTCTCAGCTGGGCCATAATGCAGCAAAATGGCAGTGGCAGATTATACCTGATCATGGCTGGCTTCAATGGAGCTTCCAATAGCATGGAAAGTCATCTGCACAGGGGCTAAGGTCAGACAGGTCACACATTCTTTGCCACTTTGTCTATCACAGTAGTGGACCTATAATAGAACACACGCAATCTGCTGAACACCATTTTTAAGAGGGAGCCAGATGAAAACAGGTCCTTTTACAAAGGGTGTAGGTTTCAAGAAAACTTCAAATAATTTCTCCAGAACATATTCCAAATACTTAAAACCTTACTGGAAACCTCTAATATAAATGGAAAGCTTATTAATGCCACTTAAAGTCTTTTTGAAGTTTTAACGTAGGTTAGGAAATGTTCTTCATTTATAGATGATAGAAAAATTCACAACTAACTGTTATACCCATTTTTGGGGGATGGTGGTGACAGAACTAGGTTTGAAGTCAGGGCTTCATGTTTGCAAAGTAGGGAGGTGCTCTACAACTTGAGCCACACCTCCAGCCATTTCACTCTGGTTATTTTGGAGATGGGGTTTCAAGAACTGTTTACCCGGGCTGGCCTTGAACTGCCATCCATTCCATCTCAGCCTCCCAAGTAGCTAGGATTACAGGCATGAACTTGTAGTACTGGGGCTTGAACTCAGGGCCTTGTGCTTGATAAGGAGGCATTCTACTACGTGAGACACTCCACCAGCCCACGTTCTAGCGCTTCATAATGTATAACACATAAAGGACTTAAAGGATTCTAATGAAACTTTGCCAACCTGAGTTTTCTCTCATCTTTGACTCTGTGTATGTGCTTGCCACTTAACTGGTAGTGACGCTCTTCTTTTTCTACATTACAATTCCTACGAAATCACCAATGAATATACATGTGATGTTTTGCTTGAAATTTTGACATTACAATCAAATTGAATTCAAGTGAAATTATTTGCAAAGTTACAGGACTATTATTTTTCAGTTAAATAAAACTAACCATTATTAAAAGCACTTGTAAGACACCCATGTTGACGGAGCATATCAGAGTGAAGAAGAACCTGAATCCATCTTCTCATTAAGAAAATTCCCATACCTCCATTTATCTACTCTCAAAAAAGTTCTGTCAGTGTTTTTTACATTATAAACTAACAAGATAATAAGAGTATTATTTTGTGATAAATTAATGAAAATATGACTACAGAATAAAATGAGATTCCTACTAATTATATTATTAAAGGAAAAACTGGCTTTATTAAGCCAGAACTTGCTCAGTTTGTTAGATGTGTATAAATTTAGAGTAAAGGCTTATTATGTGAGAATTCTGAATTTCTGAGGAAGAAAAATTAAACATATAGATTATGTTCCTTATCTGAAACTTTATCCAAATTGCTTCATAATGTTCATATTCCTTTTTTATAGTATATGGACTTACCAGTTTTGTCATATATAATCTGACTGAAAATCACAGTATGAATCCTAGTCTAATGGTTTAATCACCTTTTTAAACCAGTAGGACTGTTAAGAATGTTCATCATTTTCTCTGAAGGTAGGGAAATTTCCTTCAGCAAATCTATAAAAGTAGTTTAGAGCTTAAATCAAGTCAATGTATCAGCCCTGTTCCCAAAGTACAATAAAGATTTTATGATAAAAAACATTTTTTCCAGGTTAATATTGGGGAAAAAGATTTGACAAGAGTTCTAATTCACCTCCTGAGCAAATTAAAAGCTCAATCAATGTATATAACCTCAAGAATGCAGAAGTGTTGTTCACCACACATCAGCTAAGTCTGACAGGGAAAATGAAACTTACCATAATAGGTTTAAGCAAAAGTCATTGAATGGTGACAATGAAATAGTCTAGTTTGCAAGCATTTATGGTACAGTTAAAGTATTATGTCTAATACAGTGCTATTAAAACATGTTCTTTTAAGTTTAATAAAATAAAAATATATTCCATACCAACTGAAAGTCTACATGAAAACATGATACTTTCCTAAATATACAGAATGACAGTGAACACGCTTCTATGTCAGCTGACTTAGTGTAGCTCTATTCTTTCTCCTAGAAAAATGAAAACTAGAAAGGACAAAAATACAATAAGATAATTCCAGTCAGAAAGATAAATCTCAACCTTTTATTTTCTATCAGTGGCTCAGATATCAAAGCTGAAAGACTTAACTTTTCTCCTAACTGTATACTGTTTATAGTGAGTCTGCATGTACTATGATATTATGTATCCTGTAGACATTCAATATTAGTGTACTTACATGAAAGATAAAGGTGAAATTAGCAATCAACTTCAAAGATGTCATAGTGCTGCTGCTAGCCAACCTCCAGTACCCTTCCACAGCAATGACTAGCTGGACTTTTGGATGATCAGAATAAAAACTGTTGTTTCCCAAGCAAGCTTGTAGCTTTGACTGGCCAGATGACTAAGAAGAATGCAAATGAAAGAATTCTGTGGTGACTTCCTAGCAACTTTAAAAGAGATTTCAAGTGTGTGCCTCTTGCTGTTCTCCTTTCCCCATTTTACCAGCCTATTGGTTGGAGTACAGATATTATTTTACCATTTTTGGCCGTGAAGAAACCTTGACATGCTTCAGGGTGAGGTAGAAGGAACCTGTGTCCCTGAGGACTTCTTACCAGCCCCAGACTGTAGCTTATGTCGATGGCTTTTTATCACACAAGTAGGAACCTAATCCTGATGTTTTTCCTGTTGCCCAGAACTGACACTAAGACCCATAACTAATCACAAAGGAACTCTGAAGAGCTGCCAATATGTAGGGGTAGGCCTTATTCTCTTCTCCCAATCCCTTATAAGAGTCAGCACAACTGGTCCAACCACAAAGAATACACAGAGGAATAGGGACAGAGAGGAAAGAGGAGGGGATTATTTTGGATGGTCAATCGTATGAGATATAAAGTATTTCCAGTAAGTAAGGTAGCTCAAAGAGAACAGCTGACAGAGTGGGAATATGCACAATGGCAACACTAACACTTCATTCCCTGGTGGGAGGTATCTAAGAATAGAACCTGTAGGTCTCCTCAGTTTACAGTATGTTCCTGGCAGTTTGGAAGCATATGAAGACACAGAGACCAGGCTTGCAGATATCTGAGAGCCTGTTCAAGGAGTCCCAGGCATGGAGTATACCTGAAAAAACAAAAAGGACAGTGGAAGACATGGTCACCCAGATTCCCATGGCCCTTATAGGGAATGAAGGAGAATCTTGGCAGAAATCACTGAGCAACCCAAGCTGACCAAGTGACACCCACCAACAGAGGCAGTTAGGAACATCAACCATGGTAAAGCCCAAAGAAAACATGTCTGTCCCTCAAGGTCAGAGGGAGCTGGGAAAAACTGACCGTCACCTCAGGAAAATCATAGACACCATTCATGAGGAAGTCAGCAGTAGATGAAACAGGCTAAGCTGCCACCTCTCCCTCAGCTAGTCCCAACTAAGCCTCCCATAATGAGAGGAGTAAGGCAGGGAAAACAGAGGTGAGTGTGAAGGCAGCTGTCTCAGAACAAGGTCAAGCCCTCACCTCATCAGCCACAAATCCTGGAGCAGGAGTAGTAGAGAAAGAGACTACTGTATATGTATGCTTCCTCCTCTAAATCTGTTGAGCCAAAACTGATGGCTTGCAATAGAAGAATATGAACTTGTAGTTTCACACAGAACTAGATTACTTAATTCTTACTTATTCATGCTAGGGATTGAACCCTAGGCAAAACACTCTACCATTAAGCCACGCCCTTCAGCCCTTAGACTAGATTTTTAAAAACTAAAGGTAACAAGCAAACTTGGGACTTGCCAAAGATAGCACTAGTAAATATGATTTGGAGATTTGGCAGGGCATACAAGAGGTAACTGAAGAAATAAAAATCACTTCATGTTTTCGCCCCACTGCACTGAGATTACCCAGTAAACTACAAAAAATATGTAAAAAAAACCATGAAACTATTGCTTGATGACCCAATTTCAAATTAAACAAAACATAGTAATATGCTGATAAAAGGCTTGAAAAAAGTCATATTTTACATACTTCATCAATGAGTCATAATAACAACCATGATATATTTTCTTCTTGGAAGTAAAAACAGGAATATTCATAAAATGGTGAATGAAAAAACAGGTGATATTTTGAAGTTCATCCTTTTAAATCTACAATTCAAAGCATTATCAGGAACCAGGAGTCTTAAAACACTGTTTAAATAATTAGAGCAATAAAATTCATTATGTACTGTAATGCACAGATCTTAAGGGACTAGTCAGAAATTTTCTGCTAGAACAAAGCCATGTGTTTCCACAACTGTAACTCAAAAAATTCCCATGTATAATGTCATAGGACCTTGATTTTGATAGAAGAAAAATGAATAGTTTTAGACTACAAAAGTCATCTTCCTTGTTTTTAAAGACTTATTGTTTACAAGTCACATTGTTTTGCTACATTTGATATTCTAAAATGTAAGCAACTGATATAACACTTGTTCTGGGTTTGTAATACCATCAATGACTATAAATTGACATTTTGTTTCTTTCTCCTGAATTTATAAAAAGTACTAAAATTTATTTCACTAAAAGGTGAGACATAAATTCTAATATGTCAATTAAATAACATGATTTCACTTGAAATTTGCAAACCTATAGTAATTTTTATTTTAAAATAAGTTTCCCAGTTTGATTTGCAATTCAAAAAGCCCAGGTAAGATACTATAATTGTACATTCTGATATTTACCTTGCTAGTCTAAAGTTTTCTTTTTTCCAAAAGAGAGGGACAAATCACTTCAACTACTCATACAATTTAAGAAATAAAATACTTAGAATAATTTACATAAAAGTTAGGTTATGTGGATTTTTTTAAGCCTACTTGAAAATGGGAGAGGCAATCCAAACAAAAATTACTCCTTTATCTCAAAAAAAAACCAAAAACAATGGAGTCGAACTGTTCCCTGCAGGTCTGAAGTTCCTTGATGCTGAGGGACTACTATGTATTTTACTAATGTCAGCAGGGAACTAACTGGTTAAGTTCCTGTCTAGATGTTTTGAATGGCCACCTCCTACAGGACAAAATGAGGAGGGTGTAGAAAAGACTTGGGTTTAAAGCAAGTAGCTCATTAGACCATTAAGGAAAGAGAAAGGGCTGAACATTCATGTAGTATAATAATACAGTCACTGTGTCAATAAAACACAGGTTTGATTAGCACACCTCAGGTTCATTAACCATGAGTGTATTTATATCAGCAGGGAGCAATGCTACTGAGGCTAATGCACAGAAGCCCTACCCAGAAAGGGCAAGACAGCAAGGGGCTAAGGAGCAACAGCTTAGCAATAAATCTTAGGATGCATAAAACATGCATGATTCTTGCAGTTTGCACACCAGCTATATCAGAGACTTAAATCTTTTATTAACATGAAATAGCATTAGCAAGTTCTTAGCAAGGCATGAAACAGATCTGCTTCATAAATATTAACCTAAATAAGTAGATTAAGTTAGTCTTAAAACATTCCTTAATTACTTTTTTATATTACTTGATGGTAAATTATATTAGGATCTATGTATGTGATACATAAGTATGTGTAATTAATTTATAATAAATAAAATTAGCTTATGAAAAGCATTGAACTGCAGCTGGTTTATGGTTAGTGTTTAATAATAAAATTAATACTAGCTATCCTTCATTACTATCATAATGCAACCTGTCATAATCTAATAAAAGATATGACAAAACATACAATTTTAAGAATACTATTAATTAAGGTAATGTCTGTTACTAACTTCCTCTAAAGTTTTTCCCCTCATTCTCTTCATAACTAACAAACTAACACCATATCATTTCTTTGTAAGGGAAATGTAAATACATACTCAACATGCTTAGTAACATACCAGTAGTTGATGGCAGTCTGTTTCACTCTGCATGCAATAGGCTTGTCACATTAATGCCTCTAGGGGGACAGGGATAAATGAATGAATGAAATCACATGACACAAACTGAGACTCACCTTACAATGATCTTTTCTATCTTCTAGAAATTCTATGGGATAAGCTTTCAAAGTTACATGTTTATATTTGATGTCCATGTGATGTATAAAGATTTATTTCTAGTATAAGCCACAGATAAAAATGATCTAACAAATGGGAACAAAAGATGTGACGTCAGCTAAGTGATTTTTAACAGTCAGTTTTCTACTAGAAAAGTAGCTTCTTTCTTTTGTAGTGGGTACTTAAATTTTGACAAACCAACATGGATCCAGTTACATAAGTAAAATAAGCCACTCCAAATTCTAGAGGACATTGGAAAGAATTAACTCTTTAGAAAGGAAAACTGCAACTTTATAGGCAATCACTGTACCTTCAAAGCTAGACTAATGCAAACTCTCCTTTCAGTACGAGCAACAGGTATTGGAATTTCTATATTAGCACTTTAAAAAGTGGGATTCAAAACAAAGACCTTATAAATCTTTTCATTATATACTGGCTTAATTAATGGCATTTGATTACTTACAACAATATAGAACTATGTGCTTTATACTCAAGAATTACACATTGTACAGACAGGCAACATATATTTATATTTAAAACAGAATTACACTCAAAATAAACAGATCAATTACAACTTCTGCTCCCAGTTAAAATGAAATGAATTTATTTGTTCTACTAAGTACAAGTAAAACCTGTGAACATTCTGCATAAAGCAAAAGAAGACTATGATTCCACCTCACCCCTGCTAGAATAGCTAGCATCAAGAACACCACCAAAGACTAGAGGGAGGAAGCAGAAAGCGTGCTTCCTAAAGTAAACTCTTGGAGAGACACCGGAAATACACCTAGCAGGAAAAACCACCAAGAAGAGGCAAAACTCCTACACCTCCACAACTACAGCCCGTGCACAGCATCTCCCTGCCACGTTAAAATCAGAAGTGCTCCTGTGCCACCAGACACCAGCTCCTACCCTGTTAAGAGACCACCGGGTGAGCAAATAACTGGCATGCGGTACTCCCTGGGACAAATCAGCATAGCCCCCTGGACAGACTGACCCTCGACCAGGAAAAAAAGAAAAAACAAAACAAAACCAAAAACTGGATAATAAACAAGCAACTTAATAAAAAAAAAAAAAGACACATAACAAAGAGGTGGGGCACCCTGAGCTCCGGAGAATGGGGGAGGGGCACTCCCCACGCAAACGGCAAATAAATAAGCCAGCCGGAGAAGGCAGGAAGGGGGGGCACCCGCCCAGCAACCTTGGAGCTGGCAAAGCTTGTAACAGTGGCTGTCCTGAGGGCAGTTCCACCAGAGAAGGGGGAGGGGCTCTTCTCCACGAGAACTGTAAATAAACAAATCCAGAGAAGGCAGGAGTGGTGGCCCCCACTCAGCAACCTTGGCATGGGGAAAGCTTGTAACAGTGCATGTCATGTGGAAAGCTAAGAACTCAAAGATGAAATAGTAAATAAAGGAAAAACCGAAGAACTGTTAGTTAAACAACTCAAGACATGTGAAAAGAAAATGCAAGAACTTACTGACTCCATCAAAAGACCAAACCTGAGAATCATAGGCATTGAAGAAAGAGTAGAAGTGCAAGCAAAAGGAATGTGTGCTATATTCAACAAAATAATAACAGAAAATGTCCCAAATCTAGAGAAAACTATGCCCATACAGGTACGGAAGCCTCCAGAACACCAAACAGACCTAACCAAAATAGAACTACCCCATGACATATTATCATTAAAACAACAAGTACAGAGACTAGAGAAAGAATATTGAAGGCTGTAAGAGAGAAAAAACAAATAACATACAAACAGACTTCTCAACAGCAACATTAAAAGCAAGAAGAGCTTGGGGTAAGGTCTTCCGGGCACTGAATGAAAGTAACTTCAACCCTAGGATCCTCTACCAAGCAAACTATCTTTCAAAATAGATGGAGCAATAAAAGTCTTCCATAATAAGCAGAAACTAAAACAATGTATGACCACAAAGCCACCACTACAAAAGATTCTTCAAGGGATTCTGTACACAGAAAGTGAAACCCAATACAACCATGAAAGGACAGGCAGCACCAAACCACAGGAAAATAAAAAGCAAGAAAGTAGAGAGTAACATCAATTTAGCTACACATAATCGAACCCGCAAACAACTAAGACAACTAAGTGACAGGGATCACCACATACCTATCAGTACTAACACTTAATGTTAACGGACTTAACTCCCCCATCAAAAGGCACCGTTTGACAAACTGGATTAAAAAGGAAGCTCCAACAATTTGTTGCTTACAACAGACCCATCTCATCGACAGAAATAGGCATAGGCTTAGGATAAAAGGCTGGAAGAAGATTTACCAAGCCAATGGCCCTGAAAACAGGCAGGAGTAGCAATACTTATCTCTGACAAAGTAGACTTCAAACCTACATTGATCAAATGAGATAAAGAAGGACATTCCATACTAATAAAAGGGGAAATAGACCAAAAGGAAATAACAGCTACCAACCTAAATGCACCCAATTTCTTCAAACATACCCTGAAGGACTTAAAAGCATATGTTAACTCCAACACAGTGGTCATGGGAGACTTTAACACCCCATTATCATCAGTAGATAGGTCATCCAAACAAAAAAATCAATAAAGAAATCCTAGATGTAAAACATACCATAGATCAAGTACAGAACATTTCATCCAACTTCTACACAATATACATTTTTCTCAACAGCCCACAGAACCTTCTCCAAAATAGATCACATCCTAGGGCACAAAGCAAGCCTCAGCAAATATAAGAAAATAGAAATTATACCATGCATTCCATCTGATCACAGTGCATTAAAACTAGAACTCAACAACAAAAATACAGACAAAAAACATGCAAACAGCTGAAAACTGAACAACTCATTGTTTAATGAACAATGGGTCTTTGATGAAATAAAAGAGGAAATTAAAAGGTTCCTGGAAGTCAATGAAAATGAAAACATAACCTACCGGAACCTATGGGACACAGCAAAGGCAGTCCTGAGAGGAAAGTTTATAGCCACGAATGCATATATTAAAAAGACTGAAAGATCCCAAATCAATGACCTAATGATACATCTCAAACTCCTAGAAAAACAAGAACAAGCAAATCCCAAAACAAATAGAAGGAGAGAAATAATAAAAATAAGAGCTGAGATCAAAGAAATAGAAACCATACAAAGAATTAATGAAACAAAAAGTTGGTTCTTTGAAAACATAAACAAGATTGATAGACCCCTGGCAAACCTGACTAAAATGAGGAGAGAAGAAATCCAAATCAATAAAATCAGGAATGCAAAAGGGGAGATAACAACAAATACTATGGAAGTCCAGGAAATCATCAGAGACCACTTTGAGAACCTATATTCAAATAAATTTGAAATTTTTGAAGAAATGGACAGATTTCTAGATACTTATGATTATCCAAAACTGAACCAAAAGGGCATTAATTATCTGAATAGATCTATAACACAAAATGAAATTGAAGCAGCAATCAAGAGTCTCCCCAAAAAGGAAAAGTCCAGGACCTGATGGATTCTCTGCTGAATTCTATCAGACCTTTAAAGAAGAACTGATACCAACCCTCCTTAAACTGTTCCATGAAATAGAAAGGGAAGAAAAACTGCCTAACATTTTATGAAGGCAGTATTACACTTATCCCAAAACCAGGCAAAGACACCTCCAAAAAAGAGAACTATAGGCCAATCTGCTTAATGAACATTGATGCAAAAATCCTCAATAAAATAATGGCAAACCAAATTCAACAACATATCAAAAAGATCATTCACCACGACCAAGTAGGCTTCATCCCAGGGATGCAGGGGTGGTTCAACATATGAAAATCAATAGACGTAATAAACCACATTAACAGAAGCAAAGACAAAAACCACTTGATCATCTCAATAGATGCAGAAAAAGCCTTTGATAAGATCCAACACCATTTCATGATAAAAGCTCTAAGAAAACGAGGAATAGAAGGAAAGTACCTCAACATTATAAAAACTATATATGACAAACCTACAGCCAGCATTATACTTAACGGAGAAAAACTGAAACCATTCCCTCTAAAATCAGGAACTAGACAAGATGCCCACTATCTCCACTCCTATTCAACATAGTACTGGAATTCCTAACCAGAGCAACTAGGCAAGAAGAAGGAATAAAAGGAATACAAATAGGTAAAGAAACTGTCAAAATATCCGTATTTGCAGACGATATGATACTATACCTTAAAGACCCAAAAAAACTCTACTCAGAAGCTCTTAGACACCATCAATAGCTATAGCAAGGTAGAGGGATATAAAATCAACATAGAAAAATCATTAGCATTTCTATACACTAATAATGAACAAACTGAGAAAGAATACATGAAAACAATTCCATTTACAATAGCCTCAAAAAAAATCAAATACCTAGGTGTAAACCTAACAAAAGATGTGAAAGACCTCTACAAGGAAAACTATACACTTCTGAAGAAAGAGATTGAGGAAGACTATAGAAAGTGGAGAGATCTCCCATGCTCATGGATTGGTAGAATCAACATAGTAAAAATGTTTATACTCCCAAAAGTAATCTACATGTTTAATGCAGTTCCCATCAAAATTCCAATGACTCATTAAAGAGATTGAAAAATCTACTGTGAAATTTATATGGAAACACAAGAGGCCACGAATAATCAAGGCAATACTCAGTCAAAAGAACAATGCTGGAGGTATCATGATATGCATCTTCAAACTATATTACAAAGCAATAACAATAAAAACAGCATGGTACTGGCACAAAAACAGACATGAAGACCAGTGGAACAGAATAGAAGACCCAGATATGAAGCCACACAACTATAACCAACTTGTCTTTGACAAAGGTGCTAAAAATATACGATGGAGAAATAGCAGCCTCTTCAACAAAAACTGCTGGGAAAACTGGTTAGCAGTCTGCAAAAAACTGAAACTAGATCCATGTATATCACCCTATATCAATATTAACTCAAAATGGACCAAGGATCTTAATATCAGACCACAAACTCTAAAGTTGGTACAGGAAAGAGTAGGAAATACTCTGGAATTAATAGGTATAGGCAAAAACTTTCTCAATGGAACCCCAGCAAAACAGCAACTAAGAGATAGCATAGATAAATGGGACCTCATAAAACTAAAAAGCTTCTGCTCAACAAAAGAAATGGTCTCTAAACTGAAGAGAACACCCACAGAGTGGGAGAAAATATTTGCCAGCTACATATCAGACAAAGGACTAATAACCAGAATATATAGGGAACTTTAAAAACTAAATTCTCCCAAAATTAATAAAAACCAATAAAGAAATGGGCAAGTGAAATAAACAGAACTTTCCCAAAGAAATGTGACACAGGTTTCTCCAAAGGCCCTTGCACACCCATGTTTATTGCAGCATTATTCACAGTAGCCAAGTTATGGAAACAGCCAAGATGCCCCACTATCAATGAATGGATTAAGAAAATGTGGTATTTGTACACAATGGAATTTACTCAGCCATGAAGAAGAATGAAATCTTATCATTTGCAAGTAAATGGATGGAACTGAAGAACATCATCCTGAGCAAGGTTAGCCAGGCCCAGAAGTCCAAAAATCGTATGTTCTCTCTCATATGCAGACTTTAGATCCAGGGCAAACACAACAAGGGGACTGGACTTTGATCACATGATGAGGCGAGAGCATACAAGGGAGGTATTAGGATAGGCAAGAACCCCCCTCACTCCCCCAAAAACAAACAAGATAGCATTTGATGTCCTCAATGCAAAGGAACTAATGCAGAAACTTTAAAGCGACAGAGGCCAACAGGAGAAGGGGCCAGGAACTAGACAAAAGGTTAGTTCAAGAACAATTAATTTAGAATGTAACACGTATGTACAGGAAAACAATGCGAGTAAACTCCCTGTATAGCTATCCTTATCTCAACTAGCAAAAGTCCTTCATCTTTCCTATTATTGCTTATACTCTCTCTTCAACAAAATTAGAGATAAGGACAAAATAATTTCTTCCTGGTAGCGAGGGGGTAGGGGGGGAGAGGGAGGAGGTGGGGGAATGGAGGGGGCGGGGGGAAGGGGAGAGAAATGACCCAAACATTGTATGCACATATGAATAAAAGAAATTTAAAAAATAAAGTAATGCTAGGATTTTCCCAGTGCTCAGAAAAACAAAAACAAAAAAAACACCACCAACAATAGGTGTTGGTGAGGATGTGGGGAAAAGGAACCCTCGTACACTGCTGGTGGGAATGCAAGCTACTGCAACCATTCTAGAAAACAATATGCTGGTTCTTAAAAACTAAACATAGACCTGCCATATGATCCAGCAATCCCACTCCTAGGGATATTCCCAAAGGAATGTGACTCGGGTTACTCCAGAGGCACCTGCACACTCATGTTTATTGCAGCACTATTTACAATAACCAAATTATGGAAACAGCCAAGATATCCCACTACTGATGAATTGATCAAGAAAATATGGTATTTATACATAATGGAATTCTACTCAGCCACAATGAAGAATGAAATTGTATCATTCACAAGTAAATAAATAGAACTGGAGAACATCATCTTAAGCAAAGTTAATCAGGCTCAAGAAGGCCAAAAATCACATGTTCTATGTGGATTATAAACCTAAAACAAATGCAGTAATATTATTGAACATGGGTCACACACTAAGGAGAGAACACACATGGAAGAATAGGGAAAGAAAAGAAAACCTAAAACTTGAATGTGGTTGATGTGCTCACTGAATAGAAGTGAATATAGTGATCTTAAACTGGCAGAGGCCACTACGGGAAGTAGTCTAGGAAGTAAGTGAAGAGGTCTGGCAGAGATGAACCAATGTGGGTTGCAATACACATGTGCATGGAAGCAACACTGGGAATCCCTCTATATAGCTTTCCTTATCTCAAGCTAGCAAAAACGCTACGTCTTTCTTATTATCTCTTATGTTTTCTCTTCAACAAAACCAGAGAACAAGAGGGCAGAACATGTTCTGCCAGGAAGCAGGTGTGTGTGCCTGAGGGAGGTAGCCCAAACAATGTATGTACATGTGAGTAAATGTAAAAACTATAAAATAAAAAGAAAAGTGGAGAGAAGGAAGAAGACCAACTAGAGATTTCAGAACTCAAGGAATCACACAGTGATAAATTCCTGGGTTCTCTTTTTACCTTATATATCCTGACTGCATTCAAAGAAACCAGCAATTTGGAAATGCCAATGGGTCTAGGGGGAAGATACCCTAAGAAAGCTCTCTCTCTCTCTCACCAATGGACCAGAAAAGGAATGATGAGGCAAAACAGAGAAACCCACACTGAGACACAAAGTTATCAAACTTATGAAAATTAAAGACAAAGAAAATCTTGGAATCAGTGAAAAATAACTCCTCACCTACAGAGGTAAAGAAAGCAGAGTATCAGCAGTTTCTCAACAGAAACCATAGAGGCCAGGAGAAATTGGTACATTTTTTGAGTGCTGAAGAATTGTCAATGCATAATTTTTTATATCCAGCAAAAATATCCTTGAAGAATGAAGGGGAACCCAAAACATTCTCAAATGAAAGGAAACTGAGGGTTTGTTACCAGTGTATCTATACTAAAACAATGACTAAAGTTAGATTCTTGAAACAGAAAGGAAATGATAAAAGCAGGAATCTTGAAATACCATGTTTAAGGAAGAACCCAGAAAAAGACTAAAAATGATGCTAAATACAAAATAGACTTTCCTTCTATTCTTTAATTTTCTAAATTATGTTTGTCATGTATATATAAGAAGTATAATATGGTCTGATATTCTCAAAAGTATGTGGAGGAACTGTTTAACACAATTATAAATTGAGGCACATAAAGAGCATTCAGGGGCTTGTGAAGTGGCTCAAGTGCTAGAGCATATGCCTAGCAAGCATGAGGTACTAAGTTTAAACCTCAGTACGACAAAAAAAAAAAAAAATCAAAAGCATTCAGAAGGGTACATCCTTTCTATGATATTCTTGTAAAAATATACATCCTCAATTCAATCATAACAAAAAATCAGGAAAACATTCAAGAACATTCTATGAATTAAGTGATCAATATTGTCAAAAATGCCAAGAGAGCAAGGTATGATGGCTCACATCTGTAATCCAAGTTACTGAGGAGGCAGAGATCAGGATGATCATGGTTCAAGGTCAGCCTGGGCAACATGTTAATGAGAACTGCCCCACCCCTAATAAATAAGCCAGACAGTGGTGTTTCATACCTGTAATCTTAGTATGGGGAGGCATGGATAAGAGGATCATGGTATGAGGCAGGCCCCAGACAAAAACAAGAGACGCTACTTAAAAAGTAACATGCAAAAATGGGCAGGGGACATGGCTTAAGTGGTAGAACACCTCCTAGCAAGCCCCAGTACTACACACAAAAAAAGTTTCTACTGAAGACTATCCTCAAAGGGAGCAATAATCACCTAAACTCCAACTGTACCAGATTCTTCTTTGCAGCACTTGATATAGAAATTGATGAGAACCAGAAGCCAAAATTGGACAAAATTTAAGACAAAATTTGGAATTTGAATCCAGACAGGTTAGGTGTCTCAGAAACAAACTGGAAACTACTCAGAATAATATATCCAGAATCTCTATAATGTGTCATTCACAAGAGTCAGGATGTAATCTGAAATTACTTAACCTAGAATAAATGGGAAAAGGCAACTCATATTTGAGAGAAGGGAAAACAATAGAAACCAAATTCAATATACTCAGACATTGAAATTAGTAGAAAAGGTCTTTAATGCACTATATATTTTCAAGGATATAAAGGATGTCTATAACGAATGAATAGCTTGGAAATCTCAACAGAGAAACAGAAACTATTAAAAAAGAACCATATGGAAATTCTAGAAATAAAAAATATATTCAAAGGAAAAAAATTCGGTGGATGAAGGGAGAAAGAGGAGTCAGTAAACATCTCAATAGCCAGAAATTATACAATCTGTGGGTCAGAGAAATAAATGGTTTCAGGAAACTCTGAGACAGTATCAAAGATGCACATAAGTAAAGCCTCAGAAGAGGCAAGAAAAAAAAAGGAATAGAAAAATTACTTGAAGAAAATATGACCAAAATTTCCCAAATGTGATGAAAGCAATAAATACTCAGATTCACATTTCAGAAAACAAGAGTCACAAAGTGAGCTGAATGGTAGCCCCTAAAAGATCTGCTAGTGCTAAGCCCTGGTACTTTTGAATGTGACCTCATTTGAAAATGGGGTCTTTGCAAATGCTATTAAATTAAGGATTTCAAGATGAAATCATCCTGGACTTAGGGTAGAAGCTAAATTCAATAGCAAGTCTCTTTAAAGAGCAAAAAGTAATACACAGACACAGAAGAGATGGTCATGTAAAGACAAAGGTAGAGATTGGAATGATGAAAAGCCAAGGAATACCAAGAACTGCTACCCACAAGAAGCTGCAAAACAGGTACAAAATGGATTCTTCTTCAGAACCTCTACAAAGAACCAATCCAGCTGACACTTGATTCCAGACTTCTGGCCTCAAAAACTGTGAGAATGGATTCTTTGTTTAAGGCAATGTCTTAAAAATCAATTATGCAATGACTATCTTTATGTTACAGATGTTCTCATATTTTGAATTATTTTCTTTGGCTAGATGACAAGATTACAAGTTACTAATTAATGTGTTGATTCAATGGATATTTTAAAAAACCGATAGAATTTTAGCTTATGGTAATGAAGAATGAATTCTCTGAACATGGCCTCTTACAGATATCAGTAAGATATAGACAAAAGAAAAAATATTTTAAGACACTAGAATGTGATCAAAGTCAGGCAGGTACCAAAGGAGAGTTTTCTCTTTTTTTTCTCCCCAAAACCAAACTAGTTTATTAGCAATGACTAATGCATATAAGCAGCCAATAGGCAAATGTCACAAGTTTCAGATTTTACTTATAAATTACTTGAATGAGATGAGATCCTGTCCTCAGTCTACTAGTATTGTTTACAAAAGATTCTCTTTCAGCTACAGAAATGTCTATTTTTAGCTATAAAAATGTCTATTTCATCTCCATGGAATGGGGGTCAGCAGAATTAAAGAGCTGTGAATGAAGATGTGTTATATTGTCTTAAAATATGCAAGATTTTTCTCCTAGAAATACAGACCCCCCCCCAAGGCCTCCACTGCACTTTTACTTGGATGTAGTATTGGAGCAATTGTCCAAAAAGGCAGGTATTTCCCAATTTAATCAGATCAGAATAAAACAAGCAACAAAACAGCATTTGGGATTTCAGCTTCTCACCCTTCTCAGTAAGACTCCTGCCTCCCACCATCAATACTCATTTAGCATTTACAACATACAGGTACAACAGAATATATAGAAAACACTGTCCCTTATCATGATGAGTTTACATTCTAAAAGGGAGAAAACCTCACACCTCTTTTAAAATGGCATTTTTGTTTGGTATTTTCTATGAAGTACTGAGGATTTGTAGGGTGAACTTTTGGTATAACTTAGCCCCATCATTATTTAGAGAAGAGACAAAGAATTTTAAAGGAAACAATGACAGATTATTCAGAATAGGTAGTGTTTACAGAAAGACAAACACAATCTTGGAGGCATAGCTCAAGTGGTAGAGCATCTGCCTACTAGGTATAAGGCCATGAATTCAAACCCTAATACCACCAGATTTTTCTCTTGAAAGACTAAAACTTGAGAGGAGGAAAAAAAGATGGTAAATTAGAAGCATCCACCATTTTGACTCTATGAAGAGTCAGGTAACACAAAAGAGGATATTCTGAGGACAGAGAGGAAGGGCATCAGGAATCACAAAAGAGGTGAGAAAGCAGAAAAGCACAAAGAAACCAAGGCAACAGGAAAGCAGCAAACAGTTCCAATTTCCAACCCTGGCTCGCAGGGAAGGAAAGAGAAAGTTGTAGACACATTCATACAGTAAGTCAGATGGCTCTGGTGACAGACTAACAATTCTAGCTGCAAGATAAGCCTATACCTCCTGCAAGCCTTCAGTTCAGTGTGGATACTTGGAGACAGTGACTGCCCCAGTGTGGAAGATGAACCTAGACATTCTGTCACTCCCATAATCTTAAAGGGCTACAGCGAGGTGCCATCTTGAGAGAGGGCCTATTGTTTGAGACTGAGATACTCTGGGAGCTTGGAAACAGGGAACAATCACAGCTCAGGGAAGTCTTGAGACACCCTACCTTGGTGTTTAGGTAAGAGATGGCCATGAGAGGTGATCGTGAAGACAGGGTGTTATGTAGTCCTAGAGAAACAGGGAGCTCTGATATTGAAGGGTGGGGTGTTGGAGGCCTTTCCCTCTGTGGGGAGGAGTGAGTCTCATCATCTGAGGGTTTTGGCACTGAGACTGTGGCTGATGTAGTATTCAGCCACCACGGCCTGTTTCCTAGCTGCTTATGTTGGCTATTAGGTAGGTTAGAGTCCTCAGCCCACAGCCTCCAAATCATAATACCCACAGCCTCCTCTACCCCCACAGTGAGGTGAACTGTTGGCCAGGGCCTGAAAGCATCCAGACTTGCCCCCTGGGATTGCATGCTGGCATGTATTTGCTACCAGGTGAATCTGAAGGCCTAGAGACAAGGCCTTCTGAGTCATTTAATTTCCACAGCCTCTCTATCCCTCCAAGAGGGAGGTGAACTGCTGGGCAGGGTCTAAAGCACTGAGGCACACTTCTAAGGACTGCATCCTTATGTGTCTGATGACAAGCAAGTCTCAGGGCCCCACCCAGGGCTGCCAAATCATGTGGTTTCCACAGCCACCTCTCCCCAACGGGGAAGTGTAAGGAGACCCACCACCAGGAATTACATCCCAGCATGTGTTTGCTGCCAAGTGGGCCTAAATCACATGACTTCCACAGCCTCCTTCCCTCCTCCCTCAGGGAAATGTGACCTGCATGTGTTAACTCCCAGACTGGTTTGAGGACTCCAAATATGGACCCTCTGAATCACAAGACTTCCAGTGTTCTCCTCCCCATATGGAGGTACACTTCGGGATGGGGTCTGTAAGTACTGAGACCAGCAAGCATGGTGACTAAGTCCCTAGATCTCCCCATTCAGTGCAGAACTCAGTGCTTTATTTCCTCCCCCAACTCTCTGATGCATTCAGGAGTCATAATGGGGCTTGGATACTTGTAGCACCAGAAACACAAACTGGAGGGCTTGTGGAGCAAGTAGGAACCTGCCCAGCCTATAGGCTGAAAGCTGCCTGCAGTCACCAGTGGCTCCTAGTATACAAAGAAGAGAAACTTCTACAGTGAAAGCAACCCAGAAATGGACAACTGACCCTTCTCCAAGAGACTCCAGATAGTTTACCTCCATCTGAGCAGTACTGTGGATCAGGCCTGGAACACTGAGCATGTGGGTGAATGCTTGGCTACTGAACCATACCCCAGGTACCATGGTGAGAAATAGCACCTCAGCCTGGCCCCTACACTCTCATGCCTTAACATTGAGACTATTTCAACTGAAATGCTACAAGTGATTAAAACTTGGCTTCAGATGCACAGAAGCCAATATAGAAGCATAAGAAATATAAGATAACAAGGCAATGTGACTCTTTCAAAACTCAACAACTCCACTGTAACAAACACTATTGACAGTGAAATGGATGAAATTTCAAAGAATTTTTAAAAATGATCTAAAAATCAAATGGAAATTTTGGAAATGAAAAGCTCAGTAAGTCAAAAAACTTGAAAGTCTCTCCAGTAGCCTGGATCAAATTGAAGATAAAATATCAGGGCTTCAAGACAAGGTAGATACATTATAACATGCAGATGAAGACAGAGAAAAAACCTGAATAAGTATGAACAGAACATGTAAAAACTCTGAGACATCATGGGCACAGAAGAAGGAGAATAGGTGCAAGTTAAAGGCCTTGAAAACATATTCATTAAATAATATCAGAAAACTTCCCAAATCTTGAGAAAGAGATGGCCATTCAGATACATGAGGCATTTAAGACTCCAAACAGAAAAGATCAGAAAAGAACCTCCCCACATCATATTATAATTAAAACATTAGACACACAGAAGAAGGAAAGGACTTTTTAAAAATCACATTGCCACCTTTATCAAATCTTCCTCTGCCCTACTTTATAGAGATTCTTTTTAGAACATTTTTATTAGTATGTAGTAGTTGTACAAGGGGTTTCATTATAACACTTCCATATATGCATACAATGTACCCCAGTCTGGTTCAGCCCCTCCATCATTCTCCCTCCTCCTTCTCAAAATAACTGACAGATTTTAGTGTTCCACTTTCATACATGTGTAGAAAAGACATCAATCACATTCACCCCCCTTCACCTTTTCCATTCGCTCTCCCCCTCCTACAGTATCCTCCCCTTTACACGACCTGCTTTACATTCCTATCCTTCATTGTCCAAATGTCTATTCATTGCTCAGTGGGGGTTTGCCTTTGTATTTTACCTGCAAATATATCATACTTTAATCAGTCTAACACCCTCTATTACTCATATTTACCCCTTTCCCCCATAAGAAAAGGATACTGAAAACTGCAAGAGAGAAACACAGAGTCAGGTATAGAGGCAAACCCATCAGAATAACAGCAGATTTCTCAACAGAAACTTTAAAAGCAAGGAAGGTTTGGAATGATGTATTTCAAGCCCTGAAATAAGTTAACTGCCAATCCGGCTTATACTTCTAATCTTAATTACTTAGGAGGCAGAGATCAGGAGGATTGTGATTTGAGGCCAGCCTGGGAAAATAGTTTGCAAGAGACTCTAACTCAAAAATATCCAACACAAAAAAAGGGCTGGAGGAGATGCTCAAGTGGCTTGCCTAGCAAGCATAAGGCCCTGAGTTCAAACCCCAGTACCACCACCACCAACAACAAAAGAATAAATATTATTCAACGAGTAAGCAAATGAAGAGTAAGGAAGAATCAAGCACCACAATATAATAAAATGGCAGGAATTACTACATATCTTTCAATAATAACTCTGAATGTTAATGGTGTCAATTCTTCAATTAAAAGACACAGACTGGACTGAAAAACAGGACCTGACCATTTGTTACAAGAAACTCACTTCATTGGCAAAGACAAACATAGGCTTAGAATAAAAGGCTGGAAAAAATTTTTCTGGGAAAATGGAGTCCAACAGCAAGGAGGAATAGCTATACTCATATCTGACAAAGTAGACTTCAAACCAAAATTAGTTATAAGAGAGAAAGGTCATGGAGAATTCCAAGATGGCGGCTAGAGGTAGGAAGCAGAAAGTGACCCTCCTATAGTGAAATCTTGGAGAGACGCTGGAGACACACTTTGCAGGCATAATCACCGAGAAAAGGCATAATTTTGACTCCTCCACATCTCCAGCCGGCGCAGAGAATCTCCACTTCACGTTAAACGGAGAACCGAGGAGGCCCCCAGGGCCACCAGTGGCTGGTGTCCATACGGCTTGGGAAGACGCGGACCAGTGAGCTTCGCGGTACCGCGGTTCCCCCACAGACAAGCCTGGGCCAGAGCAGCATAGACCCCTGGACAGACTGACCTCCACCCGGGAAAAAAAAGAGAAACTGAGTACTAAGCAATAAGAACAGTTAAGACACGCTGGAAAGAGGGTGGGGCGCCCTGAGCGCTGAAGATTGGGGGAAGGGAACCCTTCCTGGGACTGTAAATAAACGAGCCGGGCGGGCCGGAGAGGCTCTGGCGGGAGCGGGGCGCGCCCAGCAACCAGGGGCGGGACGCGTGTGAGAGGAGGGAAGACCCACTTCCCACGTGAACTGTAAACAAACACGCAGGCCTGACAACGCGGGGCAGTGGCACCTTTCCCAGTGCTTGGAAAGGGGAAAGCCAGTAGCAGAGGCTCCCACACAGAACTCTGAGCAAACAAAGCCTGTGGGACCAGGTGAGTGCTAGCTCACCCCAGAGATCTGCATAAATAACGCCGCCAGCTACAGGCTGAGAGCAGCAGGCAGGCAAGCCACAGTCGCAGATACCACTCTCAGAACTGCCTCCAGACGCTTTTTTTTCTTTTTCTCCCTACCTTTGATGAGAGAACAACCGAATTACACCTGCAAGCCGAAAAACTTACTGAAACTATTGCATTTGAACTGGGGACACTTGGTGGGGCTTTTTTTAAATTTTTTCTTGTGTGTGTGTGTGAGTGTAGTTTTGTTCTACTTTATGCATCCCCTTTGATGAGACAACTACAGAACAACATCTGAGGCACCAACTCCAGGACTGGAGATTAAGACGGACATCCAAATTATTAAGACTGAAATTGCATTGCATATAAACTTGGAAGTTTTTTGGTTTTTTTTTTTTTAATTTTCTATTTTCCATTTTATTTTAATTCATTTTTATAAATAGATATTACTTTCATATACTTATTTTTTATTTTTTTATCTTTGATTTTCAATCCTCTCTCTGTCTCTCTATTGTCTGTTCAGCTTACTGTCGATTAGTACACTAACACTCCCTGTTTATACCTTTGAAACTCTCTTGTCTGATACCTTGTTCTGCTTTCTCCCTCTTGTCTGTATATTTGTTTTCCTCTTTTCTTTAACTTCTTGCTTTCCATCTCAGCTCACTCTTCCATTCTCAATATTACCATTGTTATTATTACAAGCTAGAAAATACTTAATTACACACAGTACAGGGACAGTAACAACACCAAGGACAATGACAGGAAGACAGAAAAAACAAGGAAACCAGTTTCCCCACAGCAAAATATTAGTACAGGAAACAGAGGGGAATGAAGAGAACAGAAACTCAGATCCAGACTCCAACAAAATGAAGATAAACTATGCCAAAGGACCCAAGGAAGCCCACAAGAATAATTTAAAAGAAGACATACTACAAGTACTCAATGAGAATTTTATAGAGATGATACTGGATAGGGTCAACCAAAATGTACAGGAGACACTCAAGAAATTCCAAGACAATAAAAATAGAGAATTTGAAAAAGCAAAAGAAGAAATAAAGGAAACCATAGAAGCACTGTATAAACACCAAAGTGAAAGAGAGAACACAATGAATAAATGGATAAATGAACTCAGGACAAAAATAGACAACAATAAAGAAGAAAACAGCCAGGATATGGAAAACCTCAGAAAAAAGAATGAAACAGAACTGCAAAACAAAACGGAAGGCCAATCCAGCAGAATAGAACAAACAGAAGACAGAATCTCAGAACTTGAAGATGAAATGGTAATTAAAGGAAAAACTGAAGAACTATTAATTAAACAACTCAAGACCTGTGAAAAGAAAATACAAGAACTCACCGACTCCATCAAAAGACCAAACTTGAGAATCATGGGCATCGAAGAAAGAGAAGAGGTGCAAGCGAAGGGAATGCGTATTATATTCAACAAAATAGTAACGGAAAATTTCCCAAATCTAGAGAAAGATATTCCCATACAGATGCAAGAGGCCTCCAGGACACCAAACAGACCAGATCAAAATAGAACTACTCCACGACATATCATCATTAAAACAACAAGTTCAGAAACTAAGGAAAGAATATTGAAGGCTGTAAGAGAGAAAAAACAAGTAACATACAAAGGTAAACCCATCAAAATCACAGCAGACTTCTCAACAGAAACATTAAAAGCAAGAAGAGCGTGGGGTGAGATCTTCCGGGCACTGAATGAAAATAACTTCAACCCCAGGATACTATACCCAGCAAAGCTATCATTCAAAATAGATGGAGCAATAAAAGTCTTCCATGATAAGCAGAAACTAAAACAATATGTGACCACAAAGCCACCATTACAAAAGATTCTGCAAGGGATCCTGCACACAGAAAGTGACACCCAACTTAACCATGAAAAGGCAGGCAGCACCAAACCACAGGATAAGAAAAAGCAAGACAGTAGAGAGTAACATCAAGTTAGGTACACACAATCAAACCTTCAAACAACTAAGATAACTAAATGGCAGGAATCACCACATACCTATCAGTACTAACACTTAATGTTAATGGACTTAATTCACCAATCAAAAGACACCGTTTGACAAAATGGATTAAAAAAGAAGATCCAACAATTTGTTGCTTACAGGAGACTCATCTCACCGACAGAAATAAGCATATGCTTAGGATGAAAGGCTGGAAGAAGATTTACCAAGCCAATGGCCCCCGAAAACAAGCAGGAGTAGCAATACTTATCTCTGACAAAGTAGACTTCAAACCTACATCGATCAAACGAGATAAAGAAGGACATTCCATACTAATAAAAGGGGAAATAGACCAAAAGGAAATAATAATCATCAATCTGTACGCACCCAATGTCAACGCACCCAATTTCATCAAACATACCCTGAAAGACCTAAAAGCATATATACATGCCAACACAGTGGTTGTGGGAGACTTTAACACTCCATTATCATCGATAGATAGGTCATCCAAACAAAAACTCAATAAAGAAATCCAAGATCTAAAATATGCAATAGATCAAGTGGACCTAGTAGATGTCTACAGAACATTTCATCCAACCTCTACACAATATACATTCTTCTCAGCAGCCCATGGAACCTTCTCCAAAATAGATCATATCCTAGGGCACAAAGCAAGCCTCAGCAAATATAAGAAAATAGAAATAATACCATGCATACTATCTGACCACAATGCAGTAAAAGTAGAACTCAACAACAAAAGTAAAGACAAAAAACATGCAAACAGCTGGAAACTAAATAACTCATTACTTAATGAAGAATGGATCATCGATGCAATAAAAGAGGAAATTAAAAAGTTCCTAGAAGTCAATGAAAATGAAAACACAACCTACCGGAACCTATGGGACACAGCTAAGGCAGTCTTGAGAGGAAAGTTTATAGCCATAAGTGCATATATTAAAAAGATTGAAAGATCCCAAATCAATGACCTAATGATACATCTCAAACTCCTAGAAAAACAAGAACAAGCAAATCCCAAAACAAATAGGAGGAGAGAAATAATAAAAATAAGAGCTGAAATCAACGAAATAGAAACCAAAAAAACCATACAAAGAATTAATGAAACAAAAAATTGGTTCTTTGAAAAAATAAACAAGATCAATAGACCCCTGGCAAACCTGACTAAAATGAGGAGAGAAAAAACCCAAATAAGTAGAATCAGGAATGCAAAAGGGGAGATAACAACAAACACCATGGAAGTCCAGGAAATCATCAGAGACTACTTTGAGAACCTATATTCAAATAAATTTGAAAATCTAAAAGAAATGGACAGATTTCTAGATACATATGATCATCCAAAACTGAACCAAGAGGAAATTAATCACCTGAATAGACCTATAACACAAAATGAAATTGAAGCAGCAATCAAGAGTCTCCCCAAAAAGAAAAGTCCAGGACCTGATGGATTCTCTGCTGAATTCTATCACACCTTTAAAGAAGAACTGATACCAACCCTCCTTAAACTGTTCCATGAAATAGAAAGGGAAGGAAAACTGCCAAACACATTTTATGAAGCCAGTATTACACTTATCCCAAAACCAGGCAAAGACACCTCCAAAAAGGAGAACTATAGGCCAATCTCCTTAATGAACATTGATGCAAAAATCCTCAACAAAATAATGGCAAATCGAATTCAGCAACACATCAAAAAGATTATTCACCACGACCAGGTAGGCTTCATCCCAGGGATGCAGGGGTGGTTCAACATACGAAAATCAATAAACGTAATAAACCACATTAACAGAAGCAAAGACAAAAACCACTTGATCATCTCAATAGATGCAGAAAAAGCCTTTGATAAGATCCAACATCATTTCATGATAAAAGCTCCAAGAAAACTAGGAATAGAAGGAAAGTTCCTCAACATTATAAAAGCTATATATGACAAACCTACAGCCAGCATTATACTTAACGGAGAAAAATTAAAACCGTTCCCTCTAAAATCAGGAACCAGACAAGGATGCCCACTATCACCACTCCTATTCAACATAGTACTGGAATTCCTAGCCAGAGCAATTAGGCAAGAAGAAGGAATAAAAGGAATACAAATAGGTAAAGAAACTGTCAAAATATCCCTATTTGCAGACGACATGATCCTATACCTTAAAGACCCAAAAAACTCTACTCAGAAGCTTCTAGACATCATCAATAGCTATAGCAAGGTAGCAGGATATAAAATCAACATAGAAAAATCATTAGCATTTCTATACACTAACAATGAGCAAACGGAAAAAGAATGTATGAAAACAATTCCATTTACAATAGCCTCAAAAAAAATCAAATACCTAGGTGTAAACCTAACAAAAGATGTGAAAGACCTCTACAAGGAAAACTATACACTTCTGAAGAAAGAGATTGAGGAAGACTATAGAAAGTGGAGAGATCTCCCATGCTCATGGATTGGTAGAATCAACATAGTAAAAATGTCGATACTCCCAAAAGTAATCTACATGTTTAATGCAATTCCCATCAAAATTCCAATGACATTCATTAAAGAGATTGAAAAATCTACTGTGAAATTTATATGGAAACACAAGAGGCCACGAATAGCCAAGGCAATACTCAGTCAAAAGAACAATGCAGGAGGTATCACAATACCTGACTTCAAACTATATTACAAAGCAATAACAATAAAAACAGCATGGTACTGGCACAAAAACAGACATGAAGACCAGTGGAACAGAATAGAGGATCCAGATATGAAGCCACACAACTATGAGCAACTTATCTTTGACAAAGGAGCTAAAAATATACGAAGGAGAAATAGCAGCCTCTTCAACAAAAACTGCTGGGAAAAGTGGTTAGCAGTCTGCAAAAAACTGAAACTAGATCCATGTATATCACCCTATACCAAGATTAACTCAAAATGGATCAAGGATCTTAATATCAGACCCCAAACTCTTAAGTTGATACAAGAAAGAGTAGGAAATACTCTGGAGTTAGTAGGTATAGGTAAGAACTTTCTCAATGAAACCCCAGCAGCACAGCAACTAAGAGATAGCATAGATAAATGGGACCTCATAAAACTAAAAAGCTTCTGTTCATCAAAAGAAATGGTCTCTAAACTGAAGAGAACACCCACAGAGTGGGAGAAAATATTTGCCAATTATACATCAGACAAAGGACTGATAACCAGAATATACAGGGAACTTAAAAAACTAAATTCTCCCAAAACTAATGAACCAATAAAGAAATGGGCATGTGAACTAAACAGAACTTTCTCAAAAGAAGAAATTCAAATGGCCAGAAAACACATGAAAAAATGCTCACCATCTCTAGCAATAAAGGAAATGCAAATTAAAACCACACTAAGATTCCACCTCACCCCTGTTAGAATAGCCATCATCAGCAACACCACCAACAACAGGTGTTGGCGAGGATGTGGGGAAAAAGGAACCCTCTTACACTGTTGGTGGGAATGTAGACTAGTACAACCACTCTGGAAAAAAATTTGGAGGCTACTTAAAAAGCTGGACATCGATCTACCATTTGATCCAGCAATACCACTCTTGGGGATATACCCAAAAGACTGTTATTCCAGAGGCACCTGCACATCCATGTTTATTGCGGCACTATTCACAATAGCCAAGTTATGGAAACAGCCAAGATGCCCCAGCACTGACGAATGGATTAAGAAAATGTGGTATCTATACACAATGGAATTTTATGCAGCCATGAAGAAGAACGAAATGTTATCATTCGCTGGTAAATGGATGGAATTGGAGAACATCATTCTGAGTGAGGTTAGCCTGGCTCAAAAGACCAAAAATCGTATGTTCTCCCTCATATGTGGACATTAGATCAAGGGCAAACACAACAAGGGGATTGGACTATGAGCACATGATAAAAGCGAGAGCACACAAGGGAGGGGTGAGGATAGTAAGACACCTAAAAAACTAGCTAGCATTTGCTGCCCTTAATGCAGAGAAACTAAAGCAGATACCTTAAAGCAACTGAGGCCAATAGGAAAAGGGGACCAGGAACTAGAGAAAAGGTTAGATCAAAAAGAATTAACCTAGAAGGTAACACCCACGCACAGGAAATCAATGTGAGTCAATGCCCTGTATAGCTATCCTTATCTCAACCAGCAAAACCCCTTGTTCCTTCCTATTATTGCTTATACTCTCTCTACAACAAAATTAGAGATAAGGACAAAATAGTTTCTGCTGGGTATTGAGGGGGGGGAGCGGGAAGGGGTGGAGTGGGTGGTAAGGGAGGGGGTGGTGGCAGGGGGTAGAAATGAACCAAGCCTTGTATGCACATATGAATATTAAAAGAAAAATGAAAAAAAAAAAGAGAGAAAGGTCATTTCATATTGATAAAGGGAACAATCTGGAAGGAGAAGATAACAACAGTAAACATATAGACACAGAGTATCAGTGCACCCAATTTCATAAAGCAATGTTACTAGACATAAAAACACAGACCCCCCAACCCAATAATAGTTGCTGACTTCAATACCACACTCTCTTCAAAAGACAGGACAGCCAGACAAAAAAATCAATATGAAAACTTGAGAATTAAACAACATTATCAATCAAATAGACTTAATAGACATCTATAGAATATTCTAACAGCCACAGAATACACATTCTTCTCAGCAGCCCATGGAACTTTCTACAAAATAGATTATACCTTAGGGTATAAAGCAAGCCTTAATAGAAAAAAAAATCTAAATAATTTCCTGTGTTTTATCACACCCCAATGGAATAAAGAACAACAAGAGAAACTATAGAAAAATATCAAAACATGTGCAGACTGAATGATTCACCCCTAAATGATCAGTAGGTGATGGACTAAGGGGGGGAATTCAAATAATTACTAGAATCAAATTAAAATGAAAACACAACTTACTAGAATGTGCAGGACACAGCCAAGGCAGTGCTAAGAGAGAAGTTTAGAGCTGTGAGTGCCTTCATTAAATAACAGATCCCAAATAACCTAACTTCTGCACCTCAAGCTCTTAGAAAAGCAAGAACAAGCCAAACCCCAAAGCAACAGTCTGAAAGAAATAATAAAGAAAAAAGAATGAATGAGACACAGGTTACTCCAGAGGCACTTGCACACCCATGTTTATTGCAGCACTATTCACAATAGCCAAGTTATGGAAATAGCCAAGATGACCCACTACAGACAAATGGATCAAGAAAATGTTGTATCCTGAGGCCAATAGGAAAAGGGGAACAGGTACTAGAGAAAAGGTTAGATCAAAAAGAACTAACCTAGAAGGTAACACCCACGCACAGGAAATCAATGCGAGTCAACTCCCTGTATAGCTATCCTTATCTCAACCAGCAAAAACCCTTGTTCCTTCCTATTATTGCTTATACTCTCTCTACAACAAAATTAGAAATAAGGGCAAAATAGTTTCTGCTGGGTATTGGGGGGGGGAGGGAGGGGGTGGAGTGGGTGATAAGGGAGGGGGTGGGAGGCAGGAGGGAGAAATGAACCAAGCCTTGTATGCACATATGAATAATAAAAGAAAAATGAAAAAAAAAAAAAGAAAATGTTGTATCTATACACAATGGAATTCTACTCAGCCATGAAGAAGAATGAAATCTTATCATTCGCAAGTAAATGGATGGAACCTAAGCAAGGTTAGCTGGGCTCAGAAGACCAAAAATCGTATGTTCTCCCTTATATGCAGACTTTAGATCTAGAGAAAATACAGTAATGTGGTTGGACTTGGGGCACATGTTAAGGGGAGAGCACACACAGGAGGTATGGGGATAGGTAAGAAACACAAAACATAATAGTATTTGAAGTCCCCCTCTGTAAAGGAACTAATACACAAACTTTATAGCGACAGAAGTCAATATAAGAAGGGGATCAGGAACTAGAAAAAAGGACAGTTAAAGATGAATCAACTTAGAATGTAACACATTTGAACATGGAAGCAATGCTAGGAATCTCTCTGTATAGCTATCCTTATCTCAACTAGCAAAAATGCTTTGTCTTTCTTATTATTGTTTATACTCTCTCTTCAACAAAATTAGAGATAAGGGAAGAACAGATTCTGCCTGGATGTGAAGGGGGATGGGGGGGAAAGAGAGGGGATAGAGGGTAGGGGGAAGAAATGGCCCAAACAATGTATGCACATATGAATAAATAAATTAAAAAAAAAGATCTAAGCAGAAATGAACAAAATGGAGCCTAAAAGAAAATTGATGAAACAAGTTGCTTCTGTGAAAAGATAAACAAGATTAAAAAAAACCCTCAAACTAATGAAAAGAAAGAGGAGGAAGACCCAAGTTAACAAAATTAGAGATGAGAAAGGGAATATCACAGCAAACACTAATGAAATTCAGGGGATCATTAGGAAATACTTCAAAAACTTATACACTAATAAACTGAAAAGCCTAGATGAAATGGATAAATTTCTAAAGCATATAACCTATCAAAATTGAAGTAGAAGGATATAAGCCACCTAACAGATCTATAACAAGTAATGAAATTAAAGCAATAAGAAAAAGTCTCCCCCAAAAAGAAAAACCCAGTACTGGATAGAGTCACTGCTGAATTATACAGATTTTTAAAGAAGAATTAACACCAATGCTTCTCAAACTATTCCATAAAATACAAAATGAAGGAAAACTATTAAATTCATTCTATGAAGCCAGTGTTACCCTGATACCAAAACCTGATAAAGACATAAGAAAAAAAAATTACAGGCCAATTTCCTTGATAAACATACCATAAAAATTATCAATCAAATACTTGCAAACTAAATTCCACAATACACTAAAAAGATCAGACATCATGATCAAGTTCACTTCCTTCCACGGATATCAGGATGGTTCAACACATGCAAATTAATAAATGTAATATAGCACATAAACAGAAAAGGGACAAAAACCACATCATTATCTCAACAGATGCAGAAAGCCTCTGAAAAAAATTCAACATCCCTTCATGATAAAAGCTCTGAACAAACCAGGAATAAAAGGAACACACCTCAACATAATAAACGTCATATATAATCATACATATAGTCAATATCCAATATTGTACTAAATAGGGAAAAATTGAAACCATTTTATCTAAAGTCAGGAATGAGACAAGGGTGTCCAATCCAAACTTATTCAATGTAGTGCTTGAATTCTTAGCCAGAAAAATAAAGCAGGAGAAATAAATAAAAGGGATACAAGTAGAAGAAGAAGAAGTCAAATTATCCTTATTTGCAGATAATACGATTCTATTCTTAAAAGACTCTAATGATTCCACCAAAAAATTCTTAGATCTGATAAACACTTAAGGGAGTATACAAAAATCAACATACAGAATCATTTGCTTTTCTATATACTAATAATAAACAGGATAGTAAAGAAACCAGGAAAAAAATGCCATTCACAGTAGCCTTAAAAATTAATTTGGAATAAAAATTAATTTAGGAATAAACCTAACAAATGAGGTAAAAGACTTCTACAATAAGAACTACAGAACACTGAAGAAAGAAATTGAAGAAGACATTAGAAGATGGAAAGATCTCCCATGTTCATGGATTGACAGAATTAATATTGTGAAATGGTTATACCACCAAAAGCAACCTACAGATTCAATGTAGTCCTCATAAAAATTTCAATGCTATTTTTCAAAGAAATAGAAAAATCAATCATAAAATTCATATGAAAGCACAAAAGACCCCAAATAGCTGAAGCAATCCTGAGTAAAAAAAAGCAATGGTGAAGGTATCATAATACCTACTTCAAACTGTGTTATAGTCATAGTAACAAAAACAACACAACGATGGCATAAAAACAAACATATAGACCAATGGAATAAGTAGAAGACCCAGAAATAAGCCCACACGGCTATCTGCTTTTTGATAAAGGTGCCAAAACATACACTGGAGAAAAAAATAGTCTAACAAATGGTGTTGGGAAAACTAGATACCATAGATAGAAGACTGAAACTATATTCCTATCTCTCACCCTGCACAAAAATGAATTGAAAATGGATCAAGAATCTCAATGTAACGCCTTAAACTTTCAAACTACTAGAGGAAAAGAAGATACAGGCATAGGTAATGCCTTTCTGAATAGGATTCCAATTGCTCAGGAATTAAGAACAAGAATTGTATCAAATTAAAAAACTTCTACTCAGCAAAAGAGCAAATTACAAGGATCAAGAGATAACCTATATAATGGGAGAAAAATCTTTGCCAGCTAGTCATTGGCTAAAGGATTAATACCCAGTATATAAAGAGCTCCCCAAATTAAACACTAAAAGAACAAATAATCCAATTAATAAATGGGCAGAAGAACTGAACAGACAATTCTCAAAAGAAGTGGAAAAAAAAAAAAGGCTAGGGTGTGGCTCAAGTAGTAGAGCACCTGCCTAGCAAGCATGAAGCCCTGAGTCAAATCCCAGTATTGCCAAAAAAAAAGCGAAAAAGGCCAATAAGATCATGAAGAAATGTTCAACATCTTTATCCATAAAGCAAATGCAAATAAACACAACAACAAATATTGGCGAGCATGTTTGGGAAAAAGAACCCTTATACACTGTGGGTGGAAATGTAAGTTAGTGCAACCACTATGGAAATCAGCATGGAAGTTACTCAAAAAAGTAAAAACAGAACTACATATGATCTGTAACACTGCTGGGCACATATGGAAAGGAATGTAAGTCAGCATACAATACAGATACCTGTATACCCATGTTTATTGTACTACTACTCACAATAGCCCAATTATGGAATTAGCCTAGGTATCCATCAACTGATGGATGAAGAAAATGTGATAAACACACATACATAAAATGGAGTATATATTATTCAGCCATAAAGAAAAATGAAATTGTGTCATTTCCAGGAACATGAATGGAACTGGAAATCATCATGTCAAATGAAATAAGCAGACTGAGAAAGACAAATATTACATGTTCTCTCTCATCTGTGGAATCTAGACCTTATTATTTTAAATGACATGAGTATAAAGTGGAGGGACTGACTAGGTGTGGGAACCAGTACAAGGGTAAAGAGTGAGAGTGTGAAGGAGGTTGGATATGATCTAAGCACTTCCTATGCTAGTATGAAAATAGAATAATGAAACCTGTCAAAAATTGTTTGGAAAAGGGGGAGAAGCATAAGAAGAAGTAATAGTGGGAGTGAATTTGATGAAAGTATACTACATGCATGTATGGAAATATCACAATGAAACACCTTTGGACAATTAGTATTTGTGAATTAAAAAGAAAAAAAGGCCAAAACTCTATGGAGGAAGAATTGTGATTTTATAGCTTTATTGGGGTGTGGCAGGTTGGGACATCCATTACTTCCCATAATCCTACTGGTGTAAAACTGCAGTCTTACCAGCCAGAGGAGGCAGAGGAGTTTAAGGCTAGCAGAGAAGCCACACATTTAAGGAAGAAATCTTAGAAGCAAAAGAGCTACAACAGTGATGCAACACTTCATCTGAACATAAACTCTACCCCAAATCCAGCTGACTGCTGAACTTCATGTGTACAAGGGAAGTCCCTAGAAACCAAGATGTGAAAACTGGCTGAAACTGTAGTGTCCAGTCTCTAATCTGCACATAGCTCAAAGCTAGAAAGATAAATACAGCTTTACTAGCTTGAGGTATCAGTGACTTGAGGCCAGTAGATGAGTTTGAAATTTAGGGGTAAATATTGGAAGTTAGAAGAGCCAAAAAGAGTGGGTCGCAAAATCTGAGCTTAAATTCAGCTCAAATTATTGACTTAAGGTTATATTATGCAGGCAAAGAGGAGACCACAAGAGAAAATGCCACAGATGTAGGGTTTAAGAAGTGAGTGGAAGTTATCAGCCAAATGGTATCACAAGGGGAAGACAGTTTCTAGTTTTAGTTCAGGCAACTTTGCTGATTACTAGACAAAACAAAAGACATTAATCCACAAAAGAAAAAGAAAAGATGATTCAGAATTGCTACATCATGTCCATTTTTCAAACAAAAGTTAAAGACATGTAGAAAACAAGTAAGAGTGAAACAAAGTGGGAAGTCAATAGAAACTGATTCCTATAGGGCCCAGATGTTGGATTTAGTTGACAAAAACTTCAAAGCAGCTATTACAAAGATGTTCAAGGAATTAAAGGAAAACATAATCTCAATAACTATATAGATATGAATCTTAACAGAGAAAAAGAACTATTAAAAAAATGCAAATGAAAGCTGGGCACTGGTGGCTCATGCTTGTAATCCTAGCTACTCAGGAGGCAGAGATCAGGATTTTGGCCCAAAGCAAGCCTGGGCCAAATAGTTCACCAGACCCTATTTTGAAAAAACCCATCATAAAAAAAGGGGCTGGTGGAGTGGCTCAAGGTGTAGGCCGTGAGTTCAAACCCCAGAACTGAAAAAAAAAAAAAAAAGAAAATCCAAATGGAAATGTTAAAGAAGAAAAATACAGCAACTGAAATTAAAAAATGTATTATATGGAATCAAGAGAAAACTGGGGAAGATAGAGGGAAGAATAATTAAGATAATTAATGATTAGTCATTGAAGAGAGAGCAATAGAAACTATATAACCCGGAAGATTAAAGAAAATAAACAGCTCAGAGACTTGTGGGACAGTATCAATAGGCTCAATATACGTGTAACTAGAATTCTAAAAAGAGAAGGGGGCAAAAAAAAGAGTTTTGAAAAAAAAAATACAGTGGCCAAAAACTTTCCAAAACTGGTTTAAAAAGTATTTTAGGGTATGGTTCAAGTGATAGAGTGCATGCCTAGCAAGTACAAGGCCCTGAGTTCAAATCCCAGTACTGCCAAAAAAATTATATTTCTATAAAGTTAAATGAATCTGCAATTTGAGGCCAGCCCAGGTTAGCAAAAAAGTTAGCAAGACTCCCATCACAACAAATAAACTGGGAGTGCATGCCTGTAATCCAAGTTACATGGGAAGCACAGTTAGGTGGATGACAGTTTGAGCCTGGCTCCAAGCAAAAGTAAGACCCTATCTGAAAAATAACTAAAGCAAACAGAGCCTGAGGTATGGCTCAAGGGGCAGAGTGCTTGCCTATTAAGTGTGAGGCCCTGAGGTCAATCCCCAGCGCCACTGGGAAAAAAAAAAAGAAGAGGAAGAACTTATAAATCAGTAAGAAAAAAAGCTAGATTTGGCAAAAGATATGGACATTTTACAAAGATATACAAATGAGCTACAATGACTACTCATAAGTGACATTCGAACGAAAATATTGATGCCATGCTGTCATACCCTCAACTGAATGACACTACCCATAGTACTGTATGGAACCCTCATACATTTCTGGGAAGAATGTGGTGATACCACACATTAAAAAAGAATCTGAGAGTTTTTAATAAAATTGTATGAATACTTACCATGTGACCCAGCAATTCCACTCCAAAGTATTTTTCCAAGAGAATTGGAAGCATATGTCTGCATAAAATCTTCTAGATGAATGTTTATAAACCACATTATTCGTAATAGCCCCAAACTGAAAGTAACTCGAATGTCTACCAAGAAGTAAAGTGAGAAATAATTTCTGGTATAGATCCACAGAACAGACTGGTACAACAATAAAAGGGAATAAACTACTAATGTGCAAAATGTGAATGTCAAAAATACTATACAAAGTAAAAGAGGTCAGACACAAAACTGTACACATGGTATGATTCCACTTATATGAAATTCTTGAAGAGGCAGAACTAACTTTTAGTGCCAGAAAAGATACGGTTGTGTGGAGGCAGGAGGGGTGAGGAAACCATACTGCAAAGAAGCACATTTTTTGCAGTAATGCACTTGATTGTGGTGGTAGTTACACGGCTGAATACATTTTAAAAATGCATCAACTGGGTGAGTTTTATTGGAGTAAATTATACCTAAATAGTATATTGATTATAGCATTTAAAATTTATAGTTGTTCTTAGCACAACTGGAGATACTATAAAATAATTGTTTATAACTCTCACAATTTCCAAGCAACTATTAGATATGATTGTTAGATGTGATTTCATGCCTTCCCACCAGTTCCTTACCCTATCCACACACCCTCGCATTCATTATGGGGCAGAAACCTTAACTGTATGTAGCGTACATGGCTGGTGGTAGGCACTCAATACATACTGGCTAAAGTAGTGCATAAATGACTCTTAGATGTTAGTATTCATTGGGAATTTCTATTAGACCTTTAACCATTCTCCCTGGCCAGCTCCACCTTCTATGGCTCCAATTCTGATAACTCAGATCTATGTGTTCTAGTCTCTCTTGCTGATCCCAGATCCATTTCACCTGCCTATCAGAAAACTACACTTGAATTCCCCACAGGCAACATAATTTCCCCAGGTTTCAGAAGGAACTCCTCCTCTAAGTTCATTTGTCTCATTCATAGTAACAATGAAACTTGCCTACAATCCCCTCACATTCATATTATCTCAATTTACTCCTCCAATAGTCCCTACTGACATTTCAACACATGTAACTCGTTTCCACCAGACCAGGTGAAAGCATCCTTTCAGAAGCCAGCACAGAGGTCCTTTAAACTTCCTAATTGTATCTTAGACAACTGTTCTCTAGCCCACTCCTATAAGGTACTGGCTCTGTCATAGTTCAATTTTTGTTCTTCCTTTCTTAGATTTGTATAAAAACCTCTCTAAATTAGTCTTGCTGCTACTGGTCTTTTTTTTTTTTTAACTAATTCATCTTTTACATTGCTTACAGAAGGATTATCTTTCTGAAAATCAACCATGTCTCTACTCTTTTAAGGTCTCTCTGCCTATGGCTAAAATAATTCAAACTCCCAATAAAGCACATGTGCCATTTCAATCTCTCCATCAGCCTCTCCTACTTTAAGCATTTGTAAGACACCATACCTTTTTATGTCTTCAGTACTTTGCCTCTCTGCCTGCAATTGCTTTTCTTTTTACTCACCTTAAATTTCTATGCACTCTTGAAAACTTAACTCAAATATCCCCTCTGCTATGAATTTTTCTCTAATTCCCCCAGTTAACTGTCCATTCCTGTGATTCTTGACATCACTAAACACATCTCAGGCTAACATTTATCAGGTCACACTTAACTAGGACACGCATCCTACATACATTATGCTATGCAGCATGCTACAGATTATTCTTTTTTTAAATCAAATAGTTGTGTAATGTTTAAAAACCGTTCCTGCCTAGACACGGGGCTAATTTGTAGCAGTGATTTATTATCTTCTTTACATTGGTTTTATTTACCTGTCAGTCCCCACCTCATCCCTAACTCCTTCTGTGCCCAGGGCATGCTACTTAGTATTTGCCCAGAGTTAATAATAAATGTTAATTTCCTGTTCTTTGGCTGAATCAATTCCAATGTTTAATGAGATAAAGTTCTATAGCCAGATTCACTTCATATCCAGCTAATTCTTCACATGGAAGCTGAAGTCACTGAAAGCTGTTTATAATGTGCTACCTATTACCTACTTTTCCTGAAATAAGAATAATTGATACTCTGAACTTTAGATATTTTTCCAGAAATATTTCTGGTTTTCTCAAATGTTCCAATCAATAGATTTGACTCTGGACTTTTCTTATAGCTAAGAAAAGAACAATACTATAAACAAGAAGTCACAAAATTTTTTCTAAGATCCATTTTCTCTGACAGTTAAATTTGCTTTTTGATGTGACTATGTTAAGATGGCAGAACTTTCCAAACCTAAAATATGTCAGGGTTTAAAAATCAACTAATAATCTCATATAGAAAAATAAATATAACATATTATTAATATTCTGCTTTACTTGTACAGTGTTCAATGTGGTTTTACATATAAAATTTTATCTTAGAATAAGATCAAGTCCCTTCCAACTCCATAGTCAAAATTCTGAAATAATTCAGCCTAGTTGTATGAAAGGGCAGAAATAAACTTATTAATGAAATCTGATTAAAACAAACCAATATCCCAAAGATCATGGATTACCTCCTCACACACACTAGTTCTACTACAGAGATCAGTCTTCAAACATTGTACAATTAGCATGCTTTAATGTAAAATAAAGATTTGTATGCAAAAATGTACAAGACCCTGCCAGGCACTGGTGGCTCACGACTATAATCTTAACTACTAGAAGGCAGAGATTAGGAGGATCGAGGTTTGAAGTCAGCCAGGCAAATAGTTCATGAGACCTTATCTAGAAAAAAACCCATCACACAAAAAAAGAAGGGCTGGTGGAGTGGCTCAAGTGGTAGAAGTTCAAAAAGAAGAGTTCAAACCCCAGTGGTGCAAAAAACAAAGAAAAAAAAACTAGACCATTCTGAAATAATATATTTAGTAATGTCTACTTTACTATCTGCTATATTACAATGAATCAGTCAACAAATGTCAGTTTCCTTCCTTGTTTATCCATGTATCTCCTCAATGAAGCATGCCCCACAATATTACAGCATTAGGTGTAGGTATTGGGGTTAAGGCTTTTTTTTGAGTCTGTAGAAATTGTTTACATACCATATTCCATATACTGTTCCCTTTCTTAAGAGATGCCTTGGGTGAGAGAAAACACATGAAATGTTAGCCATGTTCATTTGTATATAAAAAAAAAAACTCTTTAGATACAGCTGAATGTTGGAAGGAGGGCAATGCTGGAATCATTTCAGCATGACCTGAGATTAGATACATAGCTGCCACCACCCCCTACTGGGTTCTACAATTAATCTTATGTGATTAAATAAAAACTACATCAGTTCCAAAATTTTCTAGCAAAAGGAAACGTAATACACCTTTAGATAAAAATAATTAATCTGCAAAATTTGATCTGAAAATAATTCCAAATACAATTTCCAAGTTCAATTGAAATCTCTTCAGATATAAACAGAAAGGCTACAAATAGATGTACATAGAGAGGACACATGGTGACAGCCATTTTTTTCCTGTACCATACCACAGTGGATAATTTCAGATGAGCATCAAAGTTTCTGTGGTAGGACTAGCTCTTACTGTGATTGCATATGACTTTTTCTTTGGAGTATCTTACATTGCCTTACTATGTGGGCACTGGTGCACCAAGGTTAAAGATGAGTGTTCCTAAGTGCTTCTTTATAGTATTTATGTGAGGAGAAAAACTTACTATGTCATATTTTATTCTGAAGGTTTCACAAATGACACCATGCAGTGGATATACTGCAGTGATTAGAGTGGGACCAGTCCTGAATAGTTAATGCAATAACAATGGACTGTTTTACTCAAGGCCTGCTTGTTTCTTACCTGTATAACTGTTACTCATCAAAGTATGTTTTTATATACATCAGGAATTCTTCAAAAGTAGTATTTTTCTCTACAGAGTTCAAAATTCCAGCTAAATGAGGTGATCTATAACTTGTTTTTAGAGATGAACAGCTATGTGATATGCAGTCTGCACACTCCTGGGGGTCTGATTAGCAGATGAGGTCTAAAAATACCTGCTATAATACTTCAAACTTCATGAATTTAGCTACCCATTCAAAGAATAGGCCAGTTTAGAAAGACCAAGCCTTTAGGAAAGTTCAAATACATACCTAATTTTTCCAGCATCTTTAGAAAGTGATTGAGGCGAAATTCAGGAGGGATAAGAGTGATGTGTAGTCTAAATAATTTCTCATTCCTTTATACTGACATTTGTGTAATGACCTAGATTAAAATCTGGGCTCAAAAGTGACATTTTAAGTTGTGTTTCAAAGAAAAATTTAAATGGAGAACAGCACATTTCTATGCTGGGGTATATATGTATATGAAGGATTTTGTTCTCCATATTCTTATATCAGCAATCTATAAAGTTGCATTTACATTGGTCTTTTAAAAAATGGATACCTTATTCTTTTAAAAAAAAAAGCTACAAACAACCTCTTTGATGATAAATATATGGACTATAAAACATAAAGTACAAGGAAGATGAGAAATAAGAAAAAGGCAAAGGGCAACTGGAGGGGGACCCAGCTACCCCTCCCACCCTACCCTTTGCTCCAACACAATGTAACCTACACTGAGGTCATACTGTTAAAAAAAAATGCTGAAAAGAAGACTGTAACTACAGAAGAAGACTACTATAATCGAATTAAACTTATACAACTTCATAAAAGGAGACATATAATTTGAACTATTAAGTATGAATTATATTTTAAAAGACAGTTTTCAATTTAAGTAGATATTCTCATCTTTCTGGAAATGCACCACCATCTAAAATTCACATTGATGAAAAGTCCCTTTATAAAACACTTCTTGATTTTGGAAAATAAACTAAGATGGTTTAGCTAGAATACCAATTAAGTGTTTTCTTGCATGATTGATGTGAGGAAAAAATCTTAGTATGTCATTTTGCTCTGGTGGTTTCACAAATGACACCATTCAATGGGTAATGATTACATGAAAAATACAGAATTGCAAAATGAAATTAAATTCATCTAGAAAAGATACCTTACTGAAATAATTCATTTTCACTTTGAATCTAATTTTACTGACTCATTTAAACAAAGGAACTGCTCGTACATACTACTTCTAAAAGATTTCTAGTATGATTAGTACGGAAAAATATATTAAAGGTATAAAAGCATATAATAATGTAAAATACAAAGTAAAACAAAAATCTTCTACTTCAGCTCAACTGCACAGCTTTTCAAGAAACTTTGTTGTAGTTTTCTTTAAATAACAGAAGGACTTTGAAACATTGCAGCATAATTAAAGAATATCAAGCTATACAATAAACAGAAAACCTGTAACATATGGCATGAGTGTAATTTTCAATGAGTTTTTGAAATGTATTGAAGTCACAGAAGCAGACTATGCTAGATAATATTTGAGGTTCACAGAACTCCTGACATAAAACTTTTCTAAAAAATAATAAATCAAGAAGAATATTCAGTCTTTTTAAGAAGAGAATTAAAATACACAATAAAACTTCAAAGACACAAATTTTCATTTATAATGGATTCAAATTATTCTAAAATAATAAAAAAAAACTTTAGGTGAGACCAAGTAACAAAAGAATTACTGAGAATGTAAAAATGTTCTGCTTTGTGAAATCAGCTTTGTTAATAATAAATTTTAATTGCATAATAATCTTACTTATTTTGTAGATTTAAGCAAAAGAATGTGAACTTAGGTCTACATTTTGATGAGCAAATTAAGTTTTTTTAATTTGTAAATTTCAATTAAAGATTAGGTGATGAAAAAAGTTAAAAGCTAAAACAACTTCGTTTTCGTTTTCCACAAACTCACATATTTTTACTTCATAATACAATATAACTGTCACATACAGTAGCTTGGTCAGGCTTAAATCCAATGGGCAAAGGAAGACTAAAGAAGGGTTTACACAATATTCAATAAGCAATAATACCTGCTGAATATGCAATAAAATAAAAAGGTACTAACCTAGAAACAAAGAAAAAGAATTATTGTTTTCATATTCCAGAAATAAAAGCAACATAATAGCATATAATCCTGCAATTTCTAAACTATAGTCTAAAACATTTAAGAAAAAAAACAATCTACACTTTTTTTCTATCAGGTATATATACCTGAGAAAGATACATAGAAAGAAATAGGCTTTAAAATTTTTAACCCCGAAGAGCCTTCTACCATGACATGAGGAAGATGAGCTATGCATGTGACAGACCCCAGGCCACTTCCCACAGAGAGTGTTCACTGCCCAGATGCAGGTTGTGAGTCATAAGCAACACAGTACTTCACATTAATACCAGCTTGTTCAGCCAAAGAAGCACAGTGATGTTTTAAGTTACCTGTTTATATTCATTAGTATGTAAAAATCACAGTACACAGATCTGGAAATGTTTAACTTGTCTATAAATAACAGTATATTATCTCAGCATAAGCTTTTAAAAGAGGTCTAAGCAGACAGCCCAGTAATGGGGATACCAACTCTGCATTTTGGTTAAAGTGAAGATTTGTTAAAAGTATAGTTGTTTTCATTGACAAGAACTAACACATAAGAACAAAATTTAAAACTTAAGTTCTGCTGGCAGTAAAATCATATCTATTGTAATATATCCAAGCAAAAAAAAATCAATTGGAGCTCAAATGCAATTTGTGCTTTGTTTCTATAAAAGTGTAGCATTACTCTCAGACATTTCTAAATGACCAGATTCATAAATAAGCAGTGAACTTCTTTTCATCACAGTTTATTTCTAATTCATCCTAAGTAGATTACTAATAGAACTAAATATTACTTAGCTTTTTTTCCAGTACTTTAACTATATGAATCAAGGTCTTATTTTAACAGTGATTTATTGTGATTCTTAAGGTAAACAACAAAAACAGGTTCTGAAATTAAGCATTTAAAATTTCAGATGACAGAGCCAGTAACTGATGACAGCTTCTTTAATTTCATATTAATAGTCCAATTAAAAACACTAACAACTCCCTGGCAATAAACCTGAAAGAATCAGAACGGTTTTACGAAGGAAAAAAACAAAACCAAACATGCAAAATGCCCCCCAAAACACATGATCTTTCTCATTTTATAATCTAAACTTGTAAAATGTTTATAAATACATGATCATTCTACACAATACAGATCTTCTAGAGCATTTCTAAAGGAAATTACAGTTTTTGGTCTAGAGGAATAAGATTAAGATGGAAAGGGGTAAAAACAGTGAAGTCAGGGGAGCAGTATCTTTCTATACACAAGCAAGCTGCAGTTCATCCAATCAGTTGGTGGATACAGTTCAGTACATGATTTTCAAGGCAACTAAGAAATTGGGACACATTTATTTCCCCTTCCTAAAGTTAACAATTCTTTTAAAGGCTCTGAAATATCCATAAAGGAGTGTTGATTTTGTGGGGGGTTTTCTTCCAAAACGGAACAAAGAATAAATGGGTGGAGGGGTGGGGCTTCCACCTGCAAATTCACATACACAAATGAAGTTAAAACTGTAAGCTGGTTTTAAGTTCCCAGTGAAAGTGTTGTTGGCACCATCAGAAGCAGGTGCTATTCTCTATTCTACCTACAGTGTTGAAAACATGATCCAGTAAAACAAATACACTTCATTATGCCTCAAACAAATAGAAAGCATTTCATTATTGTTCAAAGACCATGTTTAATTAACTAATAAGGTTAACAGACTTCTAGGATGTTGTACCTTACTGGTGTACCTGAATCAGTACTAGCAAAAGAATGTCAAATTCAAAACTGCTATGAAAGTAAAATCATCACAAGAAAAACTCAACCCTTATGTAAAAAGAGAAAGAGAAATGAGTGTGAAGTACTAACACCAAATGTCTCAAAGCAGAAGTTTCATTTGTGGAAGACAGAGTGAGGAGATAGGTGCACCTAGTCACGGCCAATTGGAAGACAGAACAGAATATGAAAAAATCAAGGTTAAAAAGGGTGGGGTGGTAGGAAAATGGAGAAGAGTCAGGCAGCAAAAGAATGACAGGATAGACAGAAAATAAGAGAAAATGAGGCATGTGCATATGGCTCTTTTTGTCAGTCTCCTGTGTTCCTAAATAGTTTACAATGTAAGTGCCATGTGGGCCACAACCAGCAGGCGAGAATGAGCCTTCCAATAGAAAGAGATGAAGGATTTGGGGCTAATGAATTCGTTTTTTCTTTTTTTCTTTTTGCTTTTAATTCATACCTGAAAGCCTTGAATCCTTGCTAAATATTCCAGTTGTTTTGAAGGTTGTACTGGAGAACAAGGGGGAGTAGGAGAACTTCCTTTTAAACCTATGGCTTCAGCTGTAGGAGATGTTCCATTCATGAGGAGTTCCCTGGCAATTGTGGCTGAACTATTCGATGTAGGAGATATACTGAAGAAAGAACTTGAAGGCTGGTTCATATCTTTGGGTGACAAATAGCTTAGAGTAGTACCAGAGATCACTTTGTGGCGGCTGGCTTCCATCTCTTGATAAACATCAGGAGACAGATGAAGAATTCCTTTTGGAGCTATAAATAAAATGAAGGAACACTGTTAATACACTTAAAATAACAGAAATAAAAACATATTGTAGCATGATTAACTCAATGACTCCCTTGCTGTAGTAACAAAGAAATGGTTCATACCCTGCAGGGGAAAGTGCGGCTTCTGTTCCCCGGTGAATAATGTATGTTTCAATATTCCTAAAATCAGAAGTTTAAAAAAATCTAATTTCAGTAGAACTTGTGTGTGGTAGGTAAGCTGTAGAAAGACAAGGGAAAGTGATGTGTGGAAGTTCAATAGTGGAAAACTTGAGAATGCACAATTCAATATTTTGTATCTCACAAAAGAAACCAGAAACATCCCCAAACATGCAGCCATAGAGGCACAGAAAGTAAAATGAAGGCAGCGTCAGTCCAAACTCCTCAGAGACACAAACCTCTATGTCCAGTAGCCTACTGGTCCTTTTCTCTTCATATGGACATCCCACATACAAGTCTAACTCACAAACACGTCAGAAAGGGTCAAGGCCTCTTCTTCCCCAAATTAATAGTCCCGATCTTGCTTACCTCTTTATGACACTGCCTTCATTCTGCCTACTGCCCTACCTATACTCCTGGCACAAATCTCTGATCACCCATAACCAAGTGGTTATCATGTCTACTCAAATGCCTCTAGAAATTGCCCTTCATCATCTAGTACATTTGTTCAAACAAGGCTATGGACCGTTTCTAAAAGCAAAAGGAGTGAGGCTGGAGCTATATCACCAGATAGCCCAGGCTAGACCATTCTTTTCCTTAAAAGTCTTTTACACCAATAGTAAACTTCAAAGGATGAGGAGAATTATCCAAAGAGGACGAGAACTGAAGGCAGCTAGAGAGCATGGGCAAAGGAAGGGACTAGAAGAATTTGTGTCCCAAGAAACCTCAGGTGGTTCCTTACCACTAGGGCATGAAGGAATTGGGAGCTGCAAAAGGTGAGGTGGAGGAAGCAGGGGCCGAATCCCAGGGGACTTTATCCTGAAGGCATTAAAGCATAAGGAATTTTATGGTGTTTTAGGAGCTTAAGCAGGTTAAAATAATACATCAATTTTATGGAGTCTCTCTACACCTATGTGTTGGTTTTCAAGTTCTGTACATTATTAAGTGTTAGTCTTTATAATCGGAAAGAAATTTCAATTAAAAATTAAAGAAAACATATGCACTGGAGAAAATACAGGAAAATCTCACCAACCAGATGAACTTACTCTTAATACTTGCCTTAAAGATATGTTTTTAGACCTTTTTATCTACATACTTTTTAGTTATAACTTGAAAACAACTTAAAACACAAGAATTACAGGAATCCTGTTGTTGTTTACAAAACAATATACTTCTCTACTAATTTTAAAAGTATAATATTTCATTATATGATTTCACTATACTCCCAAGGGTTAGGAGTATAGCTCAGTGGTACAGCACTTGTCCAGCATGCATGAGGCCCTGGGTTTGAGCTCCAGAAACACACACACAAATTCCATATTATTGCACATCTACTATGTTTACAATTTTTGCAATTATAAACACAGTGATGAACATTCTTATAATTAAATCCTGTTCACATGAAAATTTATTTCCTTTAAGGGAAAGCAGAACTGCTGGTTCAAAAGATGCATTTTAGATATTCTGACACTGCCAAATTGCCCTCCAAAGAAGTTACACCAATTTCATACTCCAACAGAAATATGTGACAGTGCTTTGTTTTCTATTTTGGTACTAGATATTATAATTTTTTAAAATCTTCACACTGATAAAAGTAGGTCAGTGGTTGCTTAGGAATGGAGCTGGGAAGGAGTGACAGCAAAAGGGTATGAGGAAACTCTAGGGAAGACAGAAATGTTCACAGGTTTATAAACATGTCAAAACTGATATGTGCAATTTATTATACTTCAATTAAAACTGCAAAAATATTTCCCAATTTAACAAATTTAATATTACTAATTTTTCAGTATCTGCATGTGTATCATATCTAATTCTTAAATAAGAACTTACATGCTGTAACTCTAAATTTTTTAATCAATTTAAGAAATTTAATTACTTCAGCATTGTTATTACACAGCGGTAATATGCTTGCCAACAGCAATATTGTAAAGCAACAAAAATGCTCTCAACACTCAAGAGAGGCATTACATTGCAGAATAAGAATTCACACAGAGTTAGGTTCCTCTGTTACACAGCAATGCTTAAGTCAATGCTTCTTCGTGAGTAAGGAAGATTTTCCACAGAGCTCAACTAATAGGATACTCATGGACACAGTGTAAAGACACATGTGGGTTTATGGAATCTGCAATTTATGAATGATTTTCAACTTGAATATCAGTAACAGTATACAGATAGGTTAAAACCCATTTAGGTTCTTCGTGTTGTAAACCTGAGTTGCTTTTCAAATAGTATAAAGACCTAAATGTATAATGAGTAACTTAGGGTATGCACATTTAAGGACCTTTAACTTACTTTGCCATTAAGGTCTCCCAGAAAACTATACCAATTTATATTTCTTTTAGGAAGGCGTGACTAAAACCGTTTTTCCACACTTCTGCAAAACACATTTCAGATATTCTAAACAGTCATTGTTACTCTACAATAATTCATTGTTATCTTAATTCATTTTTATTTGATCATTGTTCTGGATAAGTTTTCTTTTATATAACCACTCTAGGTCTGTGCCTTTTCAAAACTCAGTATTGTTCACAAACTTGAAACACTGCATTTTCCCAACGGGATTTGTTATATCTCATTAAACCTCATCTCTTTTTCTGAAGAGGCCCTGAATCCATTCTCCTACCATCTATCTTTTGTTCCTGATCTTGCCTTTGATACTCCCACCTTGGACTGTAACCACTGTATGCAGGTACACTGCAGATACAATGCCAGAAATATTCTAGCACTTTACTTGTATTATCTTAATTCCCACAACCACGCTGTGAGATGGGTACTACCATTTCCTATATTAGAGATACAAATCTAGAAGTTTATTTTTAAGGTCAGTTTCAAAATCACCTTGGAAAGCAAAGCTAAAAAGAAACAGCAACATTTAAAAAGGAGTTATCACTGAACAAATGAATAAAATTATGTATTCTGATGTGTTCAAATGCATAACTTAAATCAGTGGTGAAGGAACCTTATTTTTTGTCCTTAGAGTTGGATGAAAGCACTAATTATAATAATTTGCATGTTTTGTTGGTCCTTTTTTGTTACATTTAAAATAATGGTGCATGTGAAGTTACTAATTTTTAATGTTATGAATAAAAGTACTGACAAAGAACTTTGTTGAGAACAGTAGTAAAAGAGAGAAGTTCTCAATCTGGCCCTGACCAATAGAGCAGAGCCCAGGTACAGAAGCCTGACAGGATACCATGAGAGAAGCAACATATCTCATAGAGACAGTCTCTGTGCAACGGTGAGGGTAAGATATAAAACTTGGCAAAAAACAGATTTTCCTTAAAAAACTAAGATCAGGGCTGGGGGTGTAGAGCTTAGTTGGTATAGCACTTTGTGTTTGCTGTTCAATCCCCAACACAAAGAAAAATAAATTAACAAAAACTAACAGCCATAAAAGGTTTTTCTGAATTTTTATAAAGATTAATTTGTGCTGGGCACTGGTGGCTCACACCTGTAATCTCAGCTACCCAGGAGGCAGAGTTCAAGAGGATCTTGGTTTGAACCCAGCCCAGGACTAGAGTAGTAGCTCAAGTGGTAAGAGTGTCTGCCTAGCAAGTATGAGGCCCTGAGTTCAAACCCCATGATGCCAAAAATAATGATGATAAATAAATGAAGATTAGTTTATAAAGAACTGAGAAATGCCTTTGGAAACCCTGTGCAAGTGAACATAAGCTTAGCCAGAGAAAGGGCTAATCAGAGCTTAGCCCCTTGAAATGTTATTCTTTATTTTAAAAGAGAAAAATGAGAAGTATATAATGACAAAAGATAAGAACCTGAGTTGGTAAATAAATTCACCATTAATCTTTTTATTTTTAAACTTTACACTAGTGCAATGATTTATACTCTTCCCAGAATTTTTCCTTAACAAGAATTCTGGTGCACAAAATGAGTAACATGAATCAAAGAATAGGTCTGGCAGAGGGTTAATAGGTTCCAGTGGTCCCTAAAGAGGGTCCAATGGGAATGGTAATACATATTATTCTGGGGAGACAATCTAAAGCTTGTATCAAAGTATGCAGGAATTGACACCACCCCACACACTTTAAACAGTCTCCACATGTTTCTATGATCATAAGCAGCTTTCAAATTGAAGACATAATTACAGGTTAAAGATGAGGAAAAAATTAGGCCAGGCATGGTGGCATACTCCTGTAACCAGCACTCGGGAAGCTGAGGCAAGAGAATTCAAGATTCAAGGTCAGTCTGGGCTACATAGTAAGAACTTGTCGCAATGCCAGGCACCAGTGGCTCACACCTGTCATCCCAGCTACTCAGGAGGCAGAGTCAGAAGGATCACAGTTCAAAACCAGCCTGGGCAAATAGTTCCACGAGACCTCATCTCAAAAAACCCTTCACAAAAATAGGGCTGGTACAGTGGCTCAAGGTGAAGGCCCTGAGTTCAAGCCTCAGTACCTCTAAATAAATAAATAAATAAATAAATAAATAAATAAACAAACAAACAAACAAACAAACAAATAAAAGGATGAGTAAAAAGCTGTATGAGACAATCTATGGCAAGGGCATAATACCTCATTGTGTGACCTAGTTAGGGTATAGGCACCTAACTGGGGAGTTTACACATTCCCAAGAAATATAACTTTTTTTTTAAAGCTCAACATTTTTCAATAAAGACAAAGCTATGAATATTTCTACTGAGAAAGACTAAACGGTTACAGTGAAAATGAAGTCTGAGAGTAGCTTTAGTGAGAGGATAGTAAGTCATCCTCAATCACTGGTTTATTTAAATGAGCTAAAGATGTGGCTTATAACCGAGATCATCCTCATTTTTCTTCACAGAAAAACTGTTAATGACTATTATCATTATCATTTTTGTCTTGTAAGACACAAAAATGGAGAATATAAGTCTACCATAGGATACAAATGACCTGACTTTTTGGGAGGAAGAAACACAACCCTTGCGGCATCCCCAAACACTGTACCATGCTATACTCTGCTAGGACCCAAGCAGCTCACAAAACAGAAACAATACTAATTATACCTAAAACTTATATAGTCCTTACTAGGTGTTTGGTTTGTTTCAAATGCCTTGCATATATTTGATTAGTAATCCTCACAACGATCACATGATGTAGGAACTATGATTATCCCCATTTCCATTTGAACACCTAAAGCACAGAGAGGCTGTGGGATTTGCTAAAAGTCACAGCCAGTAAGGGAGCAGGAGTCAGACATCTGAATGCAGCACATGCAACTACCTTTCATTTAGTTAACACCAAAAACAAAAATTTTTGTTCTTTCCCTCAACATACTCAAGAAGTTCTAGGTGTATGTATTCTTGAAATACTCTAGTACCATTACAAAGAAGAGAAACTGCCAAAACATAAAATGAGGTGTCTCTTCTCTTCATTTCAGACTTATTTTCTAACTGCAATGAACCATAGTCTTCCTTTGCATAGTAACAGAAAAAATGGACACAAAGGACATTTGCTTTTTGGGGGAAAAAAATATGCTCATTGTGAAACCACCCTTTAAGAGATGTCAAGGGCTGGGATGAAGCTCTGTGGTATAGCACTTAGCTAGCATGCATGAGGCCCTGGGTTTGATCCCAGCACCAAAAAAGAAAAGACAAAAAAAAGAGATATGTCAAAATAATGCCTTTAGCCATTTTCATAGTTCTATTTGTGGTAAGAAAGTAACTGCAAGTATTGTTAGCATAACAGAAAAATTTAAGCACAGATACAAGATAAAAGAACTTAGCCCACATAATACCTCTTGTTCAATTATCCTTATATTATCTAATTCTGATTTAACAATTTATTAAAAATTACTCTGCTCAGAAACTTATGAAAGATTCTACAATATCATGAATAAAAAGAACCAATTAAAACTGTATAAATATTAAGTACTTATCCAATTTTAAAATTAACTTATAAAAATAAACTCATTCTTTAGAACCAGGAAAGGGGAAGCCTAGTTAAGAGAAAATTTGGAGACTGGGTATAGTGGTGCATATCTGTAGTTCCAGTACTCTAGAGGCTGAGGCAGAAGGATCACTAGTTTTAGGACAGTTGAGCTACATAGTGAAACAGTGTCTCAGAAATATAAAACAAACAAAACCCCCAAACAAATGAACAACAAAAAACAACCAAAAGGGGGGAGAGAAAAATGGAGGAGGGAGGGAGAGGGAAGGAAGGGAGGGAGGGAAGAAGGGAGAGAGGGAGGAAGGGAGGGAGAAAAAGGAGAGAGGAGAGAGAATGAGAGTATAAATTTAAATCAAAACTACTTTAGTCTAACCAAACCCACAGAAAGAAAACTGCTGTTCTACTCTTACTCATATCAGAAAAGGCAGAATGGGGTTTCTATGCTCACAAAGTTGTTCCTGAGTTCCCAACTTTCCTGACATGGTAGTGTCAAGGAAAGTCACAAAGGAACTGGTACTTTCATCCTCACCCCACAATGTCAGTGGAGACCATATGGGAAACCTAAATTTTTCTACCTATACCTGGAAGTAATAAGCCACCCCTACTCCTCTGCTAGAGTGATGTGAGGACAGGAACAGAGGGCAGTCAGGACTAGTGGGAACAAGGCCACTTCACTGTGCTGGCAATGGAGACCATGTGGTGGAGGCCAGAATTCCCATTCCATATAGCAAAAATGAAGAGTCTCCCAACTTGGATGGCAAAATGCAGCACAGAGAACCTGCAGTTGTATCTCCAACTATCTGTAACAAATGAGCACCCCTAGAGGGGTATCAAAAAAAAAAAAAAACAGAAAACAGAAGGCTGAAATTAGATGCAAGGTTTCATAATATAATACAAGTATGCCAAGGTTTCAATTTAAAAATCACCAATCATACCAACAAGTATGATAATCTGAAATTGAATGAAAAAGAAATCAAACAATGCCAACATAAGATAGGAGATAGTAGAATAATCTAAGGAAAAACATTTAAGTGTCATGATAAAATGCTTCGATAAGGAAGTACAAACACGCAAGAAACAAATGAAAAGTAGAAAGTCTCAGTATACAAAAGGCCGGAACACAGAAAAAAATGATAAAAAGACCAAATGGAAATTTTAGAACTAAAATACACACCCTAAAACAAAAGCACACTGGATGGGTTTAACAGAAGAGAGAAAAAGAGGGAACAATCAGTGAACTATGATTAGGAAGGTAGAAAATACTCAGGACAGCAGAAATATAAAAACAACAGGCAGGAAGGAAAGAAGGAAAGGAAGGAGGGAGAGAGAAAGAAAAAGACACAAAAGAACGAAGGAGGGAAGGAATGAAGGAGAGAGGGAGAGCAGGGAGGGAAGGGGAAAAAAACCCTAAAATCAAAACTCTCCAAATGAAGAAAGACTAAAAGATGTGATTATCCATACTATTGGAAAGGAGAAAGAGAGTGTGCCAAAAAAAATACTTAAAGAAATAATGGCTGAAAACTCAAAAAGAACAACGCTGGAGGTATCACAATACCCGACTTCAAACTGTATTACAAAGCAATAGCAATAAAAAACAGCATGATACTGGCACAAAAACAGACATGAAGACCAGAGGAACAGAATAGAGGACACGGATATGAAGCCACACAACTCCACCAACTTATCTTTGACAAAGGCGCTAAAAATATACGATGGAGAAATAGCAGCCTCTTCAACAAAAACTGCTGGGAAAACTGGTTAGCAGTCTGCAAAAAACTGAAACTAAGTCCATGTTTATCACCTTATACCAGTATTAACTCAAATGGATCAAGGATCCCAAAACTCTAAAGTTGGTACAGGAAAGAGTAGGAAATACTTTGGAACTAATAGGTATAGGCAAGGACTTTCTCAAAGGAACCCCAGCAGCTCAGCAACTAAGAGATAGCATAGACAAATGGGACTTCATAAAACTAAAAAGCTTCTGCTAAACAAAAGAAATAGTCTCTAAACTGAAGAGAACACCCGCAGAGTAGGAGAAAATATTTGCCAGCTACACATCAGACAAAGGACTGATAACCAGAATATATAGGGAACTCAAAAAACTAAACTTGCCCAAAATTAATGAACCAATAAAGAAATGGGCAACTGAACTAAACAGAACTTTCTCAAAAGAAGAAATTCAAATGGCCAAAAAACACATGAAAAAATGTTCACCATGTCTATCCATTAAGGAAATGCAAATCAAAACCACACTAAGATTCCACTTCACCCCTGTTAGAATAGCCATCATCAAAAACACCACCAACAACAGGTGTTGGTGAGGATGTGGGGGAAAAAGGAACCCTTATACACTGCTGGTGGGAATGCAAACTAGTACAACCAATCTGGAAAAAAATCTGGAGGCTTCTTAAAAATCTAAACATAGACCTACCATATGATCCAGCAATACCACTCTTGGGGATATACCCAAAGGAATGTGACACAGGTTACTCCAAAGGCACTTGCACACCCATGTTTATTGCAGCATTATTCACAATAGCCAAGTTATGGAAACAGCCAAGGTGCCCCGCCACTGACGAATGGATTAAGAAAATGTGGTATTTATACACAATGGAATTTTATGCAGCCATGAAGAAGAATGAAATATTATCATTTGCAGGTAAATGGATGGAACTGGAGAACATTATTCTGAGTGAGGTTAGCCTGGCCCAAAAGGCCAAAAATCGTATGTTCTCCCTCATATGCGGACATTAGATCAAGGGCAAACACAACAAGGTGACTGAACTTTGATCACAAGATAAAAGCGAGAGCACACAAGGGAGATGTGAGGATAGGAAAGACACCTAAAAAATTAGTTAGCATTTGTTGCCCTCAATGCAGAGAAACTAAAGCAGATACCTTAAAAGCAACTGAGGCCAATAGGACAAGGGGACCAGGAACTAGAGAAAAGGTTAGATCAAGAAGAATTGACCTAGAAGGTAACACACATGCACAGGAAATTAATGTGAGTCAACCCCCTGTACAGCTATCCTTATCTCAACTAGCAAAAACCCTTATTCCTTCCTATTATTGCTTATACTCTCTCTTCAACAAAATTAGAGATAAGGGCAAAATAATTTCTGCCTGGTAGCGAGGGGGTAGGGAGGGAGAGGGAGTGGGCAGGGGAACGGGAGGAGGTGGGGGGGAAGGGGGGAGAAATGACCCAAACATTGTATGTACATATGAATAAAAGAAATTTTTAAAAAAAGAAATAATGGCTGAAAACTTAAGCAGGAGACATAAACCTCCAGATTCAAGATGCTGAGTAAATTCTAAGCAGGATATACAAAGAAACCCACTCCAGGACACATCAGAATTAAATTTCTGAAAACTAAAGACTAAGAAAACAAATCTCCAAAGCAGTCATAGAAAACCAAAATCTAACCTAAGTGAAAAGAAAATTTCTATGAGATTTCTCCTTTTAGACCATGGAGACCAAAAAGGAGTAGTACAATACGTATCAGGTGCTTTAAAAACAAAACAAAAAGTCAACCTATACTCCTGTATCAAGCAAAAATATATTTTAGGAATGAAGGACAAATCGCTTTTTTGGTGTGTGGCAGGGGAGATACTAGGGTTTGAACTGCGGGCCTCACACATATTTACCACTTGAACCAAATGTCATTTTAGTTATTTTGGAGATAGGGACTTGGGTTTATGCCCTGGCTAGAATGGACTACAATCTTCCTATACTCGAGTGTCCTATTTACACTTACCATGTGGTTGGGATAAAAGGCACATACCACAGCACTTAGGAATTAGCTGAGATGAGGTCTCACTAACTTTTTGCCCAGGCTTGTCTTAAACAGCAATCCTCTTGATATCTGCCTCCCAAGTATGTGGGATTACAGACATGAGCCACAAAGCCCCCTGAAATCAAGGCTTTCTTAGATGAAGGAAAATTAAGAAAATTTTCTCTCAGGCATGTGTTAAAAGAATGGCTAAATCCAAGTCTAAGCAGAAAGGAAATGAAAAAAGACAGATCCATGGAACATCAGACAGAAGGAAAAGACATAGTAAGAAAAATATAGGTAAATACAATGGGATTTCTTTCTCCTCTTGATTTTTCCTGAATTATGCTTTTCAGATTAAGCAATAATTATACTACTGTCTGATGTGGTCCTAAACATACATAGAGAAAACACTTGATAATTATAAATGAGACAGGAAGGTAAGGTTTCCAGACTTGAATCACGTTATAAGGCAACATCAGGAGACTGGTAAATTATGTGTTCACAGCATCCCCCTTAGCCAAGGTTTCACTTTCTACAGTTTCAGTCACCTATGATCAACAGTGGTCTGAAAATATTAAATGAAAAATTCTAGAAATCAAAAATCATAAGTTTTTAGTTGCATGTTGTTCTGAGTGGTCTGTGAAATCTTACGCCATTCCAGTGGGGTTATGAATCATCCCTTTGTCCATCATATCCATGCCATATATACCACCAACTTGAGTCACTTAGTAGTTATCTCCATTATTAGATAAGATTGTCCAGTGGCACTTGTCTTCAAGTAACCTTTATTTTACTTACTAATGGCCCCAAACTGCAACAGTAGTGATGCAAATGAGGCACCACAGCATAAAACATGGAAGAGATTAATGCTGATATTATGTGGCAACAATGCAGGAAAAAACAGCATACACACACACACATATATACATACATAAATATACATATGTGTATATCTATGTCAGGACTAGCTGTAGTTTTTCTTGGAACATTATCTCCCAAAGATTAGGGAAGTCTATTATATAATACTTAATACAACTACTAAAATCACTCTAGATAATTCAATGGAATTCTAAGTAGTAATCAAGCAACCTATAAGAAGACAGTATAAAGGAAAAGAAACAGAGCAAACTAAAAAAAAATACATGATATGGGATTAAATATAAATGATTAAAGGGAGATTGGCAGTGTGAATTTGAAAATGTGACTTAACTACTTGCTGTCTATAAGCAGTTCATGTTAAGTATGATGATACAGCTAAGTTAAAAATAAAAAGAAAGGGGAAATAGGTATGTCATGTAAATATTAATCAAAAGAAAGAAGGACATTCTATTTCTAAGTGATGAGATAAGAAGATCCATGAACCTGCTCCCCTACAATCATGACTGGAGAAAAATTAATTTTTAGATCTCAGCAAATTGTCCTAAGGGAATCAGCAAATGAGGAACTATTTCTCTATGTAATAAATAATGCGGCTGGCCATTGTCCCTAGCTAGGTAGCTGCTAATGAGCTGACTTATGGTCTATACTAACGAGATGACAAAAGGATGGGGGGTTCACCATGTCAGAAAGATCAACAAAATGATTAGAGGGTTGAGGTTTTATGCCACATAATGTCAGCCTGACCTTCAAAGGCTTGAAATTGGTATCAATTTCATGGTCAGTAATACATAATAATATCATGCCAACATAATGAAACTCTAACAAAAACTCTGGACAGCTGTGGAACCTCAAGTGAGCTTCCCTGGTTCGCATTACTCTGTACTTACTGTTACTGATGTACTGGGATTGGGCATATCCTAACTCCACAGGAAGAGGACACCAAAGGATTCATGTTTGGGACCTTCCCAATCTCTTCCGATGTGTCTCTTCTTTTGGCCTGTGGCATCTGAACCACAACCCACTCATCCCCCCACCCCTGCCCATGTATCTTAAGAAGATGGGGCTCTTTCTCCTCAACTCCCATCAAGGAATATGGAATCTCAGCAGAAGGGACAGGCTGCCAGAATTTCTTATTTCTCTCAGCTCGGGTATACAGAGTCAAGAAGTTGTAGAATACCTTCTATTATAGTGTCACTCACCCAGTAAAAACTCTATACAGGCATAGCAGGCTCAGAAGACTTGAGCACTGATACCCCTCCCTAGCTTCTTCACAGAAAGGAGGTTCAACATCAGAAAAGGCATGAGAAGAATATCAGAAACTACTTCCCCAACCCAGTGTGCCTTGATCAGAATGCAGGGATATCACTCCAAGAGAAGAGGGCCACTATCTAAAATTTCCACTTTGCAGCAGTGGCTCAGAAATTGTGCCCAAGGGGAGAAGCAATCCAGAGAACTCCAAAGCTCTCCAAAAAGAAATGACTTGATACTGAATATGGGGAAGTTCAAACCTAAGGGCGTTCTTAAAAACAATGGCGATTTTTGTGGTAAGCAGTTCATAGGAGTATAGTGGTTTCAAAAAGCAACAAGCTATACCATAATCACCTAGCTTGTCAGACAGAACCAGAGAAAGAGAGAGCTAAGAGTCCTCTCAGTGTTAGAAAAAACTTTGAAGATTAACCTCAAAAAACATCAAGCAAGATAAAAGTAATTAGTTAATTTTAGAAAACTCCATCCTGCAAAAAGCCCCCAAATTAATTAAATTTGAACAACTTAGGTGTCAATCCCCCCAAACAAAAACAAAAAACAAACACAAACAACAACAAAAAAACCCAGAGTGGTCAGTCAGCAATTAGTGCAGCCTAACAGCTGCATATGGTACCAAGAGAGGCAGAAAGCTAAACAAAGAACAGAAAAAGACAGTAAAAGAGTGCTAATAAATCCACTGTCATCCCAGGTGACCACGTACATGCTCGAGAATGTGCTCTCTAAGGAGCAATGTTACAGGCTTCACACTGTAAGAGAAACAGACTTTACAGAAATAGTCCAGCCAGGTCATTAATTAAATGGGCAAACAAAGAGCAACAAAAATAAGCCCAGGAGAGGGAAGAATCAGTGTCCAGAACTGTTGCAACATATTGCCTAGAATGTCCAGTTTCCAACGTCACATTTTGGATCATGAAAAGAAACACAAAACTGTGACAAATATGGGAGAGGGGAACACAGGCATCAGAAACAGATAACATTTGTTCCCGAACTGATGAATAAGTTTAATGCAAAATCTGAACAGACTTTTCTTACAAAGGGGGAAGATTACTTTAAACTTTATTTGGGAAGGCAAAAGACATAGAATAGCTAAAATAATTTTGTAAGAAGAAAAAAGTAGAACTTAGTTTACTCAATTTATAGATTATATTGCTACAGTAATCAAAACTAGTATTGACAAAGGGATTAAACACATAGATCAGACTAACCCACAGATATAACAAGGGATTATTCACAAAAAGGCAAAATTCAAAAAGGAAGGACAGATGGACAACTGTCAACTAATAGAGCAGATGGACAATGGGGGGAGAGGGTGAATCTCAACCTAAGTCTCACAGTTATGCTAAAATTATCTCAATATGGTTACTTAAATGGAAAATTATAAAAATTTTAGGGGAAAAAGAGGAAACTCTGTGGGATCTATGGCTAGGGAAAGAGTTCTTAAGAATTGACACTAAAGGCATATATTCATAAAAAGAAAACTTACAAAAACCCTGACAAAATTTTATTTTCTGTGCAAAAGACTGCACAGAAAGAGAATGAAAATCCAAGCTGTAGACTAGGAGATAATAATTGCAAACCACATATCCATTCAAGGATTAGTATCTATAATATATAAAGAACCCTGAAGCCTCCACAGTAAAAAACAAATCTACATAGAACCCAGGCAGATGAGATAAAGGTATTTCACAAAGAGGACATACAGTTGGCAAATGAGCACATGAACAGACTTTTAATATCATTAAATATCAGCATGATTAAACATTAAAAAAATGCAAAACTAAAACCACAATGACAAATCACTACATACCTACCAGAATAGCTAAACTAAAACAAATGCTGTCTAAACTAAACACCAAATGCTGAACGGGTATAGAAAACAGGGTCACTCATACACTACTGTTAAGAACAAGGGTACTCTAGAAAACAGTGTGACAGTTTCTATACACCCTAGGAATTACCCTCCTGGGCATCTTTCCACACAGAAATGAAAGCTGTGTCACACCAAAATCTGCACATGAATGTTGTCAAAGCAAGTTTATTTATAACAGCCAAAAACTGAAAATAATCTGACATCCTTCAATGGGTAAATAGTTGAATTATTCCATACTACAGAATAGTACTTACAAATAAAAAAGAACAATACTGACTCACCCAACAATGCAGATGAATCTTAAGAAAATTATGCTGAGTGAAAAAAGCCAATCCCAAAAGATTACATACTACTGTATGATTCATTTTACAACCTTCTTGAAACGATAAAATTATAGACATGGGCAGGAGAGAGGGTATGGTTACAACAGGGCAGCATGAAGGTGTTTGTGGTGATGGAACTGCATCCTGACTGCCTCAATACCTTAGCTATGATACTGCACTATATAGTTTTATAAGATGTTACTATAAGTAACCCAGGCAGGGTGCACAAAGATATCCTTGTATGAATTCTTACAATTATATGCAAATCTACAATTACCACAAAATAAAAAAGTTTAATAAAAAAGAAGTCTGGGGTAACAACATCAAGATGTCAGAATAGGAAGTCCTATTCCTATTCTGCCACAGAAATGCCAACTTAAAATTTATATTGAGGGCTGAAGGCATGGTTCAAGTGGTGTAGCACCTGCTTAGCAAGCTCAAGACTCTGAATTTAAACCCTCCCCAAATAACAAACAGACCAAAAACACCTTTATGGGAATTCTAGAATCTAGTCAAAAAGTTGTAGTACACTAGGTGGGCACAAAATCAAGAACAGCCACATTGAAACAGAAAAGAACAACAATTTCACTTTACCCATACTAGCCCCTACTCCAGCTGGCACAGCTCAATGCTAGGAGAGAAACTTCCAGATCACAACTTCTCCCCTGGGTAAAGAAGAGTGTAGTGAGCATCCAATGTTCTGGTTTTGACAGCGCTGCCCTATGGACTAGTTTTTATCTCACTTCTCTTGGATGCTGCAGAATTGGCATGGTTTGATACCCAGGTGGGGCAAAAGAACAGGGGACAGGTTTGCTGTGGCTGGCACAGCTAAGCATGATTGAGAGATGGCATACAATTTGAGGAAGAGAAAGGCATGCAATGTGAACTTAGCATTTCTGTTTTCCAGAGGGTTGCCTAAATGACTACTATTTTATCTATCCTGAATCAGGATGCAGGTGAGCAGTGAGCATACTTTGGATATCTGGTTTTCCACAGAGGATAGGGACGAGGGGATGGAGTTGCTTGCAGTTTTATAGCCAGAGAACCCACAGTGCCACAGATGCCAAACAGATCAAGTACCTAAAAAAAAAAACCTGGCAAGCCTCTCTAATTAGGATACTGCATGCACAGGCCCAGAAAAGCCTCACAAACCTGCAAAAGAGGTTTAGGAGTCCCCCAGAATCTTATCCAGGATGATTGCTGATGGTCATTAGAGAATATGTGCACTTTTGATTTTGACAGATGTTGTCAGATTGTCCGAAATAGATACCAATTTTAAATCCTACCAGCAGTACTGGATTTCTGTTTTCTGCAACCTCAGTATGCTTACCAACCTTCTGGATTTTTGCCAATTTAATAGTTCAAATAAGATATTAAGTGTAGTTTTGTTTTCCATCCTTCCCATCTTAAATAAGAAAAGGAGGGCAGTAGAGTGCCTGCCTAGCAAACATGAGGTCCTGAATTCAAACCCCAAACTACAAAAAAAGGTGGGAGATTTAAAAAAAAGTGTTATTTTTAAAAACATAATCAATTACTTTTGATTTAAAAAATCATAGCTCAGTACCTGATGTTGTTGGTGCTCAGTAGTTGAACAAATGAAAGAAATAGGATGCATTTTCATTCTTCCCACACTATCTGTATTGATGATCTTTTAAGTGGTTTATAATGTATAAAATGAGCTTCCCTAACTTCTTTGAAATAAAATCCTGGGAATTTTGATAGCATCTTCTAGTTCTATGATTCTCAGCTTGGTGTTGCTGGGCTCAGTTTAATAATGGGTGATATTATTGGTATTTCAACAACCTCACAGATATAACACATTTGTTTCTAATAGATTTCGTTGGTTTGGGTTAGAATTTTATCTGACTTTGTATCTCAGGATGCTCTGAATCTTAGGTTGGCAGTCTTTGGTGATGATTTATTATTACTTAATAAATGCAGTTTGTGTGAAAGACAGATTTATGAAACACAGCATGATAGAAGTAAAACAACACAAATCCTAAGTGTAAAACAGTTGGCGAGCATCCAGCATCTCATTTCATAAACACAGAAATTGAGGCTCAGATGATTTTACAATGAGTTAGGAGACATTCAGTTAGAAGGTAGTGGAAACTTGCAATCCTGTCTTCTGATCCTAAAGTCTGTGCATTTGCCACTAAACAATACATTTCTAGCTGTACTAACTGCTGACAAGAATAAGGTTTTTAAGAAATTCCATTAAAATTAGGTATTCATATTCTGAAAGAATGTTTTATATATCATGTACCAGAATATTTTTTTAAAAACCACTTAGGATGTTTTATAACATGGAAAACGTCCAAGCTATTGTTTCAGATACTACATTGATAGTTGGGTGGATCATGTGAAAACACTAAATGCCTGAGAAACTATGTGAAATGTTTGTTTTAGCTATTATTACATCAGTGGATCAGACATCTGCAGTACTTGATTTTTCTTAAGACTTAAAAAACTTCAGCAGATAGTTCATTTTAACAAACACTCATCAAATTTTTGGGGTAATGTTATTCAAGTGTATTTTTTATTCCAAGCTTTCTGGTTTGTGTTAAGATGACTCATAGACTATTAGAGCTGAAAGAGACCTTCAAGTTCCTCTAGTCTAACTCATTTTACAGATGAAAAAACCCGGATGAAGAGGGTATCTGATGCCTCAACCCAAATGCACAGAGCTGGGCTCCAGTCTAGGGCATTTACCACTCTACCGTTGTCTTTACTTTGACTTTGTCATATTTTATGCTAAAGTTAAATGTCAGTCTTTGTTTTACCTTTTAAAAATGTTATTATTTTGATAAAAACATATAGGATCTATCCTCCTAATTTTTAAGTGGACAGTTCATTATTGTTAACCATAAACACAGTGCTACATTTCCGATTTCTAGTATCATCTTGTATGATTGAAACTCCATATCCATCGAGCAGTAACTTCCCATCTTTGCATCCCTCTGGCCCCTGGCAAGCACTATTCTACTTTCTGTTTCTATAAATTTGTCTAATTTACATAACTCCTATAGCTGGAATCATGCAGTATTTTTCCTCCTGTGACAGACTTATTTCTTAGCATAATGTCTTCAAGATTCATCCATGTCATAGCACATGAAAGATTTCTTTTTTAAATGGATGAATGATACTCTTTTGTTTGCATACCACATTTTCTTTATCCTTTTCTACACCAATGGGAATTTGTTTGTTTCTATTTCTTTGCTATCGTAAATATTGCTGCAAATGAACACGGGAATGCAAGTATCTGCTCTACATCTTGTTTTCACTTGTTTGAGTAGGACTGCAGGTAGTTCTATTTTTTAAAGTTTTTTTCTGAGCATCCCCCATACTATTTTCCACAGTTACTACACCATTTTGCATTTTTACCTAGCGCGTACAATTGTTTAAATGATTCCACATTCTTGCCAACACTTGTTACTTCTGGCATATATACATATATATATATATATATATATATGTATTTTTTTTCTTTTTAGTAATAGGCATCTCTAGGTACGAAGTGATACCACATTATGGTAATCTGGCAACATCTATCAAAATCAAAAGTGTACATATTCTTTTTAAAGTATATTTGTATTTTTATTTTTAATTGACATGTACATATTAACGCGGTACAGTGTGACATTTCTATATACCTACACAATGTATAATGACCATACATACATAATCACCATACATATATCCACCGCCTCAGACACATCATTTCTTTGTATTGGAAACATTCAAAATTCTATTAGCTATTTCGAAATATTTAATTGCTGCCAAACACATTATCCTACTATGCTATAAGGCTTTAAGGGTTATTCCTCTTTCCAGCCTTCCACTATACCCATTAATCATCAATTCTCCATGCCTCTCCCTAACACTTCCCAGGCTCTGATAACCACTATTATTCTATTTCTTTGAAATCAACTTTTTAAAAAGCCACCTCCTTTTTATTAGTATGTATTAACTGTACAAAATAGGTTTCATGATGACATTTTCATACATGTATATATAATGTACTTTGATCATATTCACTCCCCTCTCATTTCCCTCTCTTGTCCTCCTCCCATTGGTCCCCTTCCTCTTTCCAAATAGTCCCTCTTCTACTTTGATATCTTAAAACAAAACTAGATTCCACTTATGAGAGGAAATATACGGTATTTGCATCTGGCTTATTTCACTTAACATGTTCTCTATCTAGTTCCATCCATTTACCTGCAAATGACATAATTTCATTCTTCCTTATGGCTGAACAATACTCTGTTGTGTACATATACTATATTTTCTTTACTCATTCCTCTGTTGATGGGCACCTAGATTGATTCTATATCTTGGCTACTGCAAATAAACGTGGGTATGCAGGTTATCTCTATTGTATGCTGATTTTGATTTCTTCAGGTATACCAAGGAGTGGTACAGGCAAATCTTATGGAGTTCTGTCACTAGTTTTTTGAGAACCTCCATACTGATTTCTAAAGTGACTGCATTAATTTACTCTCCCACCAATGAGGTCCCCCTCCCCGCATCCTTGCTAACATTTGTTTTCTGGATGACAGCCATTCTGGCTGGGGTGAGAAGACATCATAGTATTGTATATTTTAACTTGCATTTGTCTGATGGCTAATGATACTGACCATATTTCCATGTGTTTACTGGCCATGTGTACTTCTTTTGAGAACTACCTATGCAATTCATTTGCCCATTTATTAATAGATTATTCATTCTTTGGTATTTAATTTTTGAGTTCTTTACAGATTCCAGCTATCAGTTCCTTATCAGCTGAATATTTGGCAAAGATTTTCTCTCATTTGTCTCTACTCTGGCAATTGCTTCCTTTGCTGTACAGAAGCTTTATAATTTGATGTGATCCCACTGTCAGTTCTAGTAAATATTTCCAGAGCATTTGTAGCTCTATTCAGAAAGTCTTTGCCTTTGCCAGATCTTGGAGTGTTTTCTCCATGTTTAAAACTGTTTTCTTGATATTTTATTCCAAAAGTATGCAAAGTCACTGGAGCAGATTCCTTTTTGTTAAAGAAAACAAAATTTTCTTATAAATTTCAAAATCTGCACCACTGAATGTATAAGCCACAGTTTTAATTTTTTTCTTTTTTTTTAACATTTGAAATGAATTTAGGCTCACAGAAAAGTTGTGAAGATAGTTCAGAGATTTTCCTATTTCTCTTCACCCAGCTTTCCCTAGATGCTAACATTTTTCAAGTGTCCCTTGCTTTTGAAATAAATCAATGTGTACATCTTTTGTTGGTTCAATGGACAATTCAGATGGCATGGAAAAAGCATTGTGGGTTGCTCGGCCTCAACAAGAAGTGGGTGTGTCACTTCTTCTCTGTGACTCTGGGCAGGTCATTTGGTCCCTCAGTGCTGCCTGGGTTTCCCTCACCTATAAAATGGGACAATCACAGCACTGGATTTCTAGAACTGAATGGATGAGCATTTCTTTTTTCCCCATCCCTTCCTCTCCCTCCCTTTCTTCTTTCTTTTTATTCACTTTTTGACAGGGTCTCACTATACAGTCTAGGCTGGTCTCCCACTCACAATCCTTCTGCTTCAGCCTCCCAAGCTGGGATTACAAATATGATCAACCATGCCCAGCCAAGGATTTCAATACATATAAAGAAGAATTCATAAATAGGTCCAATGATCCTGTGCTGGTGGACTGCTGTGTAGGCTTTACTACCACAAATGATGTTGCATGTTATTACTATGTAGGAATTTTCTTACATGTACAAATTTGTCTGCAGGAAACAGTCCCAAGAATAAGATGGATGTGTTGAAGTTCTGTGCACTTAATTCTAATAGTGCTGTCTCACTGTCTTGCTCCCATGGCCAAGCCACACCTGCAGTACATGCACACCCAGACCATAGCCTCACAAAAGCTGCTCTTTGCGATCTAATACCAGAGAAGACAAGATCTCAAGGCAGGCAAAGAGGAAAGCACTGCCCTGGAGATGAAGCAGCAAGCGCCCAGAGTTCTAGGGAGTGGGAATTGCTCATGTTTGCTGAGAAAGGAATGGAAGAATCACTCCAAAAGCCAGGAGAGCTCAGCTTGTAAAAGACTTATGTCTCCAGTGAAAAGCATGTTTTAGTCCATTTGCTGCTACTGTAATGAAAGCCCTCAGGCCTGGTCCTTTATAAAGAAGAGGGAGGGGCCTGTTTAGCTTGAAGTTCTAGAGATTCAATGGCATGGCACTGGCTTGTCTTGGCTGTGGTGGAGGGCTCCCTTAGATACATCTCATGGTGGATAGCATCACAGTGGGAGCGAGTGTGTGAGGGAGGGATCACATGGTGAGACAGAAGGCAAATATGGGGAGAGGATAGGTTTGCTCTTTTTATAACAACCTCACATGAGAACTAACCAGCATCCCACAAAAACACTACATTAATTTCTTCTAAGAATTGTTGATGACTTAGCCAATTCCTACTAGACTACCACCTCTTAAAGGTCCTGCCACCCTTCGACAACAGCATGCTAGGGGGAACAGCCCTCAAGCACATGAGGGGACACACTCAAATCATATCAAAACCACAGCAAACTATGAGCTTTCTTCAGGGCAGTAAAAAAGTACTGGTGCATTCTATTCAGGGGTGAGGGATATGTTCCCATGTGAACTTCAGAGCCATCTTTATGGCTACTGTGCATGAAGGATTGCCATGGAGGTGGGTGGAGTCAGGTGTTCTAGACAGGAAACTGGTTCAAGACTAGAAAAACATGCTGAGTGGATCCCAATGGACTGTGACCTCCCTAGGGCAAAGACTATCCTGGCCTCTGCAGTGACTCCAGGATCCAACCTAAGACCAAGTACGCAGAGAGGAGCTGATAAACATATATTAGCAGATTAAAGAAGACATGAGTGCTGGGACAGAGCAAAGAGAAGGGTTTTGAAAAATTTTAAGGAAGTAAACCCACTGAAGCTAGACAGTTGCTATGGTTTGACTATCACTGCCCTCCCTCCCAAAACTCATATTGGAAGCTTTTGTGTGTGGTACTGGGAATGGAACCCAGAGCCTGCTGCAGGCCAGGCAAAGGTTCCACCACTGAACCACACCCCCAGCTCATATATTGAAATATAATATCAACATGCCCATGTAAAAGTATTAAAACACTGAGCCAGGATGTAGCTCAGTGGCAGAGCACCAGTCTAGCACGCGTGAGACACTAGGTTCTCCCAGCCCTGCAAAAATAAATGAATGAATTAAATAAATGTTTATAAACAAGTATTTTAAATAACTGGGAAATTTAAAATACAATATCTGAAATTGACACTACCAATCTTCTAGTGCAAGTGTATTTACAACTAAAATTTAGTAGAGACAAGAGTAAGGCAATCAGTGAATTGTGCTTCTCTTTAACAATGAAGTCAACTTCTTTTGCTTCCACATGTAAGAATATGTTGTATTTGTCTTTCTGTGCCTGACTTGTATCACTACATAATGTCTTCCAGTTATATCCATTTTGCAGCATCTGAAAGAATTTCATTTTCTATTGCTCAATAACATTTCATTGGATATAGAAACACATTTATTTACCTATTCATCCATCAATGGACAACTAGTTTATACTGCTCTAATAAACCTACTAAGTGCAGACTGCCTTTGAAACATACCAGTTCCAGGGGGAGAAATGACCCAAACAAAATACGTACATATGAATATATGAATAAATAAAAAAAAAAGAAACATACCAGTTCCTTTGGATATATACCCTGTAGTGGGACTGCTAAATCCTATGGTAGGTTCATTTGTAGTTCTCAATACAAACCTCCATAGTTTTCCATGATGGGTTAATAATTTACATTTCCACCAACAGTGTGTGAGTTCCCCTTTCTCTGCATTCTTACCAACATTTATGATTTTTCTTTTTGATACCAGCCATTCTAAGTGGTGTGAGATAATACTGTGATTTTGATTTATATTTCCAAAGTGATTAGTGATACTGAACATTTTCTTCATATACTTGTTAGCCAGTTGTACAATTTCTTTTGGGAATGTCTATTCAGGGTATTTGTCCATTTTTAAATCAGAATATTTGTTTTATGCTGTTGGGTTGTTTGAGAGTCTGATATGTTCTAAAAATTAATCCTTTTTCAGATGAATAATTTACAAATATTTTCTCCTATTGTTCATGGTGTTCTTTGCTGTTTAGAAGAGTTTTTGCTTGCATTTGTCAATTTTTGCATTGTTGCCTATGTTTTTGAGGTCAAATCTTTGATCAGACTAAATTTCCCCAATAATTTCCCCCATTCATTTCACAGTTACAGGTCTTACAGTGATGTCTGATTCACTTTTTAGTTTGTTTTTGTATATATATGTATATATGTATAGTTTTTTCTTCTGCACATACTTATCCAGTTTCCTGAGTACCACTAAGTGAAGAGACTTCTTTCTCTAGTGTATGTCCTCGCTGATTTTGTGAAAAAACAATTGACTGACCAGTAGGACAGGGGAGGATGTAGAAAGAGTGAAGGAATATGAATACAATGCAAAATCTGTAATACATGTATGCAAATGGAAAAATGAGGCCTACTAAATTTATTCCAGGAATGGGGGAGGAGGGGAGGATAAAGGAAAATGGTAGAGGGGGTGATTTCAAAACTTGGTGATTTCAAGTATGATATATTTGATATATTTTAAGAACTTTTGTAAATGCCACAATGTAATGTGCCATTACAAAATCATTAATGATTTTTCTATGTTGATTTTATATTCTGCTACCTTGCTATAGCTACTGATGATGTCTAGGAACTTTTGGGTTTTTTTGGTTTTTTTTTTTTTTTTTTTTTTTACTGTTCCTGTCATCTTTTTTTTTAATTGTTTTATTATTCATATGTGCATACAAGGCTTGGGTCCTTTCTCCCCCTGCCCCCACCCCCTCCCTTACCACCCACTCCACCCCCTCCCTCTGCCCCCCCACCCCCTCAATACCTGGCAGAACTATTTTGCCCTTATCTCTAATTTTGTTGAAGAGAGAGTAGAGCAATAATAGGAAGGAACAAGGGTTTTTGCTGGTTGAGATAAGGATAGCTATACAGGGAGTTGACCTACAATAATTTCCTGTGCATGTGTGTTACCTTCTAGGTTAGTTCTTTTTGATCTAACCTTTTCTCTAGTTCCCTGTCCCCTTTTCCTATTGGCCTCAGTTGCTTTTAAGGTATCTGCTTTACATTCCCTGCGTTAACGGCAACAAATGCTAGCTAATTTTTTAGGTGTCTTACCTATCCTCATATCTCCCTTGTGTGCTCTCGCTTTTATCATGTGCTCAAAGTCCAATCCCATTGTTGTGTTTGCCCTTGATCTAATGTCCGCATATGAGGGAGAACATACGATTTTTGGTCTTTTGGGCCAGGCTAACCTCACTCAGAATGATGTTCTCCAATTCCATCCATCTACCAGCGAATGATAACATTTCGTTCTTCTTCATAGCTGCATAAAATTCCATTGTGTATAGATACCACATTTTCTTAATCCATTCATCAGTGGTGGGGCATCGTGGCTGTTTCCATAACTTGGCTATTGTGAATAATGAAGCAATAAACATGGGTGTGCAGGTGCCTGTGGAGTGACCTGCATCACAGTCTTTTGGGTATATCCCCAAGAGTCGTATTGCTGGATCAAATGGTAGATCGATGTCCAGCTTTTTAAGTAGCCTCCAAATGTTTTTCCAGAGTGGTTGTACTAGTTTACATTCCCACCAACAGTGTAACAGGGTTCCTTTTTCCCCCCGCATCCTCGCCAACACCTGTTGTTCGTGGTGTTGCTAATGATAGCTATTCTAACGGGTGAGGTGGAATCTTAGTGTGGTTTTAACTTGCATTTCCTTTATTGCTAGGGATGGTGAGCATTTTTTCATGTGTTTTTGGCCATTTGAATTTCTTCTTTTGAGAAAGTTCTGTTTAGTTCACTTGCCCATTTCTTTATTGGTTCATTAGTTTTGGGAGAATTTAGTTTTTTAAGTTCCCTATATATTCTGGTTATCAGTCCTTTGTCTAATGTGTAGCTGGCAAATATTTTCTCCCACTCTGTGGGTGGTCTCTTCAGTTTAGAGGCCATTTCTTTTGATGAACAGAAGCTATTTAGTTTTATGAAGTCCCATTTATCTATGCTATCTCTTAGTTGCTGTGCTGCTGGGGTTTCGTTGAGAAAGTTCCTACTACCCTACTAACTCCAGAGTATTTCCTACTCTTTCCTGTATCAACTTTAGAGTTTGTGGTCTGATATTAAGATCCTTGATCCATTTTGAGTTAATATTGGTATAGGGTGATATACATGGATCTAGTTTCAGTTTTTTGCAGACTGCTAACCAGTTTTCCCAGCAGTTTTTGTTGAACAGGCTGCTATTTCTCCATCGTATATTTTTAGCACCTTTGTCAAAGACAAGTTGTTTATAGTTGTGTGGCTTCATATCTGGGTCCTCTATTCTGTTCCACTGGTCTTCATGTCTGTTTTTGTGCCAGTACCATGCTGTTTTTATCGTTATTGCTTTGTAATATAGTTTGAAGTCGCGTATCGAGATACCTCCAGCATTGTTCTTTTGACTGAGTATTGCCTTGGCTATTCGTGGCCTTTTGTGTTTCCATATAAATTTCACGGAAGATTTTTCAATCTCTTTAATGAATGTCATTGGAATTTTGATGGGAATTGCATTAAACATGTAGATTACTTTTGGGAGTATAGACATTTTTACTATGTTGATTCTACCAATCCATGAGCATGGGAGATCTCTCCACTTTCTATAGTCTTCCTCAATCTCTTTCTTCAGAAGTTTATAGTTTTCCTTGTAGAGGTCTTTCACATCTTTTGTTAGGTTTACACCTAGGTATTTGATTTTTTTTTTTGAGGCTACTGTAAATGGAATTGTTTTCATACATTCTTTTTCAGTTTGCTCATTGTTAGTGTATAGAAATGCTAATGATTTTTCTATGTTGATTTTATATCCTGCTAACTTGCTGTAGCTACTGATGGTGTCTAGGAGCTTCTGAGTAGAGTTTTTTGGGTCTTTAAGGTATAGGATCATGTCATCTGTAAATAGGGATATTTTGACAGTTTCTTTACCTATTTGTATTCCTTTTATTCCCTCTTCTTGCCTAATTGCTCTGACTAGGAATTCCAGTACTATGTTGAATAGGAGTGGAGATAGTGGGCATCCTTGTCTGGTTCCTGATTTTAGAGGGAATGGTTTCAGTTTTTCTCCGTTAAGTATAATGCTGGCTGTAGGTTTGTCATATATAGTTTTTATAATGTTGAGGTACTTTCCTTCTATTCCTAGTTTTCTTAGAGCTTTTAGCATGAAATGGTGTTGGATATTATCAAAGGCTTTTTCTACATCAACTGAGATGATCAAGTGGTTTTTGTCTCTGCTTCTCTTAATGTGGTGTATTACATTTATAGATTTGCATCTGTTGAACCACCCCTGCATCCCTGGGATGAAGCCTACTTGGTCATGGTGAATAATCTTTTTGATGTGTTGTTGAATTCGGTTTGCCATTATTTTGTTGAGGATTTTTGCATCAATGTTCATTAAGGAGATTGGCCTATAGTTCTCCTTTTTTGGAGGTGTCTTTGCCTGGTTTTGGGATAAGTGTAATACTGGCTTCATAAAATGTGTCAGAGATAAGTATTGCTACTCCTGCCTGTTTTCAGGGGCCATTGGCTTGGTAAATCTTCTTCCAGCCTTTCATCCTAAGCCTATGCTTATTTTTGTTGGTGAGATGGGTCTCCTGTAAGCAACAAATTGTTGGATCTTCCTTTTTAATTCAGTTTGTCAAATGGTGCCTTTTGATGCGGGAATTAAGTCCATTAACATTAAGTGTTAGTACTGATAGGTATGTGGTGATCCCTGTCATTTAGTTGTCTTAGTTGTTTGAAGGTTTGGTTGTGTGTACCTTAGTTGAGGTTACTCTCTACTTTCTTGTTTTTCTTTTCCTGTAGTTTGGTGCTGCCTGCCTTTTTATGGTTATGTTGGGTTTCACTTTCTGTGTGCAGAATCCCTTGAAGAATCTTTTGTAGTGGTGGCTTTGTGGTCACATATTGTTTTAGTTTCTGCTTTTCATGGAAGACTTTTATTCCTCCATCTATTTTGAATGATAGTTTTCCTGGGTAGAGTAACCTGGGGTTGAAGTTATTTTCATTCAGTGCCCGGAAGATCTCTCCCCAAGCTCTTCTTGCTTTTAATGTTTCTGTTGAGAAGTCTGCTGTGATTTTGATGGGTTTACCTTTGTATGTTATTCGTTTTTTCTCTCTTACAGACTTTAATATTCTTTCTTGGATCTCTGTACTTATTGTTTTAATGATAATATACCATGGGGAAGTTTTATTTTGGTCTGGTCTGTTTGATGTTCTGGAGGCCTCTTGCATCCATATGGGAATATCTTCTCTAGATTGGGGAAATTTTCTGTTATTATTTTGTTGAATATATTACGCATTCCCTTCGCTTGCACCTCTTCTCCTTCTTCAATGCCCATGATTCTCAGGTTTGGTCTTTTAATGGAGTTGGTGAGTTCTTGCATTTTCTTTTCACAGGTCTTGAGTTGTTTAATTAATAGTTCTTCAGTTTTTCCTTTAATTACCATTTCATCTTCAAGTTCTGAGATTCTGTCTTCTGTTTGTTCTATTCTGCTGGATTGGCCTTCCATTTTGTTTTGCATTTCTGTTTCATTCTTTTTTCTGAGGTTTTCCATATCCTGGGTGGTTTCCTCTTTAATGTTGTCTATTTTTTGTCCTGAGTTCATTTGTCTGTTTATTCATCGTGTTCTCTGTTTCACTCTGGTGTTTATACAGTGCTTCTATGGTTTCTTTCATTTCTTCTTGTGCTTTCTCAAATTCTCTATTTTTGTTGTCTTGGAATTTCTTGAGTGTCTCCTGTACATTTTGGCTGACCCTATCCAGTATCATCTCTATAAAATTCTCATTGATTACCTGTAGGATTTCTTCTTTTATATTATTCTTGTGGGCCTCATTGGGTTCTTTGGCATAGTTTATCTTCATTTTGTTGGAGTCTGGATCTGAGTATCTGTTTTCTTCATTTCCCTCTGGTTCCTGTACTCATTTTTTGCTGTGGGGAAACTGGTTTCCCTGTTCTTTCTGTTTCCCATCATTGCCCTTGGTATTGTTATTTTCCCTGTACTGTGTGCAATTAAGTATTTTCTAGCTTGTAATAATAACAATGGTGATACTTAGGATAGAAGGGTGAGAGATAGGGAAAGCAAAGAAGTTAAGTAGAAAGGGAAAAACAAATAAACAAAACAAACCAACAAAAAATTTCAAAGATATAAAGAGGGAGAAATAGTGTACTAATCAATAGTAAGCTAAACACGCATTAGAGAGACAGAGAGAGGACTGAAAAAAAATCTTCAAGTTCAAATGCTATAAAGTTTCTGTCTTAATAATTTTGGCGTTAGTTCCTCAGCCTCCAATCCTGGAGATGGTGTCTCAGAAGTAGTTCTGTTGTTGTCTCATCAAAGGGGAAAAAAACCAAAACAAAACAAAGAACACCACAAAGTGTCCCAAGTTCAAATGCAAGACAGTTTCAGTAAGTTTTTCAGCATGCAAGTGTAGTTCAGTTGTTGTTTCATCAAAGGAAGAGAGAAAAAAAAAAGAGTCTGGAGACAGTTCTGTGAATGTCTATCTGAGGCTGCGGCTCACCTTCCCGCTGCTGTCAGCCTGCTGTTGCTGGCGGCGTTATTTATGCAGATCTCAGGGGTGAGCTTAACACTCACCTGGCACTGCAGGCTTTGTTTACTTAGAGTTCTCCTGGGCGCGACTGTCACTGCTACAAGCTTTCCCGTTTCCAAGCACAGTGGGGGAGATGACACTGCACCCACTCTCCCAGTCCGGTGTGTTTATTTACAGTTCACATGGGCAGTGGGTCTTCCCCCTCTCCTGTGGAGTTTTCCTCCCTCCGCCACTTTTACAAGCTTTCCAGCTCCTGCTTGCTGAGCGTGTGCCGCCACTCCTGCCTTCTCCAGCCGGTTTGTTTATTTACAGTTCCATGGGGGATTTCCCCTCACCCCTTCTTCAGTGCTCAGGGCACCCCGCCCTCTTTGCTACATGTCTTTTTTGTTATTGCTTATTACTCAGTTTCTCTTTTTTCCCTGGGTGGGGGTCAGTCTGTCCAGGGGGCTATGCTGGTCTGGCCCAGGGTTGTCTGTGGGAGAACCGTGTGCTGCTTAGCTCACCTTGTGGTCTGTGTCTTCCCAAGCCGTCTTAGCACCGGCATCTGGCAGCAGTGCAGGAGCCCTCCTGGTTTCTCCATTTAACATGGTGTGGGGATGCTATGCATGGGCTGGAGGTGTGGAGGAGTCAAAGTTTTGCCTCTTCTCGGTGTTTTTTCCTGTAAGGTGTAACTCCAGCGTCTCTCCAAGATTTTACTTTAGGAAGCACGCTTTCTGCTTCCTCCCTCTAGCCGCCATCATGGAATCTCCCTTCAGTGCCTTTCTTATGGTGATTTCAACAGGTTTAAAAATTCTATATTCATTCTTGTATAGGAAGTATACCAACCATGTTTACCCTCTTCACGTTTTTACTCTTCCTCTCTCCTGTGTGACTTCCCCTAAGCTTGACCTGTTTTTCATAATAGTGCTTGTATTTATATTGGGTCTATATTCCACAGACAAGAGAAAACATGCAGCCTTTCACTTTCTGAACGTGGCTAACTTCACTTAAGATGATGTTCTCCACTTCCATCCATTTACCTGCACATGACAAAGTTTCATTCTTTATGGCTGAATAAAATTCCATGCTTAAAAATACAATTGTCTTAATCCACTCAGTAGTGGGCAACCTTCGCTGTTTCCACAGTTTAGCTATTGTGAGTAATACTGTAATAAACATGGGTGTACAAGTGCCTTTATTGTAACCTAACTCACTTTCAGGTATATCCCTAGGAGTGGTATTGCTGGATCATATGGCAGTTCTACTTTTAGTTTTTTGAGGAGCTTCCATTCTGCTTTCCATAGTGATTGTACTAATTCACATTCCCACCAGCAATGTATGAGGGTTCCTTTTCCCCACATCCTCACCAACATTTGTTGTTGTTTGTGTTCTTGATGATAGCCATTTTAACAGGAGTGAGGTGGAATCTTAATGTGGTTTTTATTTGATTTGCCAAGGATGTTGAGCATTTCTTCATGTGTTTTTTGGCCATTTGGACTTTTTCTTTGAAAAAGTTATTTCATTTGCCTGGTTCTTCATTGGGTCATTGATGTTTGGGGAGTTTAGTTTCTTGAGCTCCCTGTACATTCTGGTTATTAATCCCTTTTCAGATATATACATGCAAAGATTTTCTTCCATTCTGTGAACTGCCTCTTCAATCTGATGACCACTTCTTTTGTTGTGCAGAAGCTTTTTAAATTCATGTAGTCCTATTTATCAATCCTTTCTCTTAGTTCCTAAGCCACTTGAGTTCTATTTAGCTATTCACTGCCTTGACCTATTAATTCCAGTGTATTCCCTGCTTTTTCCTGCACTAGCTTGAAAGTTTCAGGCTTATATCAAGATCTTAATCTGCTTTGAGTTGATACTTGTACAGGGTCAAAGACATGGATCTAGTTTCAGTTTTCTGCATGCAGATATCCAGTTTTCCCAGCAACGTTTGTTTAAGAGGCTCTCTTTTCTCCATTGTGTATTTAGGGCACCCTTGTTTAAAATCAGGTGAGCACAGCTACGTGGATTCATATCTGGGTCTTCTGTACCATTCTACTGGTCTTCATACCTGTTTTTGAGCCAGTAACATGCTGCCTTTATTACTATGGTTCTGTACTATAGTTTGAAGTCAGGTATTGTTATACCTCTAGTGTTGCTCTTTTTACTCTGTACTGTCTTGGCTATTCGTGGTCATTTGTGTTTCTAAATGAAATTTAGGGTTATTTTCACAATATCTGTGATGAATGTCATTAGAATTTTTATGGGGATTGCACTGAATATGTACATTACTTTTGGTAATATAGACAATTTCACAATATTGATTCTGCCAATCCAGGAGCATGGGAGATCTTTCCATTTTCTGTAGTCTTCTTCGATTTCCTTCTTCAATGGCTTATAGTTTTCATTGTAGAGGACTTTCACTTCCTTTGTTAAGTTCATTCCTAGGTATTTTTTGAGGCTACTGCAAACGGAATTGTTTTCCTGTATTCTTTCTCAGTTTGTTCATTTTGATATATAGAAAGGGTATTGATTTTTGTAAATTGATTTTGCATCCTGCTACTTTGCTGAAGGTGCTTATGACGTCTAGAAGTTTATCAGTGGAGTTTTCCAAGTCTTTAGGTATAAGATCATGTCATCTGCAAACAGGGACAGTTTGACTTCTTCCTTTCCTATTTGAATTCCTATTTCTTCTTCCTGTCTTATTGCTCTAGCTAGGAATTCCAAGACTATGTTGAATAAGATTGGAGAGTGTGGACACCCTTGTCTTCTTTCTGACAAAAATGGACCCAAGTTTTATATGTGTATCCAACTTCCTTCAGAAAGGCAGTCCTAATTTTCAGTCCTATCATCAGTAGCCAAGGGTCTGTTTCCGCACAGGTGGCCTTATCACTGTTAAATCCCTGACAATTTTTATGAATGAGAAATTGTATAACACTTATTTTTACTCTACATTTTCCTATTAATTAATAATTTTCATAATTATTATTTTTTTAATGTTTCCTAAGACCTCTGGCCATTTTTCTATCAGTGTTTGTCTTTTTAAAAAATTGGCCTGTGTCTTTGTATGTATTTAACCTGTTGTAATACATGCTACAAGTTGTGCTTTCTATTTGTCATCTGCCTTTTTATTTTCTCATGCTGTTCTCTGAATCCACTTCTAGTGTTTAGGTATCTATATCCATCTTTTTTTCCTCTATGGCTTCATCCTTTGTTCTTATGCTTAAAAACTCTGTCCTACTGCAATGAATAACTGTATTCTTAAGTTGTTCATATGGGTTCTTTTGTTTAAGAACATTTATCTGAAATTATTCTATGTGCAAAAGTATGTCAAGCAAGTTTTTAAAATGAAAATTTAAATTCATTAAATCTTTCCTGTGACTATTTCTCAAAAACTATGCTATGTTTGCTAATCTGTTTAAAGACTTTCTAACTTAAAATTTCTTTTTCCTTTAGATGAATGGGCCTTTAAAGAGACTCAAGCAGTACGACTAAAATAGATATGAGCTTAACACTCCTCTAACATTCTCTCCTGTCCCAAAGTATTTGTCCCACGTCATCTCTAATGAACTCAGAAGAACTAGCATATTTCACAGGGGCTAAATAAAACTTTTTAAAAGGTTAACGGAAAAATATTTATGTGAAAAATGCCTCCAAATAATCTTTTAGTGGGTGGATTCAGCACATGCCAGTGGATACCTTTGAACTTAGTCCAATTTTGAATTAAGCTAGAGTTCACCTTTAAGAAACAATGAACCTGTTTTTAAGTAAAAGCCTGTATTAATAAGAAACATGGAATGTGAATTCAATAAAAAGATATTATCAACTGAACTACATCTAAGTATGTTAAAGTTTCCCATGAGCCATCAGTAGATCTTTCAAATGCATGATCTTTTTTAAGCCTTGTTTGTTAGTCATCTGTAAAAAGCTTGCGTTTTATGTGTATGCCAAGCATAAAATTGCCTTATGTTAAATTTAACACAAACTTCACATTACAGAGTTATATGTTCTTGTACCTCAACATAATTATGACAGTGATGATAAGGGTAAAAATACACTTAGCATAGTCATGGTGCATTTCAGTGCAATGAAGAAAGCTTGGGAAACATAAAAAAATTAGGTCCATATTTTCAAACTGCAGGCAATCAAGCCAGGAAAATAAATGGAGGAACCAGGCTATGTAGTCATAATCACTTGCAAAACCATTTAAACTATTTTTTAGTTGTAATTGTTAGTTTCTTATGACTGTAATCTTTAAAAAAATATATCTTCCATCTTAAAAATCAAATACACATGTACATTAACATTTTTGTCTAATTATAGGTAGGTGCTTTTTTTCCAGTTCTGTATTCCCTTCTTTTCATTTTTGTATACTATGGTTCCAAGTTAATTTTGTATTATTTATTCAAGTAATGCCAAGCCAGAAATTTAATCTTCAAAGTTACAATTTTTTGAAGTAAAGTAGTTTGAAAAATAAAATATAAAATATAATGAAGAAAGCCATCTCATGATGGCAAGTTCTCACAAACAGGTAACCTTTAGTATGTTACACAAAGATAATCATTTTACAAATGTTACATAGTTGTAAACTCTCAACATTATAAATTGGTAATGTAACTCTTAAAAGAGCACATAAGATATAAAATGTGTTGTTAGAGGTCAGATAATATGTTAGTAAAATGGTATGTTAGTTGCATTGGCAACCTCAAATTTCTCCGTTTCTTCACATCTTCACATGTGCCATCCTGAGAAATTCTGCTCAAACCTTTGCCCACAAAAGGATAACACAGATGTTCTCCACAGGGCAGAAATCACTTTGAACGGAATTTTAAACTTAAGGAACTGATTAAGTAAAAGAAGTTAAATGTTACCATAATATATGAGCTTAAATTAATTTTCAGGGGATGGTGGAGTGACTCAAGTGGTAGAGTGCCTGCCTGAGTTAAAATTCCAGTACTCCAAAAAGAAAAAACAGTTGATTTTCAGGTAATTGACTCGTTACCTGAGTGGTCAATCCTTAATGTAGGAGGGTCTAGAGCTTCGATGGAGAGGACCAGCCCTTCAGAGCTGGGCTGCCCTCCTAGATAATGGTAACCTGAGGCAGTACTGCCCATGTTCACTGAAGAAACTTAGTGTCAGCCTTCTCACCCCTCGCAGGTGGGAAGGGCAAGGCAACATTATTTCATATTCTCAATTTGAACCACTACAGACCAGAGGAATTCTGAAAGCTTTAATAGTTCAGTTAAGTTGCAGCTTTATCAATTCTAACTTTATGTTAAAACATACCTTCCAAGCATTCTTGGACATTTTTGATCACTAAAACTCATTGGCCTTTGTGATATTTCTTCTCATACTTCCAAAGGAGTTCCTTTATCCCTTAGCAAGTTAAAAAATAAATCAACAAGTTCATAACACTAAGGACCAAAACATCACTGTTTAATGATACAGCTTGCAGGTTATCCACAATCTGATTTCATGTTCGAACTGTCAAGTAAAGCCAGGTGTGCAGAGGTTCACACTGATAATCCCAGGTACTTGGGAGTTGGAGACAAGAGGATTACAGTTCAAGGCCAGCCCAGGCAAAAAAAAAGTTAGTGAGACCCTATCTCAAACAACCAACCAGGCATGTCAGCTCATTTCTATAATCCCAGCTGTGTAGGAGGATCATGGTGGCAGCTGACCCTAGGTAAAAAGCAGGAGACCCTATCTGGAAAATAACTAAAGCAAAAATGGGTGTGAGTACAGCACCTGCCTAGCAAGTGCAAGGCCCTGAACTCAAACCTCAGTACAGCCAAAATAAATAAATAAATAAATAAAAATTAAATAAACTGTCAAGTTAATAGATATCTGACTTTCATTTCAAATATGTAATGTTCATATTCTAAAACAAATGACTATTGCCAAAATGTAACAATTCAAGAATAAATTTTAGATTCTTTGGCCATAGTGTGCATGCAAATATATCTGACAAAAAAGTGTAAGAATGTAATTTCTGGCAAACACACAAAGAATTAGATCATTTTTACAAAAGAAGTACAAGGAGACCTGGAAAGAAATCAGTGTTCATTACAAGCTTACTAAGAGCAGGTGCAATCAAGTCAATGTTTTTACATTCCCTTACCACATAATTATAAACCAATAGACTCAAACATCAAAGGAATTAAGCACAAACTCTAAGAATCCTCAACTGATTTCCAATTTTTCCTTGGGCTATGTGTTCAGCACAACACATTCATCACCCCTGTATGTACAGCCCAAGGGCTCACAGGCACACTGATTTAAATTATTCCCAGAAAGTAACCCAAGAATAGTATTGCCTCACTGAAATATTCTTCTCAAGGTTAATCTGGTGATTCAAGAATTTAATTTTTATGAGCATTCTTTGGTAAGAATTGTTCCTAACGTCATTATGCATACATCAAGAGAGGAGCTGCCAATGTCAAAGACTAAAGACTTCATCGTGACAATCTGCAGACCTGAGCTTTTCCTGTGTCCACAGGTTTTAAGGAAAAGACAGAGTTAGAAATGAGTTAAGATTGAGTATTTTCACAGGCCAAATATTTTGATTCATTAACTCACAGTAAAATGGTTACCTCAGAGAAAATAGATCCACTACAGGAGGAGGGGTTGTTGAAGAAGAATGTCTATGCATCCAATGCAAAAAACATCTTGATCATGTAACATTTGAAAAAAAGAGTTAAACGGAAGTTGATTTTTTTTAAGTGTCTGGCAATACTACAAGTAGGACAAGACTGTGAGCAATTTTATACTTACATTTCTGACATAGACTTAGTGACTTTAATGATTTATTTAAAATTCTAATGATAACAAAATGTGAAAAATGCTTATGGCAATGTTAAATGAAAACAGAATAAAAATTTATTGATATATATAAACATTTGTGTATACATAAAAATTAGAACTGTAAAAACAGTTCTGAGAACTAACTGACTTGAAGATAATTGCTTCTTTTCTATTTTAAGACTATTATTTCAATGAAAACAACAGCCTTAAAAATGTTATCACACAAGTACCGGTGGCTCACGCCTGTAATCCTAGCTACTTAGGAGGCAGAGGTCAGGAGGATCGTAGTTTAAAACCAACTGGAGCAAACAGTTCTGTGGGACCCTAACTCGAAAAGACCCTTCACACAAAAAGGGTTGGCGAAGTGGCTCAAGGCCCTGAGTTCAAACCCCAGTACCACAAAAAAAAAAAAAAAAAAAAAAAAAAAAGGTATCACCATGTGCTTGAAATGGAGCTCAATCTGCAATGACTTAACGATTTTTTTGTGCTTTTTTTGTTTGTTTTGCTTTGTTTCGTACTGGGGCTTGAACTCAGGGCTTTCACCTTGAATCATTCCACCAGCCCTTTTTTGTGATGAGTTTTTTCAAGATAGGGTCTTGTGAACTATTTGCCCCGGCTGGCTTCGAACTGTGATCCTCCTGATCTCTGCCTCCTGAGTAGCTAGAATTATAAACATAAGCCACGGGTGCCTGGCATGTTTTGTTTTTTTCTTTTTTCTTTTTGCAGTGCTGGGGATCAAAACCAAGACCTTGTGCATGCTATGCAAGTGCTCTGTGGTAAAGCCCATTTGAAGGCTAGAAGACTCTATGTCTTAGTTTTTCATTTATTCTGTAGGTTTCAGGAGAGCAAACACTAAGATTCCCCTACACCCTCCACAATACTTAACACAACATCTAGGGCCCAGACAGACCCAGTCAGTATCATTGATGAACACCAAGTACAGAAAACATAAAAATGAGAACTTACTGTTATTTGTTGGTTCAGGAAACCCAGCCTTTGGACCACTCCATCCTTTGTTCTCCCCTGTCTGAAAGAGTAAATCAACTGTATAAATATAGAGAAACAGGCTTATTCAAAAAACAGCTGACTAATCAATTAAGCAAGGGTCAGAGATGGGTAGTGTGCATTAATTTCTTAAGACTGCCATAACAAAGTACCACAATTTTTTTTTTCTTGAGGTATTGGCGTCACACACTTGCTAGGCAGGTGCTCTACCACTTGAACCATGCCCCCAACTTTCTTTTTTATTTTTTGGCTCTGGTCGTGTTTTTGCAAAGGCGGACCTCGACTTTGATCCTCCTCCTTATGCTTCCTGTGTAGCTTGAATATGGAAATTGACTTTTATTGGTTTTTTTCTTGTTTTGTTTTTTGTTTTGGAGCGGTGCTGGGGATTGAACCCAGGGCTTCGTAGGCAAGAGCTGTACTACTGAGCTATGGGAGGTTTGAAAATTGCTTTTGCCCCACTTACCAAAGATCTTCTTATTGACAAATCAACGTTTCCACTTAGTCTTCTCTCATTTGGCCTCTCCAGACATATGACTACCACTGAGGACTTGAAAGTCATTCTGCCTTCCACTTTTTCACATGTTCTTCCCGTCCCCTTCTTCCTGTATCTCCAATCCGTGTTCTCTACCACTCATACCTTCCCAATTGCACTTAGGAAATATCTTGAGAGCTCTTTCTCTCCTTATCTCTGCCACCACTTTCATAGTTCAAACATTCTGTATCTTCTACCTGGACAACGGCTTGCCAGCTGACTGGCTTCCTGCCTTCTCTCTCACTGTTCAAAATCCATTACCATATTACTTACACAATTATCTTTTGGAAAATGCAAACTAGATCATTTCACCTAAATGAATGATTCTTCAAGATTTTTACTTTGCATAAAAACAGTGAACTCATCTTTTTCTAAATATTCAGATTGATCCTTATGCTCCATGGTTCCAGGATACCATGAGTTTTGTGATATGATCAAAATCCCTCACTCCCAACACCTAATGGCTGAGTTCCTTGAGAGTAAAGTTTTAGTCATCTTGTTATCTTCAGTTATAAGTGTCTGGCATTTAGTGGATGTGATGATTAATTTTATGGGTCAAGTTGTCTGGGCCACACACACAGGTATTTGGTCAACATTATCCTGGATTTTTTGATGAGACTTATATTTAACTTGGTAGACTTTAGGTAAAGCACTACCCTTCACTATATGGGTAGGCCTCATCAATCAGTTGAAGGTCTGAAGAGAACACAAGGCTGACCTCCTTGAGCACAAGAGAATTCTCCAGCAGACTGTCCTTGGACTGGAATCCTTAAACTCTGCTTTCTTAATTCTCCAGCCTGTCAGGCTTCCCCACCAGACTGTGGACTAGGCAAGCCTTCACAACCACACAGGCTAATGCTTTAAAATAATAAAGTGTATGTGTGTGTATGTATGTGTGAGTGTGTCTCTCTGTCTGTGTGTCTGCCCCCTGTTGATTCTACTTCTCTGGAGAATCCTCATTAATATAGTGGGTATGCAAAAAAATATTTTTCAAATTAATGCTGTTTTTTGTTTTGTTTTCTTTCACTTAACTTTCAAATAAGTGTCAATGAAGAGATTTATTCTGACATATTTTTATAAATCACTCAACAGTTTTTAAGTCAATATAAATGTGTTAAGTTAAAACATATACAAAATATAAGATCTACAGAAACTTGAACATATGTTAGGTTTCATGTTACAAATACTTTAAAAGAAGAAAACGTGTAGACTAGCCAGGTTATAAAAACAAAATTGAAATCTCTAGCAATACCACAAAGACAAATGATTTTTTAATCATTCAAAAGAATCATGGCTGCCTTAAAAATGTATAGCTAAATGTTTCTTACTCCAAACTTCAGGAATGTGATCCTGTAGAAACTAAAGATATCTCTGAAACAGAATCCTTATGTGAGAAGGGCCTGGTCAAAAGCATATTGCTTTTTACAAAAGTTATTAAGACTGTTTTATTGTTAGTTTTTAGAAATAATTTCTACATATGCATAAAAAACAGAATAACAATACAAAATAAAATGAACCCAATTCTTGCCAAATTGTCTGCCAAGCCCCGAGTTCAGGGTTCTTTGCTTCTCTTGAAACAGAGGTAGGTGTTAATGATGTCACTAGCTGCTGCAGAAGAAACAGGGGGCCATGAACACAGGCCTTGGCAAGAAACAAATACCCACTGAGTTTACCTTCAGATTTAAAGTAAAAAGAAAAAATTGAATTTAATAGACTGTCAGTCTAGTATAGTTCCTGACCTAAAAGGGTAAGTCAGAATTTTTATTTCCAGCATTTTTAGCTATATTCCAAAAATAAAGACTAACAGCTTCTGTTCTTTTTAAATTTTTTAACCACAAATCAGGACTATTTTTAAAGAGGAAAATAATTAGTAGCAAAAAAACTGGCCAATAAGTTGAAAAAATATTAAATTTGTATTGTATACAATATATACGACCAAAAAAATTTTAGTATTTGCTAATCCTAAAATGATAATTACTCACTAATATTTTATCTTACCCATTAAGTAGATATTTTATACCTGTAATATCTACCTTATATGAAGATAGAGCACTACCTCAAAAAAGTTAAAATGTCTAGTTTAAATATCAGTTAAAATCAGAACTTATTAATTTCCTTAACACTGTGACAGAAAGCACACATCCATGTAAACTTAATTCTTACCTTGTCAAGTTGATCCTGAAGACTAGCGGATGCTTTATAACCAAGTTGTAACAGCATTGCTTCTGCAGCATTTTTTTTGGCTATCTTTTTATTAGGTCCTGTTCCAGTAGCAACTTCATTGCCTACCTTGACCTGATCAAATTTAAAAAAGAAAGTAATGATAGTTGTTTTGGTAAACAGGAAGTTCTCACATTATAAAACTATATATCCTATTTTCTAGCACTCAAATATATAAGATTCAGTCCAAAATAAAACAGGAAGATAAAATCCCATCATGTGATGTGACATATGAAAGTGTATATGGAAAAAATATGGAAAAATAGTCCTCAAAATCTCAATGGTTGGTTTTATCAGAATAGCAGACTCTTAGAGGACTTTTTACTTCCTGCATTTATGTATTTGACCTTTTTAAACATTAAACTTGTATTATTCATATAAGCAGAAAAATAAAATTTACATATTAAATTGAGTTCATGCTGGTTATGACTACATTTAGTACTCTTTATTTCAATTAATGAACTGAAAAGGTTGGAATTCATATTGGTGCCATTTAAACTAATGTTTACATTGTACCCTAAGTTTATAAAGGTTTATATTAAATAGTTCTTCAAGAGAATTAGTATACAGGGATAGTATAAATTGTGGCTAAGAACAAAAGCTTCCAAGTCAGACTGGAGTATGAAATGCAACTCTACTATTTCTGAGATGTATGATGAGCTGGTGTAAATTATTGAACATCCCTAAATCTCAAGTTCTTCATCAGCTTAGCAGGAGTAATATCAACTACTTTGTAGTATTGCTTTAAAAATTAAACAAGATAATCTGTATAAGCCATAGTGTTTAGTCAATCACAATTACTCAATAAACAGTAAGACTTTTTATTATCTTTTGTGAGCAATTTAAACATACATGTGTATATATTATTACATATGTATGTATATACACCCACATAGATTTAAGTATATACAATAACCATGTTAAATCCACATGTACATTTCCTGAGTTGAGTAATGCTGTTTTAGAAATGCATGTGCTAAGAGATAATACAAAAGCATGAATTAAAATTAGAAAGCAGAAAAAAAGAATTACAAGAAGAAATTTACAGAGATACAGAAAATATACAACTATGGAGTATTTGTTTATACACAAGTAATCTCAATAAGAAAGAGACAAAGAGTTAATCACAACTATGGAAATTAAACAATGTAATTACAAACAATCCACAGATAAAAGAGGAAAACCCAATGGATATTAGAAAATATTTAAATGTAAGCTGGGAACATGGCTCAAATGGTTACTTACCTAGCAACCACAAGGCTTTGAGTTCCACCCTAATACTATCTCCCCAAAAGAAAATATTTGAAATAAATAATGAAATATATAAAAACTTGAAGGATACAGCTAAAGGAGGATCTAGAATAAAATGTATAATCATAACAGCATATAGAAAGGCAGAAAATAACTTAACATCAATCTCAAGTAGTTTTAAACACAGTAATAAAAATCACGGAAATGAAAAACAAAATACAACAGAGAAGTTGAAAGAGCTGAAAGTTGGTTCCTTGAGAAAGTTAATAAAATGATAAACCAAAGGTAAGACTATCAGGGAAAAAAAATAAACTGGGACATAGTTCAGTGGAAGAGGACTTGCAAGGCCCTGAGTTCAATCCCCAGCACACAAAGGAGAAACAAAAAGAGAAGATACAGTTGATACATTGTAAGAACCTTTGTAAATGCCACAATGTACCCTCACCCATCACAATAAAGGAAAAAGAAATTAAAAAAAAATGAAAAGGGGGAGATTCTCTGACAGGATAAATATTGAGGAAAATTTTATGCTGATTAAAAATTTAAATAAAATGGAAAAATTCCCAAATAATATTACCAAAATTACCACAGAATAAGTCTATGAATAAATAGGACTATAACCACTGAAGAAATAATTTTTTTAAATAAAGAAATTCCTAAGTTTCTTTCACAAATGCTGCCCAATACTTAAGAATTATGCTAATCTTACACAAATTCATTCAAAATTGTAAAAAAAGGAACCAATTGTTTTAAGAGTCATCACTTTGATTCTAAAACCCAGCAAATCAGTGTAAGATTTTTCAGTGTAAGAAAATTCACAAAATGTTTTCACAATGAACATAGACACTAAAGTTTTACAATGAATGTATAATGAATGAAACAATATATAAAAAAGAAGAATCATGACAAAATTGGGTTTAATCCAGAAATGCAAGGTTAGTTTGACATTTGAAGGTTGACAAAATTAATCAATAGAATGTACTATATTAGTAGGTTGAAGAGATAAACCATGAAACCATCCTAATAAATGGAACAAAAACGTTTAATAAAATTCAACATTTGTTAAGAATAAAAGTTATTACCAAACTAGGAAAAGAAGGAAACTTCCTAAATATAAGGGACATTTTTCAAAAAACCTACAACAATTATACTTTATGTTGAAACTTTGAGATTAGAAACAAGAAAAGCATGTCCTCTAGTATTTCTAGTTTTAACATCTTACTACAAGTCCTGAATAGAAAAAAAAAAAAGAAAAGAAAATGTGTAAGAATCGGACATGAAAGAAAACTGTCATCATTCACAGACATATTTATATATAGAAAATCCAAGAAAATCTACAGATAAATTACAAAAATTTAATGAGACTATAACAAGTTCTCTGTATAAAAAGGTCAGCATACAAAAAGACAACTGCACTTCTATACTTCATTAACATTCAAGTAGAAAATTAAAAGATAACATTTATACCAAATATAAATCAAATACCTAGGATATTTAAGGCCTCCACACAGAAAACAATAAACGTTAATGAGAAAATTAAGAAAATCCTAATAATGAATCCTAATAATGAATGATATGCTATATTCATAGACTGAAGACAGTAGTAGTAAAATAGTACCATCTCTCTTCAAATTGACCTATAAATTCAATTATTCCAACTCAAATACCACTTATATTTTTATAATACTTGATAGGCTGATCCCAAAATTTACACAGACCTGGGTGTGGTGGTTCACACCTGCAATCCCAACAGAAGCAAAGGAGGGAGGATTGTGAGTTAGATGCCAGCCTGGGCTACACAGTGAGTTCAAGGCCAACTTGGGCTACATACTGAGATAAAAATAAAACAAAAAATTTACATAGTAACACAAAGTGCTACGAATAGGCAAATCCCTTACAGAGGAAGAACAAGGTAGGGACATTTATTTGTCTGGATGTCTAGACTTATAATAATATTAATGTAAAAGAAAAGACAGAGAAATTTAAATGCACAGAATTACTTCTGTTCCTTAAAATACACCACTAAAAAAGGAAAACAGAGTCACAACCCAAGGAAAGATATTCAAAATGCCACATGACTATGAAAGACTCACATCTGTAACATACAGCATAAGTTTATTTTCTTTAAAGTCACTATTAAAATAAGCAAGAGAGCTGAACAGGCAACCCATACTTCAGGTGATTTTTTTTTTTGCCAGTACTGGGGTTTGAACTCATGCTGAATGTAAATTTTGCTAGGCACATGCTCTACCACTTGAGCCACTTCACTAGCCCAGGCAATCCATATTTGAAAAGTTATACTGCTCTCTATTTGTAGAAAACTAGGAAGCCTCAGTAGATTCATGATACTTTAACACAATCGCAGAGAGACAATACATGGGATATTGCAGTGAATGCATAAGTGATACACCAAACCCAGTTTTCAGATATATAGCATGATGTGTGTAGTTGTACTTTCCTTTCTGGCTGTTGTGTGAAATCGTAACAATGGCTGTGTCACTGTCCCAGAACATCCAGATTCAGATCCGGTATTCACACTTGAGTGCTGTTGGCTACTCTTCTGTGTTACTATTTTCAGCACTATTTTTTTCCTGGCCATACTGGAGTCTGAACTCAGGGCTTCACGCTAGCTAGGCAGGCACTCTACTGCTTAAGCCACACCTCCAGCTCTTTTTGCTCTGGTTATTTTGGAGATAGATAGGGTCTCTTTTTGCCCTGGCTGGCCTGAACCTTCATCCTCCGAGTTTACGCTGTAGCTGGGATGTACCACCATGCCCAGCCCTTTTGGTTGTAATGGAATCTTGAAAATTTTTTTTTACCAGGCTGGCCCAGAACTTTGATCCTCCTGATCTGAGTTTCCCAAATAACTAGGATTACAAGCATTGGCCACCATGCCCAGCTTCCATCACTACTTTTAAACTTCAATGAACCAATCACTCTTAAGGAATTGGGGATACACAATACAATAATACCAAAATAGAAACCTAAACATGCAAGAGATAATCACAAAGAAATAAATTCTCTTAACAGAATTTTAGTCAAGAAAAACTCAATGACAGTTTTTGTAGCATACTAAACACTGAAAATGTATTCATTACAGAATTCCTGTAACAACCATCGCAAATCATATAGTTCAAATCTGTGAAAAGTCTTTGAAACATGTCATTCCTTTTTCTTCTAAAGCCAGAAACCAAGACATTATGACAAATTAAACCTCATTCTGAGAGGCACTGGTCTTGGCAAATCCCCAGAGCTAGGTGAACTCATACTACCTTCCCTATCAACACTACAAGCCTGATCTGACCTCAACACCACAAATCTGAAGGAAAATGTGCTTGAATCCCTGGCTCGAGTCACCTCTGCTACCTGTCATTTTCTCCAGTTCTCTGTTCCTCAGCTTTCACCAGCCACTATATTGTTGCTGGAATGACTGTTAGTGGTAAGATTAGCTCAGCTGGGTCAGAAGCTTTCTCTCCTGCTCTGAGGATCAAATTGCCAATGTAGATAGAAGCAGATCACAAAGTAGTGAAAACTACAAAAGTTTTCATCTGCTGTACATACCTCATTCAATGAATGAAGCCAATTTTTCTGCTGCTTCATCCCTAAGTCTCATTTATCTATTTGGGCCTGATGTCCTTTGGCCCTAGGCTCCTGCTCTTGGACTTCTCAGCTACAATGTTGTTCCCATCTCTGCATTCATTGTGTTATTATCTAGGTCTGCCGGATTCTTGCCTGACCTAGTCTGCTATTTTCCAGACTTACTTCCTCCAGAACAGGTGCCTCCCACAATCATTCTCCTACCCCCACACCTACCCCTACCCCGTGCAAGTTTTTATAAGTGCACCGTTCAGTAGTGTGTAGTTATCCCACAGTAATTTGCTAGTATTGAAAAGAGTACAGTGCCAAAGGACTTTCATTCTTTGCCAACAAACACAATGGTCATTCAATATATTACTTCATTATAAAAATCTAGGAAGGACAGAAGGAAGTTTCATAGGTCATCTTCCCAGAAAGTTCACAAATTATGCAAATATTATAAATATTTATATTGAAAAAGTTAATTTCTACCAGGAAAGAAGTTCAATTATTTTATTATGCAGTAGATTTAAGATGGACAGATTTGTCTTTAAATGAAACACATCATTCACAGAATCAAGTCCTCAAAAAGCTAAGCAAAAAAATGAGCTCTGCAATAAAATTTCCTAAAAACATAATCATCTTCCCCTAAGACACAAATAAAATTGACAAAACTTGTTTTACGTATTTTAAACAATTTGGGGATCTTAATCATAGGTAGAAAAGTTAGTGTTATAGGATATATAATAATATAGTATGCTTACATGCAATATAGTTTTGTTATCTAAGTTTTTTTTGTTGTTGTGGCACTCAGGGCCTCATGCTTGCTAGTCAGGCACTCTTTCTGCTTGGGCCACTCCATCAGCCTTAGTTTTGTTATCATTATTTTCTTCTTAAAAAGTTAAAACATTCACTCCAAAGTAAATAAAAAGCTTTAAGAAACTTGCTTTGGAACTAACTACCCAAATAACGTCATCAAAAATTTTTTTTGTTTATCTAGCAATCAACACAAGTAACTGCATTCATTTTATAACATACAAACTCACTTCTTTTTTATTGGTGACAGATTAAAGCAAGCATATTATCTCTAAATATTTTGCTTGTACAATCAGTTATAACATCTGATAACACTGCTTAAGGAGTTCATACAAAAGCCTTTACTTTGACAAAAGTTGCTACAATATTATAATGAATCCACCAGGGCTTTCAGAAGGGGGAAAAATAGTATAAATTCAGTGCAAAAACATTTAAAAGCACAACCAAACATCCCCATATGACTACAATGTTTACGAACAGCCATAAAATGGAAGCTGGCCTAAGATACTCTAAATTCTTCTTTCAAACAGGGTTTTCAATACACTCCATAGGAAAGGAAGTGTTCAATACAGCCAAGATAAATTACATTCCTAATACATGTGTAAAATTTTGGTGATTTTTTTCAAACTTTGGAATTCAAAGAATATATCCTAGAATTCTCAATGGCTAGGAATGTCAGAGAAAAAATATTTAATATATTCTACCAAGTGAAAATACTAGAATACTGTTCTGGATCCTAATGATACTACATCATAATGTGTTTACTAAGTACGGAAAAATTCCTCCTTTTAGACATCTGAGCTCTTAGCAGTGGTTTATCTGTGACTACATCATAAGTTTGCATTTCCAACAAAAACCTGCTCAGTTAAGAGGAAGCCAACAAATACATGTCAAATATTTATGAAGGTCTTACTATTTATAGATGACTATAGGTACTGTGAGGTAAAGAAATATAGAGATTACAAATTGGGAGAGAAAGCAAAACCTAGAAATGCATGAAAAATTAATAAATATGAGACAGGATATCTGAATGCCAAAATGCCATACAGCCAGTACTTAATAAATATCTGTTGATTTTGTATGGATTATATGAAAAGTGAAATCCTTGGGTTTGACTATAAAGTTTCTTTAACAAAGAGATTATTTTAAAAAAAGAGTTTGGGAGAATAAACAGAATTTAAGTATAGACTGGATAATAGATTATTCTGGTGAATCATGTCTAATGTAAGAAAAACTTTCCATATTTTTTAGCAATATACACACTAAATATATCAGGCTGAAACAACTCACAGTCTGAAATTAACTTAGAAATACTTCAGGAAAAGAAGGGAGAGAGATAGAAAAGAAGGGAGGAAAAAAGTCAAGAGCTGAATCTAGTGTGGCAAAATTCTTAACTGGTGTGTTTGGGGTGGTGGGTACTTTGGAGGTCCTATTATATTACTCTCTCATCACCTTTGGATATGTTTCTTAATAAAAAATTAAAACCAAGATTTCTTTAAGACTGTGGCTTGAATTGGCAAAGGAAGATGACTGGCAGGACTTGAAAAGGAGGTTATTTTACCTCACTCCTATCTCCCATCATCTGCCAATACACTAGTAAACATCTTTCCATTTTCTTGGCAGTTCTCTCAGCAATGCTGATTCCATTCAGGCCCCCCATGGTTAGTAAGCAAGCCCAGGCTGTCTTTGTACAATTTCCCCGAAAGTCCACAAGCTCATGCTCTTGGCCCCATTCCATCTACTCTATCCATCCCTCTAATTTTGTTTTGAATTCCATTTATCTCCAATTCCCAGTAGTTAATAGAGTCTGGCTACAAATGTAACGGGTAAAATACAGAGACAGTCAATAAACGATAAACTCTGTGGTAAATAACCTGGGTGAACTCACAGGCCCTTCCAAAATTTGTTTTGTCTATTCTAACCTGTCCTTGACACTCCTATGTTTCCACCACATTGATAGGTGACACTGGAGAGAATGAATGCTTGAAAGTGAAAATACAGTTTCAATTTCCATTAAGGTCTAGTCAGTCTTTCCCCCACATCATTATTCCATCCTGTGAATTTACAAATCTTTTCAATAGTTTTAGAAACTTTTAACATAAAGCTTAGAAATACCTGCATCACAAATTCTCGGCGCCGAGGCATTCCTCTTTCTGAAAGCAAAACATAATCTGGCTCCTTTTCTTTTTTGGCTTGTTGAATTTGAGCCAGCCGGCTAATGGGGTTCATTCCTTGGCCATATTCTGGTCCAGCCTAAAAGATAATTTAAGAAAAAGTTTCAAAATATGTTTGAGTAACTTAACACAGAATCGTTAAAGCAAGGGTAGTTCTCCCCTCCACCTCCATACCCAAAAACTGTGATAAGTAAGTCATTCATGAAGATTTGGAAAGGAAAATTATAAAATGGACCTGTAACTAAGGCTTCTAAGGATTTAGGGTGATAGGTGTTACATGTAAGTTAGGTGAACTATGCTTTAAAAAACTGAGTATACTCCTCAGTACAGCAGAGGTGCCTCACAATTTATGTGTATCAAAAAACACCAAAAGAACATGAGAAGCTAAGTCAAGAACTGGGATATTTGTAACACATATAACTAAAAAAAGACACATCTAGTATTGAAACTAAAACCACAGTGAGATTCTGTTTTACCCACACCACTTTAGCAAAAAATTAAGTCTAACAGCCCCAACTGGTAAGAATAGGTAGACACAGAAGCTTCTTTTTTTTTTTTTTTGACTCAGAGCTTTGCTATTGCCCAGACTGACCTTGAACTCCTGGACTAAAACAGTCCTCCTGCCTCAGCCTCCAAGCAGCTGAGACCATAGGCACATGCCATTCATCCTTGGCCAGAAACTCTTATTTAAAAACACTGATGGGGCTGGAAGTGTAGCTCAAGTGGCAAAACACTTGCCTAGCAAGCATGGGACTCTGGGTTCAATCCCCAATATTGCACTCCCCCTGACACACACCTCAAAACAAACAAAAAACCTGAGAATAAAGCTGGGTATGGTGGCACAAGAGCACTCAAGAGGTTGAGGTAGGAGGATCCTAAGTTTGAGGTCAGCCTGGACTGCACAGCAAAACCCTGTTTCAAAAGTCAAAAAAGAAAAAGTACTGGGAGCAGTATAAACCTGCAAACACCTTAGCAATGACCAGTAAAATCTACAATGGTACATCTTACTGCCCTTGTAGCCTATGTACTAGCTCATATGTACACAAATATCCACAGCTGCATTATCTGCAATAGCAAAACAAACAAAAATGATTAACGTAAATGCTCACCAATAAAAGAATAAGCTATGGCATGTTCATATAATGGGATGGTATATAGCAATGAAAATGAATTAAGCATTGATACATGCATCAAGATGAATTTCAGAAAAATAACGGTAAGATAAAAACAAGTAAATACCCTAAATAATACACGTGGTATAATTTATGCACAGCCCACAAAACTGCAATACACTAACAAACTTTAAAAAAATCTAAATAAACAGAAGACCTGCCATGTTCATGGATGAGAAGATTCAATGTTGTTAAGATGTCAATTCTTCTAAAACTACCAATGTATTTTAATCTCAATCCATTTCCCAGCAGACTTTTTTCTAATAATTGACAAGCAGTTAAGCACAAATAACTAAAACAACTTTGAAAAAAATAAAAAAGTTAAGAGGACTAAAACTACCTGTTTACAAGATTACAAAACTATAGTACTCAAGACAGTATGCATAGTATTGGTATAAAGAGAGCAAAGAAATCAGTGAAAGAGAATAGCATCCAGAAATAGATCTATACCAGACAGATGATAGATACAGACAGATACACAAACAGATAGGATCAATTGATTTTCAAGAAAGGTTCAAAAGCATTTCAGTACAGAAAAGGTAGTCTTGCCAGGTGCTGGTGTTTCACACCTGTAATCCTAGCTACTTGGGAGGCAGAGATTAGGAGGAATGCAGTTCAAGGTAAATCATTCCTGAGACCCTATAGCAAAAAACCACAACATACACATATATGCACTCACGTGCAAAAGGCTGGCAGAGTGGCTCAAGTGATATAGCACCTACCTGCCTAGCAAGCATAAGGCAATGAGTTCAAACCCCAGTACCACCAAAAGAAAAAAACAAAGAATGAAAGAAAAAGTAGTGCTTTCAACCAGTGATGCTAGGACAATTGGGTATTCAAAGACAAAAAGAAAAAAAAAGTTCAATATATACATACTATTTACAAACATAATTAAATCAAATGTCCAAAATGCCCAAATGTAATTTCTAAAAGATGTATTTTCTTAGAAACAAAACCAAAATCACATTTTATAAATTGGACATCTTTAAAATTAACAACTTTTATTCTAGAAAAAGACATGTCACAGACTTGCAAACCACATATATGATAAAGAACTTGAACCAGGGGGATTCCAAGATGGTGGCTAGAGGGAGGAAGCAGAAAGCATGCCTCCTAAAATGAAATCTTGGAGAGACGCTGGAGACACACATTGCAAGCAAGGCCACCAAGAACAGGCAAAACTTTGACCTCTCCAGACCTACAGCCTGCGCAGAGCATCTCACTTCACGTTGAATGGAGAAATCAGGAGGGCCCCCAGGCCCCCAGACTACCGCTCCGAGATGGCTTGGGAAGACACGGACCACAAGGTGAGCTAAGCGGTACCCAGTACTCCCACAGACGACCCTGAGCCAGAACAGCATAGCCCCCTGGACAGACCAACCCCCACCCAGGGAAAAAAGAGAAACTGAGTAATAAGCAGTAAGAACAATAAAGACACGTTGCAAAGAGGGTGGGGAGCCCTGAGCGCCAAAGGGGGAGGGGGGAATCCCTCAAAGAACTGTAAATAAACAAGCCGGACCTGGATGCCAGAGAGGGCAGGAGCAGCTACGCACGCCCAGCAACCAGGAACAGGAAAACTTAAAAAAGCAGCGGTGGGAGGAAAACTCCACAGGAGCAGAGGGGAAGACCCACTTCCCAGGTGAACTGTAAATAAACAAGTAGGCCTGAGAAAGCAGGTGCAGTGTCACCTCCCCCAGTGTGCTTGGAAAGGAGAAAGCTTGTAGCAGCGGCTCATGCACAAGAGAACTCTGAGTAAACAAAGCCTGCAGGGCCAGGTGAGTGCTAAGCTCACCCCAGAGATCAGCATAAATAACGCCTCCAGCTACAGCAGGCCAACAGCAGCAGGCAGGCTAGCCACAGCTGCAGATAGCCATTCACAGAACTGTCTCCAGACTTTTTTTTTTTTTCTCTTTCCCTACCTTTGAAGAGAAAACAACCGAACTACACCTGCATGCCAAAAAACTTACTAGAACTGTGTTGCATTTGAATTTGGGACACTTTGTGGGGTTTTTTCTTTTTTCTTTTTTTTGCTTTCTGCGGTTTTGTTCTATTTTATTTTTCCCCTTTGATGAGACAACTACAGAACAACAACTGAGGCACCATCTCCAGGATTGGAGGCTGAGGGATGAACACCAAAATTATGAAGACTGAAACTTTATTGCATTTGAACTTGGAGATTTTTTTTATATATTTTTTTCATTGACTTATTTTTTATTTTTATTCTTATTTTTATTCTTTTTATTTTTTATTTTCAATCCTCTGTCACCTTAATGCCTTTTCAGCTTATGGTTGATTAGTACACTGTCTCTCCCTGTTTTTATCTTTGAAACTTTTTTTGTTTGTTTGTTTTGTTTTTTTTCTACTTCGTTTTTTCCCTTTTCCTTTAATTTCTTTGCTTTCCATCTCCTTTCACCTATCCATTCTAAATATCACTAGTGCTATTATTACAAGCCAGAAAATACTTAACCACACACAGTACAGGGACAATAACAACACCGAGGGCAATGACGGGAAGACAGAAAAAACAAGGAAACCAGTTTCCCCACAGCAAAAAATTAGTACAGGAACCAGAGGGAAATGAAGAAAACAGATACTCAGATCCAGACGCCAAAAAAATGAAGATAAACTATGCCAAAGAACCCAATGAGGCCCACAAGAATAATATAAAAGAAGACATACTACAGGTACTCAATGAGAATTTCATAGAGATGATACTGGATATGGTTAACCAAAATGTACAGGAGACACTCAAGAAATTCCAAGAAAACAAAAAAGAGAATTTGAAAAAGCAAAAGAAGAAATAAAGGAAACCATAGAAGCACTATATAAACACCAAAGTGAAACAGACAACACGATTAATAAAGAGATAAATGAACTCAGGACAAAAGTAGACAACATGAAAGAGGAAACGACCCAGGATATGGAAAACCTCAGAAAAAAGAATGAAACAGAATTGCAAAACAAAACGGAAGGCCATTCCAGCAGAATAGAACAAACAGAAGACAGAATCCCATAACTCGAAGATGAAACGGTAGTTAAAGGAAAAACCGAAGAACTATTAATTAAACAACTCAAGACCTGTGAAAAGAAAATGTAAGAACTCACCGACTCCATCAAAAAGACTAAACTTGAGAATCATGGGCATCGAAGAAGAAGAGGTGCAAGCAAAGGGAATGCATAATATATTCAACAAAATAATAATGGAAAATTTCCCAAATCTAGAGAAAGATATTCCCATACAGATGCAAGAGGCCTCCAGGACACCAAACAGACCAGATCAAAATAGAACTACCCTACGACATATCATCATTAAAACAACAAGTTCGAAACTAGGGAAAGAATATTGAAGGCTGTAAGAGAGAAAAAACAAGTAACATGCAAAGGTAAACCCATCAAAATCACAGCAGACTTCTCAACAGAAACATAAAAAGCAAGAAGAGCGTGGGGAGAGATCTTCCAGGCACTGAATGAAAATAACTTCAACCCCAGGTTACTCTACCCAGCAAAACTATCATTCAAAGTAGATGGAGGAATAAAAGTCTTCCATGATAAGCAGAAACTAAAACAATATGTGACCACAAAGCCACCACTACAAAAGATTCTTCAAGGGATTCTGCACACAGAAAGTGAAACCCAACATAACCATAAAAGGGCAGGTAGCACCAAACTACAGGAAAAGAAAAAGCAAGAAAGTAGAGAGTAACTTTAGGTACACACAATCAAACCTTCTAAGAACTAAGACAACTAAATGACAGGAATCACCACATACCTATCAATACTAACACTTAATGTTAACGGACTTAATTCACCCATCAAAATGGATTGTTTGATGAAATGGATTAAAAAGGAAGATCCAACAATTCGTTGCTTACAAAAGACCCATCTCACCGACAGAAATAAGCATAGGCTTAGGATGAAAGGCTGGAAGAAGATTTACCAAGGCAATGGCCCCCGAAAACAGGCAGGAGTAGCAATACTTATCTCTGACAAAGTAGACTTCAAACCTACATTCATCAAACGAGATAAAGGACATTCCCTACTAATAAAGGGGAAATAGACAAAAGGAAATAACAATTATCAACCTATATGCACCCAATGTCCAACTATATTACAAACCAGTAACAATAAAAACAGCATGGTACTGGCACAAAAACAGACATGAAGACCAGTGGAACAGAACAGAGGACCCAGATATGAAGCCACACAACTAAACCCACCTTGTCTTTGACAAAGGTGCTAAATATATACGATGGAGAAAAAGCAGCCTGTTCAACAAAAACTGCTGGGAAAACTGGTTAGCAGTCTGCAAAAAACTGAAACTAGATCCATGTCTATCACCCTATACTAATATTAACTCAAAATGGATCAAGGATCTTAATATCAGACCACAAACTCTAAAGTTGATACAGGAAAGAGTAGGAAATACTCTGGAGTTAGTAGGTATAGGTAAGAACTTTCTCAATGAAACCCCAGCAGCACAACAACTAAGAGATAGCATAGATAAATGGGACTTCATAAAACTAAAAAGCTTCTGCTCAACAAAAGAAATGGTCTCTAAACTGAAAAGAATACCCACAGAATGGGAGAAAATATTTGCCAGCTACACATCAGACAAAGGACTGATAACCAGAATATATAGGGAACTTAAAAAACTAAATTCTCCCAAAACTAATGAACCAATAAAGAAATGGGCAAGTGAACTAAACAGAAGTTTCTCAAAAGAAGAAATTCAAATGGCCAAAAAACACATGAAAAAATGCTCACCATCTCTAGCAATAAAGGAAATGCAAATTAAAACCACACTAAGATTCCACCTCACCCCTGTTAGAACAGGCATCATTACCAATACCACTAACAACAGGTGTTGGCAAGGTTTCGGGGAAAAAGGAACCCTCTTACACTGTTGGTGGGAATGTAAACTAGTACAACCACTCTGGAAAAAAATTTGGAGGCTACTTAAAAAGCTAAACATTGATCTACCATTTGATCCAGCAATACCACTCTTGGGGATATACCCAAAAGACTGTGACACAGGTCACTCCAGAGGCACCTGCACACCCATATTTATTACAGCACTATTCACAATAGCCAAGTTATGGAAACAGCCAAGATGCCCCACCACTGACGAATGGATTAAGAAAATGTGGTATCTATACACAATGGAATTTTATGCAGCCATGAAGAAGAACGAAATGTTATTGTTCACTGGTAAATGGATGGAACTGGAGAACATCATTCTGAGTGAGGTTAGCCTGACCCAAAAGACTAAAAATCATATGTTCTCCCTCATATGCGGACATTAGATCAAGGGCAAACACATCAAGGGGATTGACTTTGATCACAAGATAAAAGCAAGAGCCCACAAGAGAGATATAAGGATAGGTAAGACACGTAAAAAATTAGCTAGCATTTGTTGCCCTCAACGCAGAGAAACTGAAGCAGATACCTTAAAGCAACTGAAACCAATAAATAGGAGAAGGGGACCAGGAACTACAGAAAAGGTTAGATCAAGAAGAATTGACCTAGAAGGTAACACACATGCATAGGAAATTAATGTGAGTCAACTCCCTGTATAGCTGTCCTTATCTCAACCAGCAAAATCCCTTGTTCCTTCCTATTATTGCTTATACTCTCTCTTCAACAAAATTAGAGATAAGGGCAAAATAGTTTCTGCCGGGTATCAAGGGGGTGGGGGAGAGGGAGGGGAGGGGTGGGTGGTAAGGGAGGGGGTGGGGGCAGGGGGGTGAAATGACTCAAGCATTGTATGCACATATGAATAATAAAAAATAAAAAAATAAAAAAAACTTGAACCAAACTTCTCAAAACTCAAAAATGCATTTACTACTATTTTAAATGAACAACCAAAAGTTTTTAAGTAGGCAAAAGATTTGAATAGACTTTTTAACAAGCCTATACTTTATCAAGTCTTATATGCCATCAAACACATTTTTTAAATCTTGGTATCATTAGTCACTGAGAAAATATAAATTACAACCAAAATGAGATTACTAACATAGAATGTGTTTGAACATCTGAGATTTTAAAGACTGATAGTATATACTGTTTCCAAGGATGCAGAACAACTGGAATTGTCACACACAGCTGATAACAATGTAAAATGGGACAGCCACCACTGCTTTGAACAATAATTGGCAGTGTGTCAAATAAGTGAATATAAGAGCTGAGGATGCAGCTCAGTGGTAGAGTGCTTCTGCAAGGACAAAAAAGAAAAAGAAAAAATAACACAGTTGAATATACACTAAGCTCTTCTACTTTGAAGCATTTAAACACAAGAGATGAAAGCACAGGCTCATAAAAAGATATATACACAAGCATTCATAGAAGCTTTATGTGGAACAGCCAGAAACTAGAAACACACCGAATACCAACCAGCAGGAATGGATAAACAATAGGTAGTGCACCTACACAATGAAATCATGTACTAGTCAGGCATCAGAACCAAAAATTCAGACATAACACAGTGTGGATAAATCTCAAAGCAATTACAGTTAAGAAAAAGAAGCCAGGCAAAACACAGGTAAAGGATTACTAAGGAGCATGGGGACAGTGTGCTAAATGGGCTCATTATCATGATTGTGGCCATGATTTTGTAGACATATGCATAAATAAAAACCGATCAAATCGTGCACTTTAAATATATACTACTACTTCCATAAATCTATTTTAAAAGCTAATCAAATATTTTGTGAGTACGGGTGTTACTGGGGTTTGAACTTAGGGCCTTAGCACCTTAGCACTTCAGCCACACCTCTAGACCTTTTTGCTTTAGGTTATTTTTCAGATAAGTTCCCCTGTTTTTACCCAGCTGGCCTAAGACTGTGACCCTCCTATATATGCCTCCTGCATAGCTGGGGTAACAGGCATACTCCACCACACCCAATTTATTTATTAAGAAGGGGTCTCACTAACTTTTTGCCTGGACTAGCCTTGAACTTTGGTCTTCCCAATCTCTGCCTCCTGAGTAGCTGGGATTACAGTAGTTGAGCCAATGCTCCAAATACCAATTCTTAAAAAAAAAAAAAAAAAAGTAGAAAAACTGTAAGCTAGGAAATGAAAGTCTACAGGGGATGGCAAGAGGATGTGAAGAGGGGCATACAGAAAACTTCAGCCTTACAGGGAAAAGTCCACAAAGTCAAGCAGGTCTTACTTACATTTAATTAGCAGGCAACTCAATTCATGCAGAAGTTTATATGTAGTTTTTGCATGTGTAATGACTTAGAAACAAAACTCCTTCAGAAATCAACTATTCTTTCTGCATGTGAATTTTCTCCAGATATTTTTCACCTCTGAAAATTTATTCTTAAATAGGTAATGGGACCAAAGCTGATCACTATGCTACAGACCATATATGCTGATACTATTACTATGTAAGAGCCTCCGTACAATTCTTTTCAATTTTAATTTTGAATTAGCATGCATTAATGAGGGGGTTTCATTGTGATAATTCCATACATGCATACACTGTACGTGGAACAAGTCTTTCCCCTCCATTATATTCCAATTCCCCCTTCCCCTTTCCATAGTTTGGTGAGTTTCATACGTATACATGTAGCATATGTCAATCCTCTTCCCTGCTCGGTACCCTTTCCTTTCTCCCTCTTCCCAAGAGCCTCTGTGTAGCTTTAGCTCGTCCTGATAATTGCTGGCATGCACATTCTTGGTTGTTCAGCCTGGAACTGCAGGTACAGCCCCCAGGTCAAATCCTTCGGGGATCTTCTAAACTGTGTTCAAGATTTTGGACTTTTTCCAAAGAGTAATGGCAAACTACTAAAGGCTTTAATCAGAGGCAAGGCATGACCACACAGGTCACACTTTTAAAAAGACCATTTGGTGTCAAGAATACTCACAGGAAGGTCAGCTAAAATCTTACTGTAGGAGTTCAGGTGAAAGATTATTGTGAGTTGGACCAAAAGTATGGCATAAAAGATGGAAAGAAATGGCTGAAGAAATATTTAGGTGACAGTCAATAGGACGTGATGGTTTATTGTATATAAGGTGTAGGGGCAAAGTTATAAATGACTCCCAGCTTTTGATGTCAGCAGATGCACTGTGGTGCTAGCCACTAAGATAAGGGATGCTGGAGGAAAAAGCAGTTCAGAGGGAGTATGAGTTTGAGGTACCTCTGAGTTATTAAGAAATGATGTGTAATATAACATAGAGCAGAGGATAGGAATCACCTACCTAAAAACTTAGTTGAACCCCTAGAAATTAGAACAGCCCAGGGAAAGAGTAAGAGGAAAAACACTGAATGAAAACTTCACTATTGCAATGGCTAAGTAAAGAGAGAGGAGGGAGCAAAGGACACTTTAAGCTTTTGATACAATGGTGTTTTCTCCTTTTATTCACATATAAAAATTAAATTACATAGGGAGTGAAGAAGAGATGATGGGAAAAGACCAATATAGGTGACAATTAATAAGTCTAAGCTTGAGATCCCAATGGAAAACCAAAGAGAAGCTATCAGTCTAGCACTAGTAGTATACCCAGCACATAAAGATGTTAAAATGTTTCCAATGGAATATTATTGTTATTCCTGTTAAATCTGACTCTCTACTAGGAATGTTTTTGAGGTTCAAAGAAATTTATTGTTGATATGGACAAAGAACCAGATGCATAAATCAAATTTAGAAGAGGATGAAATTCTAAAAACACTGAGAATGGTTTTGTTTTTTTCTTTGACTGAAATTAACTACTAGCACCCTTGACAATTAAGTTATTCCTTGCATATCAGTCATATACAAACTGCATCCAGAACATTTATCTGAGGGTCAGGAGTGTGGCTTAAGTGGTAGAGCACTTGCCTAGCACACAGGCAGAAATGGGTTCAATCCCTAGGGGAGGGAGGGAAGGAGAAAAGGAAGGAATCTTATTTCCAACACTGGAAAGCCTTTTTTTAAGTCTTAATCTTGTAGAAGAGAACTATAATAAAGAACAGGATAAAAACCCAAAGACATCATCAGGAAAGTTTTACATGTCAAAAGCATAAATCCATAAAGTAAATATTAATATCTAAAAGGAGTTTACAAATGAACCAGTTTCAAGTGGTCACTGAAGGCAGACATAACCGGGTCTGGAATCTGAATGCTGTAAGTTGGATAAGTTTTCAAGCACAAATGGTGATGACAGCTACATCACAGAATGATTAAGAGGATCATGAGCCCGTGTGATAGTTGTATTTTAAATAAAATCAAGCCAACTCATTACAGATATTTTTTCTGCTTCTATTGAACGTAAGGAACTGTACACTCTAGATGTGTAAGACAAACAAAGAAGTGAAAAGAATAAAAATCAAGATACCATTCCAAACTGATTCATTTACTAGTTTAAGGTATGATTCTACTAAAAACTATACAGATTCTAACTCATTATATACACATTATTTCTCAAAAGAGCCATCCATTTCAGAGGATATCGACAAATTTTACATAAGACAGACACAGCACAAGTAATTCCAAGTGTGATGTATATAAGAAAAAATGCAGGGGGGTAACTAAGTCTGGGAGTGGGGGAGGATCAAGGAAGGCTTCCCTGAAGAAGTCATGATTAAGCTGAGATCTGAATGATGGACAGAAGGAAGCTCCATGAGAATATGCTAGTATGTGAGAAGCAGTAGCAAATAATTTTGAGAATTCAAAATGCTTCTCTTGTTCCTTACTTCTGGGAGATAACATTTAAACAATCTTATTTTTAACAGCTATAGTTAAAATAATAAATTTATATCCTATTTTAGAAATGTAGGGATCTCTTTTCAGCCTAGGAGCTATTCTTAATTTATTAAGATTGTACTGAATATTACAAATACTGTGTACACATGTGTGTAAATGGAAAAATGATACTGTTGAAACCGTTCCAGGAATGGGGGGATGGGGATAAAGGAGAATGATGGAGAGGGTAATTCAAGTATGATATATTTGATATACTGTAAGAACTTCTGTAACTACCATAATGTACCCCCACCCAGCACAACAATAAAAAAATTTTTTTAAAAGATTGGATTGAGTTAAATAGATTAGCTGGAAGTTATTATGACCAGTTTTATGCTGCTGTTTTGATATACGGTGCTATTCTTACATCATAGAAAAGCTATAAATTTTATAATATATTACAACATTTAAAAAAATATCATGGATACACTCCCATACATATAAAATGTGAACAGACAGTATTAGACACAATACCAATAGTTAAGTTTTATTGAGAAACTATTACTTAACTAATAATAAACAGTAATAAATACTAATGCATTCTGTGCACTGCTTCAATAAGATTTACAATAATCTTATAAAGCAAGATAAAGCAAGTATAATTATTAGTCCCACTTTACAAATGAACACATATATGATTCGAACAGGTAATTTGATCAGGCCACAGGAATTCACACTACAAAAAAAAATTGACTCTTAACAGTCATGTCCTGTGCCCTGACTGTACAGTCAGAGCACATGAATGGATGCCAGTCTTCTCTAGAACAACTATACCTAAGGATGAGCTGAGCTACCTGCCATTTATTTTCAGTCTATTTTGCATACAACATAGAAAGTTATTTCAGGGAATGTAGAACCTACATCTTCTAAGTGAAATAATGTCATTATTCATTAAAAAGAATTGAGTATTTATGTAATTATCCATTTGTGTGTATATATTAGAAAAGCAAGCAAAGGTACAAAGATATAAAACCTATACTAACATCTCAAGTGTGCCAAAGAAATTCATCAAGGATTAAACATATTTCATATCTATAGTTCTTGATTCACAGAGCCCAATCGGAAGTCTGCTAAACAAATGAGACTGAACTGAAATGCTAGCAATTTAAGGCTTTCTCTAGACACACAGAACTCTAGCTCCACTCATACTATACACACTGAGCATTCAGGCGCACTGTCCTATACTAAATGATTCCATCTATTCTAACCTTCACCATTTTTCTTTTTAATGTAAATAAAATATGATCCAATAAAAGAAATAGTTACAACACCTTCGGAAACCATGTCTCTATATTCTTTCTTGGCATGGTATATATGCCTAAAGGAATGGAAACTGAATAGCACCTCAACCTCACAGTGCTGCTATGAGGACTGAATGAGGGAAAACACACAGACGACGTCTGGCACAGAGTGTGCTTTGTAACTTCTCCCCGCCACTACTGTCATTTTTGTTAACATTCTCCATATGATTAGTACTCTGCATCCTGTCACCATTTATGATATTCTAAGAAGTTAACTATATAGCAGTGTTATTATAGTTGAAAACATTGGATTAGAGATCAGAGCAGGCCAGTCTGTTCCACATAACAGTTGAGAAAAAACAAACAAATTCTTTGGGCATGTTTTGTAAAACTTTATTTGTAAAATGAGAGATAGTACTATCTACCTTACATGGTCATGATGAGAATTATGCTAAAGGAGACATGAATAGACCATAAAAAACTATAAATGTCTAAGGTATTATTATTTTGATGAACAAATACAGATACATTTTGTTTTGCTTAAAACATTGTTTTTGTTGAAAAAAGCAAAACAGAATTGTTATTAATTTATAGTCCTATGTTGTATCCTGTATGTTAAGAAATTTACCTTAAGAAGAACTTGTATCTATGGCCACTACACTTAGGTCACATGTCACTTTACAAAAGAGATAATGCTCTGGGAAATGTGTCATTACATGATTTCCTTGTGCAAATGTACAGTGTACCTACTTTACACAAACCCAGATGGTGTGGCCTCCTACACACCTAGGCTATGTGGTGTAACTACTGCTCCTAGGCTACAAACCTGTTCAGCATGTTACTTACGAAATACTGAAGGCAACTATAACACAATGGTATTTGTATATTTAGACATATCTAAACACAGAAAAGTACAGTAAAAATATTAGACAATTGGAATTCTTTTGCTCCGTTAGGGTCTATGGGACCACCATGTTACTTGCAGTCTACTGTTGACAAAATGTGGTTATGTAGCATGCGATTGTACTTACTTAATAAAACGGACTGACGTTCACAAGCATATGCTCACCTTTACTATTGTTTTAGGGCGTTTTTTAAAAAACAGTTTTGGTTTCTCCACCACAGGAAGAGGTGGAAGTTTTTTAAGCTCCTGTAAGACGGTGGTTGCAGCACGCTTCTTAGACAGTTTTTTGCTATTTCCTTCTCCTTCCGCAGAGAACTCTCCCACTGACACCCGAGTAACAAAGCTTTTCATATGTGGTGGTCCACTTTCCTTAATAACCTATTAAATACAAGTACATATTAAGTAACATGCAGACACTTAAGATGAGCTCTTACAACATGAATCTTTCTTAATATTCTTATCATAATCAAATTCATTATTTGATTATGATAGTTCTTCATAAAGAACTATGCCAAAATTATGAAATTTCTGTAAGAAAGCTATTATGAAAGTATGGCATCATGCGTGTTCATATATGACACTTCTGATGCTTAATGAATTAAAGGTGAAAGGAAAGAACTTTAAGCAAACAGATTTAATTCATAATCAAAATTAACTTATTTTTAAACAGACAATTCAGGGGAACCCAATCTTAGGACCCCACTCCCAACCATGGGTGCTCTACTCTCCCACCTTACACTTTTGTATCTTAATAAACTCCCCAGCTTTACTAGTAAGTAAGCAAGTAAGTAAATAAATAAATAAATAAATAAAACAAAACAGACAATTCTAATTATGGTTTGCCCATGTCCTACAGAACACAAAGCTAACAACACAAAATATACCATATTAGATTAGGTACCATACTAAACAAGCCATCTAGAGTGATAATTTTTATATAATTGTGTACACCCCTGATATTCTCCTATCAGGGTAAGTTTGCAAAGGGCAAGAACAATGTCTTATATACTTTGTAACCTGGGAAGAGCCCTGATGTGTAAGCCTCTCAAAAATATGTGATGAGTGAAAATTAACTTCATGTTGCTAGAGACCTCAAAGACTGCAAAGAGATACTAATGTATGTAACATGATCTTAAAAAAGTATGTTGATATGCCATAAAAATACCTAGAATTATGAATCTTACAGCTATGAATGTTCCTAATCCCTGTTTAATCTGCCCTTAGTTTTAAAACTACGCCAGTTTGGAGGAAAGGTACCTTCCAAACCCTGAATACTCAAAACTTCAGTCTCCTTCAAACTTCTGACCTATAGAAGAGATCTATTTGGTTTACAACTGAGTGTTACAATCCGACTTGTTAGAATTACGCCCAAGAAGAAAGCAAACAGCATCTCATCCAATGACCCTTCCAACAAGTACAATGTGGGAGCCCCTATTAGGAGAGTGCTATGCATTTTGAAAGGAGGATTCTCCACACTATTTGGGCTTATTTCCTGGTTTTTGCCCACTTCCAGACGCGAGCTGCAAAATTAGTGACCTCTTGGTAGGGGATGTTATTTTAATAATTACCTTTTAAATTTCATACAATTTTATAAATGTATTTGTGGCAAATTTATTTACTTGTAGAGAGCTGCTTCATTCCTTCTTAGTGATTTGTTAGTTTGGGTTAAACATATTTGGGGGACAGGAGAGGCAGCTTAGTGGTACAGCATGTGCTTAGCACACTAGGTACAATCCTCAGCACTTCCCCCGCACCAAAAAAAAAAAGGCTAAACATATTTTGGCCTCCACGCAATTAAAATGAATTGGACATGAACATAATATCACTAAATATTAACTTGAATATCAACTGAATAGAAACTTGAATAGTAAATTGAATTAAATAGGGTCAAATTAGTATTAATTAATATTTTACCTTATTTAAAACAACAAATCAAAAACACTCCACTCAATCCTGTAAGGTACTTTCCTATCCAAAATATAAATCTTATGATGAAAATTGAAATATCATATATAAAAATGGCTTAATAAAGAAAGGACAGAGAAAAACAGGAATCTGTGTTATAATAATTTCTATTTTCACCAGGGCCCATATCATTTCATGATAGTGAATTTGTACAAGCACATACCTCAAAACTGACAGGCATATTTCGCTTCAGAGCAATTTCAAACACTAAGCTGATCTCAGATTTATTTGCATCTTTGTCATCATCCATTTCTTTTCCTGATTCACCATTCTAAATCACAAAAAGGGACAACATTGAATCCTGACTTTGCAGTAAGTTTTACACATATTCCACAATTAAGAAGACCTAGCTAAAACACAGTAAGAAACAGTAGAGCACAGACTACATCCAGCAGAGTCTCAAGGAATCACAGTAGTGAAGGACTTTGCTGCCAAGCCTTTTATCTGGTTTTTAGTTTTTCACTTGAAGTAGAAGCTTTTAGTGTTGAGTTTGGAAATCTACACAACCAAATACTACTATGAGTTATCCTACAGCCCTAGACGCAATTCTCCCTTTATTTACTTATTTTTATTTATTTATTTATTTATTTATTTGTGTGGCGGTACTGAGGGCCACATGCTTGGTAGCCAGGAGCTCTACCACTTGAGCCATGCTACCAGTCCTAAATTCCCTTATTTTAGAGATTTCTACCCAGCCCCACCACCCCCACCTGGCTTCCACAGAATTTCTCCACTGGAGTTCTAACACCTGTGAAGCCTAAGTTACAGAAAGAAAACAGGATGCAAACAACAATACTTGTGCTCCGAGTCTGGCATGGGCACCAATTCACTCACTGCCTTATTTAAAAAATACTTCTTCATGGCCTCATCTGTGCTGAGCAAGGTCTGAGTATTAGTGATAGAGATAAAGAAACAGAATTCCTGCTGTCAAGAAGTTTATGATCTAACTAAAAAACAGAAAAAAAAAAAACAGATAAATACTTATGGATCATATCAAGCTGGGAATGGAGGCTCACACCTCTAATCCTGATCACTCAGGAGACAGATTGGGAGGTCAGCACAGGCAAAAAGTCATTAAGACCCCATCTCAATCAATAAATTGGGTGTGGTGGTACATGCCTGTCATCCCAGTTATGCAGGAGGCTTTATAAAGGAGGATGCAAATCTGAGGCTAGCCCCACAAGACCCTACCCAAAAAATAAAGCAAAAAAGCCCTGGAGGCATGGCTCAAGCAGCAGAGCACCTGTTTGGCAAATGTGAGGCCCTCAGTTAAATCCTTAGTACCAGCAAAAAAAAAAAGTTACAATGAAAATGTACCAGAAGAAAAACACCTAAGTCTGCCATTCAAACAAATCTTAAAGAAGGAAGGCCAGCACGTTTGGAGAAAGGGTAATTGTAGAGATTAAACTGTAGGGTTTGAAATAACTAAGCAGAAGGATCTAATAGACAGCCTAAGAGAGACATTCTTCTATTTTTAGGTCAATGAAGAAACGAGCTGAAACCACAAGAATGGCTGAAATTACTCAAGAATAGCCTCAATAGTCGCATTTATAAAATGCAATGGATTCAAAAATCCATGAAGATCTCTTCCACTTTAAATTCCTTGATTCCAGGTTACCATAATGTAATCGATGTTCAATAAGCATAGCACTGAATACAAGGCAAATGAGTATTATTTTTCATCCTCAGATCCTGAGATGCTTGGGAAGTAAACTTCAGAGACGAACCAAAATTCTAAAACATAAAGTCACTCCGGCAGGGACATGTGAGACTAGAGTAGTAACAGGTAGTCTGAGAAGCAAACCTTAGCAGATACCACTCTAGTATTCTTCCCTAGCAGACAGATTACTTCTTTTATTTACATAATGTACCCATTTGCCTGGCAAATAATCTCACTAGAAAAGTATAAGAAAGAGAATGTCACATGCAGCAGTTATGCACCTGAGCAGATTTTTCTGGAAGAGGTTCATTCTGCAGTGCTTGCAGAGCTTTCATTGCAGCATTGTGTCTTGCAGCTTGTCGAGTCTTTCCTTCACCAAAAAATTCATTATTTCCTACAGTCAGCTGAACATAAAAGATTTTAGGCATTGGGCAATGATACCTAAAATAAGAAAACAAAAGCATTACATTAATGTGGGCTCAATAAAACATTTTACAATAATTTATGTTTCACTTTAAAACTTACCAATTATATCTTATAGTATATACTCTTACTAACCCTAAAATTTCAACTGATGAATGCATTTATAAGATAAAATATGAATATATCTACAGACAATAGTGTATATTGACCTCCACGAAAACCATATATAG